>NW_024412388.1:70330451-70361520 GCF_014898765.1 Herpailurus yagouaroundi
ATATAGATATAGATATAGATATAGATATAGATATAGATATAGATATATACATGATGTGTATATATGAGACATCTTTCCTTGGAAATAGCATGTGTGGTATTTCCCCCCACTATTTGTACTGCAGAGAGTGCTTATGTTATTGAAAGTTAATATTTTATCCCTAGTTGCAGAGGTATTACAAATTACTGAACCTATACAACCATGCTGCCTGAAGTTAAGATTATACATTGCTGAGGTTTAAATAGGTGTTTGCCTAAGAGCAGCATTCTCCATAGAAAACAAGTTTTCAGAAGGAAAGCAGAAACAGTTGGGTTTTCATTCTATTACCATTGAAATTGCACTTCTTTTTGTTAATGATTGAATAAATCAGAATTTCAGTGGTGTATTCTCAGCATTTTCTCCTATTTATTCCATCTGTTACGGAAAGCACCGGCATCTTGAGAAATAACCCACTTTATAGTCAAAAAAGTATAGTCTGCAAATTTAAGCTGTTTATTGTGGGATAAGAATAACCATAAAACAAACAAGCTCTCCTTGAATATTTGTGCCCCTGGTTGGAGAGCTCTTCCATACCCTTGAAGGGTTTTGACTATAAAACACCCTGAAAAACAATTTCTCACAGTCCTAGCTCACATGTAGGAAGCTGTTTCCGTCATTCTTATTAGCTTGACTACAGGTTTGCCTGGGGATTAAATAAACTAGCTCACTTGCAAAACCCCTTTCAGGGAGAAAGGTCTCTCCCGCCTTTTGTAGCTTTCAGTACTAGCCCTTGACATCCAGGCAGGGGGTTTTACTTGGCCGGAACTGAACACAGAAATAAAACCCCAAAGAACATGAAGGCTTCCTGTGGCACAGCTGGGAAATAAGATTCTGCACCATTCCCCTGGTTCATGTTTTCCCTACCTGTTACAAGCCATTTATTTTTATAACACCTTTAATGAAAGTGACCTATCGAAAGAGTTTTGATCTGGGCTGTGGCACACTAAGGAAGGAAAAAAGCACTTGGAATTATAGTGGTTTAAGTAACTATCAAGTAAATAAAAGGAATAAGAGAAATAAGTTTTCACAAGGAAAGGTAAGTTATTAGAAAAAAAGATTCTAAGGAAAATAATAGAATGCACGAGAGGAAGAAAATCTAACTGAGCATTCTTTCCAACTGTAATTGATTCAACAAATATGCATTCAACACAAGCCACCTGCAAGCTTCACTTATACCTCGGTCTTTTCAGCATCTGAATGCTACCATTGCTATGAATATCTGTGCTTCGAACTTTACGTTTCTGTAACAACAAATTCCATTCACCTATGTTAAATATTTTCCCCAAATTTACAATCATCAAACATGTTAGAGTTTTGAATGACAGACAGGCTAGCATAACAAATTCTTTTCTTTCTTATATTTATCTGATACTAGAGCTGGAGGGAGATTTCTAAGTTTTCCTTCCAAACATGGTTGTAGAATTTTTCCTTGTTTGGCAAGGGAATGGAATTTACCATCAGTGGGGAAAATTCTGAAGTCAAGCTGTGAAATTGAACAAAATTTTCATCAGCAAAAATTGAGTTTGAAAAACATGTGTTTCCCCTTTGGTAACGGGAGGATGCGAGGTAGATAGGAAGCAGGATTGGAGAATTTAAGCCTTCATGATTCTTTCCTGTGTAACTCTTCGGCAGCAAGGAAAAGAAAGGAGAGGAATGCCAGCTGCAATGCCCAAAGCAAAATCTTTATGAGAGTGAGTGATAGAACTCAGAGAAGCAAACCAGGTGTCCACCCCCTTGATCTTAACACACAACATTTGTATACACAACAGAAAAGGAAAGACAAGCCAAGAAAGGACAGCTCACTGGGGAAAATGGAGAAAGAAAGTAATGAGTCAAGAATCTTAAGAGGCTGCTGAGCCTTGTGGTGTGTTCATACAGGCATGTTGAACAATAAGTCCAAGATCATAGTCTCAGAAAGGAAATAGCATAATTGGCTATTTCCTCAAGTCACATAAGCACAGCCCAAAGGATGCATTTTGGGGGATAACAACAGCTTAAGTTTTTATAGCACTTTACATTATCTTACTTGATCTTAACTCATCCACCCAACAAGATTGTAAGATACGTTGTAACAACTCAAGAACTTAATGCTCAGAGAGGTTAAATCATTTTCCCATGGGCCAGAATTAGGCTGGCTATAATTTTTTTATGCCACTGAACCAAGAAGAATTATACTAAAAAGTAAAATGTCACGGCCCCATCATTTTCCAGAAAGATAAACACGAAAAAATTGCCTAGCTTGCAACGTAGGACACATCTTTAGTAAGGATCCATATTAGGAACCTAGAATAAGATGTAGAAATTTATAATGAGTGTTCTTTCTAGTACTCATTCCCCTAGGGATCAGTTCAGTGGTACTTGTTATATAAATATACAGTACCTTTCGGGGCGCCTGGGTGGCTCAATCAGTTAAGTGGCCGGCTTCGGCTCAGGTCATAATCTCATGGTAATTTCGTGAGTTCCAGTGCTGCCTCAGGCTTCTGTGCTGACAGCTCAGAGCCTGGAGCCTGCTTCAGATTCTGTGTCTCCCTCTCTCTCTAACCCTCCCCCACTGGCACTTTAGTTTCTCTCAAAAATAAATAAACATTAAAAAAATTAAATAGGCAGTAACTTTCATGTTACACTGCTCAAACATATTTTTTGCGACTGTCCTTTTACCCCTGGGTGCTGACATTACATTGTAGATCTTAAACTCTTGTGTGAGAAAGAAAGTCAACAATATCACCATCATTACCATAAAAAACATTTAGTGAGGCCCAATCTGTGCACCTGTTGTTGTTTTGCAAAGTGGGTTACCAGACGTGGTTCTCGTCCACTGGGATCTTAAAGACAAAGGAAGGCAACCTAAAGGACATACAGATAACTAAACAAGCAATGAGACTTGTACACTGGCACATATGTGCTAGCTCCAATTTGCATATGGAAATGTCGACTTTGTAGATTCAAGTTAATGATGTTTTGCTTTTGTCAATCCATTATGAGTTGTCAGCTATTAAAATCTGGCCCCAAGTGGTGTCTCAGCGCAGCGACTTGCCTGATCCTGCTGTTCTGTTGTGTAGGTTAAGATATCAACTCTCCTACTGAGCTTTGGGGAATTCTTAGCTTGTAAAGACTGCATTCAGGGTCACTGATGTTTCAAGAAGCAGCTCAGCCAAACGTCAGTTTTTCCTTAAATCTTTAAAAAGTTAGTTTAACAACTAGTACACCAAATCATCTGCTACCTTCTTCTCATAAGGTAGACTTTAAAGAAACTTTGTGAATTGAAAATGAAGGTAAAAACAACTTCTGGTTTGAACTCTGATGAAAGACTGTAGACAAAATATAGCTCCCTATTTTTCGGTTTTGAGGAGACTTATTCTTACCCTAGAAAACTTCAAGTTATATTAAAAAGGTACTAGGCTTCATGGCATCATTTCATGCAAACATATAAACAGAGATAAGAAATGAGAAGATTGCCAGGCTTTACCTTGTGCAGTAGCTATTTCTCTCTCTCTCTCTCTCTCTTTCGATATGGTACCCCTACAAGACAATGGACTATGCTGTACACATACCTAATCTTGTTTCATATTCACAATTGTTAAAAAAAATATATTCACAATTGTTACATGGGATAGAAACTACTCTACCTCCTTTCCCCCACCATACTGATCAGGAAATTCTGAATGAGTTGATAGGCACCACACAATGAGTAAGAATTTGAGACAGTATTCGTCTGACTCCACAATTCATCTGACTCCAAAGTCCCTGTATCCAATCTCTAGCCATGAACTCTACAATAATTTTTTAATTTTTTTTAACGTTTATTTATTTTTGTTTTTTTTAAATTTTTTTTTCAACGTTTATTTATTTTTGGGACAGAGAGAGACAGAGCATGAACAGGGAAGGGGCAGAGAGAGAGGGAGACACAGAATCGGAAACAGGCTCCAGGCTCTGAGCCATCAGCCCAGAGTCCGATGCGGGGCTCGAACTCACGGACCGTGAGATCGCGACCTGGCTGAAGTCGGACGCTTAACCGACTGCGCCACCCAGGCGCCCCATAACGTTTATTTATTTTTGAGACAGAGAGAGACAGAGCATGAACAGGGGAGGAGCAGAGAGAGGGAGACACAGAATCCGAATTAGGCTCCAGGCTCCAAGCCATCAGCCCAGAGCCCGACGCGGGGCTGGAACCCACGGACCGCGAGATCGTGACCTGAGCTGAAGTCGGACGCTTAACCAACTGAGCCACCCAGGCGCCCCTTGTACAATAATTTAAAAGGATGCATCTTTAAACATTTCTACAGATTTAAAAATTTTCCTTGTTTTCAACTCCTTTCCCTCAAAAGAAGTTGTGCCTCCTTGGGGAGACCTTGAATACTGAGTCCTGAAAGGGCAGAGTGTGTTAGACACCTGTCCCAGACCACATTAAATCCTCTCACTCTGATGATCTCTTTCTCCAGTCTCTGCTACAATGTCTAGTTGCACACAGGCCCTGAGCAGACTCATTCAGGTGAACCTGACAGTGTCTTGCTTAGACCCCATGAGGCTTCCCTGATGCTGCAGCATGGTTGGTCCCCAGTGTCTGTCATACATGTGCCAAGTGGGCATTGTGGGGAAGTTCATGTCCACAAAGTCCCACTTCACAACTGGAGAAAAGGAGCCAATGGATAAAATGATCTCTCTTCTGTCTTCCAAGTGAAAAATTCTGAGACACATGTCATAAGTCTCCTTAGAAAATCTGGCAGGATGGAACACCATTTGCCCGTGGTGTTGGCCAATCCATTAATCCTTCAT
Source organism: Herpailurus yagouaroundi (assembly GCF_014898765.1). Lineage (NCBI taxonomy): Eukaryota > Metazoa > Chordata > Mammalia > Carnivora > Felidae > Herpailurus > Herpailurus yagouaroundi. The sequence continues at coordinate 70,335,264 of NW_024412388.1, forward strand.
TTGGCTCTCCCTTCTTCCTTGTTTCCCTCCACTGTCTCTCACTCCTGATCTCAGGGATCATGTCTCTAATAAATAATCTACATGAAAACTCTTTTCTCAAGTCCTTCATTCCTTGCACTTCAAGCTATGACACAGGTATTATGTTTTATTTATAATTATATGCCCATTTCATAATCACACGTCTGACAAAGCATATAGCTTTGTCAATGAGGATAGAATTGACATTTTGGGTTTTGTTTTGTTTTGTTTTGTTTTTATATTGCTAAGAAGAGCATAGGCTAAAGTGAGTTAAGGAATTGTTATTTTTCCAGAGTTGAGAAACTATAATGATGCTTAGTTGTTGCCACGGATGTGTTGCCTCGGAGGCTGGGGAAGCCGGACAGGGTTGAATCCATTATGGCCATTTCTAGGGGTACACACATCAAGGAAAAGTAACTTCTAATTCTCTTGATGCCAAGATCAGTGTAAATGACGCTACTGTCTTCTAATTGTAAAAGCCATATTCCTATTACTGAAATTTGTAATAGAATTTCTATCACTCATTCTTTTCCCCCTTAGCACAAAGTGAGCTCTCTAGTAAATTTCTTGCTTTTTCTGGTATGGATAATTATTTTTTAGTAACTGCATGGCGCATATTCTAAATTGAAATAGGCCTAGATTATTGGTCCATATCCAATTTGTCATCAGTCTTTAAAAATAGAATCATAATTAGGATTAATTAAAACAATTTAAGAAGATCTTGCAAGCCAAACACTGAAGAGCAGTTGAAATTGGACCCTTTCTCCCTGTTACTTCCTGATCAATGTTTCAACGCCTGTGGGCTTTCTGGCAATAACATGTTCTGGAGTGAAGGATTACAACTGGGCTCCCTTCAAGAGCAATAAATCCACTTAAAAATATGTAAATGTGTTTCACTTACCATTGACCTGGAGGTGAAAAGTTCTATATCAAATTACTAATAGCCTGAGATACCCATTCTCCTATTCTGATACTAATTAAAATGAGCTGAGAAATGAGCTATGTAAAATTGTTCATTTCTATTACAATGAAAAAGTAAGAAAGATTTACTAAGTGTTACTTGTACATAAAGCTGAACTCTAAGAAAACAAGAAGAAGCAAGACTTCAGTATTCCTTCTGAATTGTACGTTTTTCTGCATTTATCCTCCTGCCCCTTTAAAAAATTTTTCATTATTATAATATAAGAACTTGTCACATTAAATTGACCCTTTGTTAAAGTCTTATAACTGGATTCCCTGAGACTTGGTTTCCACCATGTGTCTGCATGGCTAGAGCAGCCACCCTAATGATGTAATACACTGAACTCCCATTTCCCCAAATTGGCAGTGGTCCATTATTGACCAGAGTAAGAAAACCCGAAGTTTTTATCCAAGCATTCTGGTTGCCTTGCCAAACATCTATCCTATAAGTATTTTGAACCTCTACGAGAAACAAGAATCTTTTACTAACAATACCATGCCTTCTAAGTACATTGTGTCATAATGGCCAATCTCAATTCCTTTTATTTTCCACGTTTACTAGAAACTCTGTGAGGCCAAGAAACATCTTTTTCCTGTTTTTTTTTTTTTACATACCTGAGGCATCCAAACAATCTTTTATTAATTTAATGAGGAATTATATCTCAGGGTATTGTTTAGATGTTGTCCCATAAAACTTAACTTCATATACAGTGGATTTGATGAACAAATTTAACACATTTTAGATCTGGTTACTCTGAAAATCTACATTAACCAGGGTAATATGGACAAAGTATTGAATCCCATCTGACTCAAGGCCATGCATATGGTTGTGCAGGTGGTCTACTACAACACTCTAGGAGTTTCAGTCACATTAGAGTTGATGTGAATGATGGCTCCTACCCCCGGGAGATGTACAGGACAACACTTGCCCAGCAATTCTTGGCAGGCCTGCTGACCTTTACTAACCTTGTAGATTTGGACAAGTTCCTTAATCTCCTTACTTATGAATAGGGAACAGCATGCCTCCTTAAAGGATTGTTAAAGATAAAATTACATTTTATTCCTTCCCAATACTGTTTACAATGATGAGTTTAGTTAGTGTATGACTTTCCCACTAGAATATAAACTCTTCATGAATATAGGGAATAAGTCTATTTTTGCTTATCACAGTAATACTCTTTTTTTTTTTTTGGTTGCTTACCAGCTCTCAAATATGTATGCTAAAGAATGAGTAAATGAATGTATAAATTAAGTCATACAACGTACCTGGCACACAATTAGGACTAAAGAAATACTGATGCCTTCTCTCACCTCCTGTCCATTGTTTATTAAAGATTGAAAAGTGTCTTGGTAGATCACAACAGTACTGAAAATGCTTACTACGTTTTCAACCTCTCTATATACTTTCTTAGAGTTCTGGAAAAATAGGAATATGGGGTCAAATATCTGAAAGATCAAAACAAGATGTACTAAGGCGTTCAAAACACTGTCTTTGGACTTAGTGATTAGATTTGATTTTAAGACCAAGCTCTTAATAGTGTAACTGAGCTAGTCTGAGTTCTATTGCAATTAATGACATGTGTCACCATTACCTGTCTCACAGGTTGATGTACGAATAAATATATTTTGCCACAGTGGCAGAAGTTTGCAAAGTGTGACCCCATAGAACTCCAAGGCCTTGTGCACTAAATCAAGGAATTGTACCACTAATAGTTTAGAAGGCTTATACTTCCCCTGCTTCACCCAAAAACAAAGCAAGGCAAAACACAACAGAAACATATCAGTAAGATATACACACTAGTAGAATTTTTATATTTTTCCTCTCATAATTTTTTTATTCTTCTATTTTTGTTGCTTCTTATTACTTACCTACATAAATTTTAGGATGGTAACTAACATGTCATAAAATAATATATCTAGTTGCATAAAATCAGATATATTGGTGTCTTTACAACATAATAATTTTAATGTTTTTCTAGGTTTTCTTCCATCTCACCAAGCTGGGAAGCACTGCTCTGCTAAAAATGAACTGTGTTTGTAATTGCAATGACAAACACCCTTTATTTTTAATATACAAGTAGCCTGCATATTCAGTGAGAGATCTCAGGAAGATTATTATCAGGTTGAAGAGACAACCCATATAAATAAAGACAAATAACTAACATAACAAGCAGTGATATTAAATATGACTAGAATTAGACAGTGCTCTGGGGGAAAGTGGCCAGGAAAGACACTCTAAAGATGGGTTTAAGTTGTGCTCTTTAGTTTGTTAAGAATTTAGAGGAGTGATGGAATGTAGTTCAGTTGAGGGGAACAGCACGAGCAAAGAAAAAAATCAGAAGATGAAACTTATAAGGCATGTCCTCATGATAGCAGATTGTTAATTTATAAAGAATCACCCTATACCAAACCCAATAAAAAAAAAGCATATTGGTAAATAGCATTTGAGAATATCTCTTCACAATTTTAAATAATTGAATACTATTTTTTTTTTCTGAAGATGTATCATATACAAATCATGAAATCTTAGGGCACAAATCCTTTGTGACTGGCATTACTCTCTTCCGTTTTCTGATAATATCCTGATTTTCTCTGCTGTGTGCTTTGTAAGTCTAACTGATCCCATTCAGAACTCAGCAGCAATCTCTAATTAAATTAAGCCAATTAACATACCTCTGGGCAACAGTGATTGGTTTAGGAGATAGACAACTCAGGTGAGGCCAATCAGGATCCCCTAAATTCCATGCCTTTTGATTGAGTTATTAAGGAAGGAGGTTTTCTCTTTCTTGCTGGATGTAAACCAGAAAGCATGTTACCTTGAAGCTTTGAAATGACAGAGGAAATGGGACCCATACTGAAGAAATGTCTAAAAGAAAGGGAAGAGAAAAAAAAAAAATGGGTCTCGTCATACCATTGAAACATCGGACCAAGCTTCTCTGACTACTCTTGAACTGTGCAATTATGTGAACTAAAAAATTTGACCCACCTTTTTTTTCTCCATTTTATGAAAAGCCTCTATTTTGAAGAACTATATCTTTCCCAGGCTTATGTCATATTTATACCAGGTATTATAGTTTTTGGTGTATATAGATTGTTTTCTTTCTATTGCAAGTTTTGAAAAGGCAGTATCTTTTCTACATTTATTTTTCTCTTCTTACCAGCAAACATTATGTCTTATTTATAAGACATTATAGTGATCCACTAATAAATTTAGGATAGTATGAAGACTAAAACTCAGACTTTGAAAGTGAAGGTTATTGGTTATAATTCTGCTTTTCCTATTTACCACTGTAATTTGGGTAAATTATCTGAGTTTTCTGAGCCTCAGTTTTATCAGTAAAATGAGGATAGTAGAACTAACTCCTTAAGGTTTTTGTGAAAAGTATATGCAATGGTGTAAACAAAATGCTTTTAGGGGCACCTGCATGGCTCAGTCGGTTAAGTATCTGATTTTGGTGCAGGTCATGATCTCGCAGTTTGTGTTTGTGGGTTCAAACCCTACGTTGGGCTCTGTGCTGATAGCTCAGAGCCTGGAGCCTGCCTCCGATTCTGTCTCCCTCTCTCTCTGCCTCTACCCCACTCGTGCTCTGTCTCTCTCGGTCTCAAAAAAATGAATTAACGTTAAAAAAATTTAAAAAAATAAATAAAATAAAATAAAATGCTTTTAGCACGGTCTGGTAGAGGTAGGTTGTCTTTTTTTTTCCCATTATTAAATGACTTTAAAATGAGTGAATGTAATGAATGTATTACAAAATCTGGAAGTTAATGATGAGAAGAATTACTACCTTATACATTAAGTGATAAAAATGATAAAACCTGAGAAAAATACTCAGTATATCTCCCATCTAAAGCAATCAGATGTAAGGACTTCAGCAATACAGCAGAGACACAGCCCAAAAAATAATAACCAATGATAAATTTATTTAATATAATTTTATAAAATAATGTTAGGTTGAGAAAAATATCATAGGAAAATGCTGCTGATCTTTGGGGATGAGGAGAAAAGCAGATCAGGAAATGTTTAGCAAGATAATAGAATATACAAAATGGTAGAACATTGCTTAAGAGGTTTTCAAATTACTCTTAGACTGGAAGAACTGTGTTGCAAAGACAAGGTACATGTTGCTGGAGGTGGTATTAGATCTGATTTTTTCATACATTTATGGAATAGCCAATAAATTTAGAGGCTATTTTGGAGTAAGTCCTAAGAATTAAACCAACTATAATAAATTAGGCTTAATTGGGCAGCTAGAGTTTAATGTTTACCATACCAATTCTTGGAATCACCCTGGGCTGGAGAAGCCAAACTTTAAGAAGGATTTTAGATTTTTTCAAAACCAGACACTGAAGAGATATATAAGTCCAAGATGTGACTGAAAGAAGTATCTGTCAACAAAATTCAACACTGGAAATGTGTGAAGTTTTTAAGGATCACTGGAAAGGGCTACATCAGTGTACTTTCTTACCAACTCTTTCCCCTTCTTGCATTTTGGTTTAAATTAAATGGAAGTTACACAATGGGAAATCAATATTTTGTTGTTCCAAACATTGTGCTCACCTTGGGGGCACAATATTCATGTAACTCTAGTGGGAGATTCTTTTGAAGGGGAGTTGAGAATGGCTGGAAAAAAGTTGAGACTGATCAAAAAGAGTAACCTCCCAGTGCAGTGTTGTCTCTCTAAGCGGAAGTCAAAAAATTTGAAAAACAGAGGCCCTTATTGAAGCTGACACTGCATGGCTTTAATTTATGTCTTAAGCCTGAGAGAATTCCTGCCTTAAAGCCATAAATGCACACAAGCTTTGTAAGAATGAAATATTTTAAAAGAGAGGTGTACTCTAGTCTGTAGGTCGCATTCCAGGTATCACATAAGGTCAGCAACTCATTCCCCTCTACTACCCTGGTATGCGTTATTTTGTCAGATCTCCCATGGGCATTCTTAGAAAACAAGGATATGTTGAAGATAGGTTAGAGTTTTTAGTTTCTGAAATAGCCATCGAGTCCAGGGGTACCATCTTTAAATGGTTTAAGGAATTCTATGAAGGTATCCCCTTCCAAAATATCTTTCATTCATTTGTTCATCATTGAGCAATTGCTATAGCCTAGAAACCTTAATCACTTGCTCCCATAACACTGTACCTGAAATTCCATATAGCAACTCATTGCTTTGAATCCTATTTAATCTTCAAGAGTCCTCCCTTAAAATAAAATCTGTGAAAGGTCATTTATTAGTAGATGCTTATTTTTCATAATAGGTAGTTCTGAGTGAGTGGGTGAAGAGGCAAATTCTTTCTTAAGGAGTCTATACTTAATCATAACTGCAGCAAGCAGATTTTTAGATAAGACATGATGATTAGCTGGTTGGATAGCAAGACGTTTGCTAAATGTTATTATTTGCTCAAGGGTTCTGAGATTCCTGATTACTCATGGGCTGCCTAAAGTCTCATATTTACAAAGGTGAAACAAAAAAATTAGAAACCCTACTCCTGGGTGTAGCTAGACAAAGAATCTGCAAAAATGGACAGAGAGAAGATAAAACATCAGGGGACAAAGAAGTAGAAGGGAGAATGCCAAAGACAACATCACGCACTTTGACATTTTACTTAGAATTTGCTCCTATCAAGGTCCTTAAGAATGAGAACTTATAGCAAGAAAGAATAAGCAAATTACTTCCTGTATATCATTTCATTTAGGTCTCATAATATCTCTGAAGTTGGTGGTAACATGAGGTCTATTGAAAAGTAAATGGTGAAGATGTGGACCCCAAGTCCTTACAGTTTGATCTAGCCACCAAGTGTCCATGCATTACTGAATTCCCAAAGGCTCTACAGGCAAAGTTTACTAGAAGTAAGGGCACACATTTTATTTACAGCTCAAGTGCCTGCCCCATATCCGTCCTTGGCATACTGCCTTGATAGGGGTTGAGCCACACAAGGTTCTTGAAGACCCGCCTCCCCTCTTTAAGGTTCCATCCTAAGACTGCCTTAAGATTTCTCCTCCATGTATTCTTTATTTGGCTTCAATCCAGTTCCTGTTTTTGATATATGCGGGGGAGAGGGGGAGTGATCCCAAATCCCTACTGCCGACCTAGCCACACAAGCCACAGCAAATATAGAAGTGGAAAGGAAAAGCAAATATCAGTCAGATTGATTGTGATGGCTTTAATTAATTCACAAAAACTTCCCTCACCAGTATCATTGTGTGTGTTTTGAGAACTCTATTTTTCCTCACTTTCATATCAGAGTTCCTCTGTGATAGGCTGGAGGCAGAGTGAGTAAGGACAATAGATTACTAAGGAAGTTTGACACTCCCTGATAGAAAGTGTGATCAGCAGGTGAAAACCTGAGTCTCAGAGAGGAGAAATAGCGTGGCTAATGTCACACAACTAACCAGTTATTAGCACCTTGGACTCAGGTCAGGTTGATTCCAAAGCCTCTACTCTTTGTATTATAATAATTGTAGAAAGGTATTGTGAATGTTATTTGTGAACTTTAAAGGTAAGTTTCTAAGGTCTTTCCAAGAAAATGTGATTAGATTATATCACAAAAGAAGTTATTTATGGCATTGCTCGGCATTTTAGAATGTAGAGAATTTAATAGTTTGTAATCTGTGTAACCACCAGTGTTCATTGTACTCATATGGTATACTGGACACTGTGTAACAGCTTTACATGGGTTATTTTAATTCTGAAGGTGAAGTATTATCACCTTCCACCACGTCTGACAGATACAATTGAAATTTGGAGAGAGAGCAGAAGTAGTATGTCCAGAATCATGCAAGTCAGGACTGAGCCCTGTTCAGGAGCTCTTCTGCACTCAGCTGGCATTTTCAGTGAGCTTACCATAGCTTACTGGGTGCCCAGCAATACATAACATTAATAAGTCTCTCAAAAATCCCTCTAAATTAAGACCAAAGATGTTAAGTCAATAAGATTTCATCAACATTGTCTCTGAATGATTCCATAAACCTTAGTACGTATATGTATTTGATATATATATATATATATATATATATAGAGAGAGAGAGAGAGAGAGAGAGAGAGAGAGTATATGTATATGTATATGTATGTATATATCTTTATATCTCTATCTATCTATCTATCTATCTATATCATATGTATATATAGATACTCATTTCAAGGTAAATGTAAAAGCAAACAATTCAGTATTCTACAGTTTGTCAGTAGAATAGCAGGTACGATGCTATGCAATGAAAGAAAAAAGGTGAACAAAGTTCATAGTTTAATGAAGTTTTCTGAGACATAATCAATAAGATTAAGTACATACATGTGAAAGACAGAAGAAGAATTATGTAATAAGCCATAGCAATGAAGAAGAAAGGACTATGTCTATAGCTATCAACATAGATATATTTCAAAAACATGTTGTCTACAGAAAAATGATATATTTTGGTAAATGTACAACATATACAGTGCAATGGTGTATTATTGTTAATGGTGTTTTTATGTGTATGTGTGTATAAGAATTAGGAGTGGATTTGAAGTATGTAAATCAAGCTCATGATAGTATTTCTCTTAGGTCAGGGCCACATGCAAATAGGACTAGGTATAAACAAAATAAACTCCATACAGAAGAAAACACTGGAAGGAAAGAAAATTAAATATTAATTAATTCTCAGTTGTGGATCAATTTCTTATAGTCTTCTTTATCCTTCTGTATGTGTGAGTAAAATTTTCTAGGTAAGAAAATCAGAAAAATACAGACCGTAACAGAAACACACAGGATGGTTCTTGCCTAAGTGGGCAGGTAGGAAAATGTCTGTATAAAAGTGATGCTAGAGTTTAGATTTGTGGGTTTTAAAATGTTTTTCATGTTCATTTATTTATTTTGAGAGAGAAAGAGAGAGCGAGCAAGCATATGAGCACGGGAGAGGCATTGAGAGAGGGAGAGAGAGAATCCCAAGCAGGTTCCACGTTGTCAGCACAGAGCCTGGTGCTATCAGTGAAAAGCTGAACTCAGGGCTGATCTCATGAACTGCAGGATCGTAATCTGAGCTGAAATCAAGAGCCAAATGCTTAACTGACCAAGCCACCCATGCACCCCTCAAGTTGAGATTTAAAGGGTGATAGCAATTTTCTGAATATATTAAAAGAAAGTATATTCCAGGTAAAGATCAAAGCCTGGAATGAGAATATCTTAGTTTAGGGAATTTCTCTCTCTCTCTCTTACACCCCAGCCTAGGCTTAGAAATTGCAGGAGAGGCAGCATGGACTTGTGGGGAACTGGCTTGAATCCATAGGGAAACTCCTATTCTGTCACTCATGACGCCTATGTGTGCTTACCACATGGCCCTGTTCTTGGCCACACTTACTACTAAAGTTGAACACAGGGGTCTCTCTGCTGGGCGTTACAGGCATGAACAGCAACTGTGAGTAAGACAGAAGGTTTGGGCTGTGTTCCAGCTGATGTTAACGCTAGACTATTTTTCCTACTGTCAGATCAAGGCTGGAAACAGGTTAAGGAATGCTTTTTTTGTACGTAAATGCAATTCTTCTAATTCACAGGCAAGAGGGCATGTATGTTAAGATAAATTCATTTTATTTTATTTTTTCCTTTTCTATTCATTTTCAAAACCCTCTTCTCCACCAACAAATTGTGATAAGGGATATAATGGTACACTGGATCCTCATTCTTCTTTGACAAAATAATGAATCCGAGTGACGGCTGCTTGGGGTCAAAGATTTTGCTCTTTGATAGTCTTTGATCTTAGGATACATCCAAATCATCTGTCCCACACTCCACTGCCAACACCATCATGTTCTATTTCAAGTTTTTCAAGCTGAATTGTCTGAGAATTCTTGCTAAGATTTTAAGAAGTGATTTATAAAATAAACTGGTATTCAAGTGTTTTGTGAAATCACTGATTTAAACAAAATTCCAAATGCTATCAAGATATCATTGAGATTTAGGAAATCCATCTTATAGAGTTAATATGATTGAAATCATTTTCAAAAAGAATATATTGGTAAGTTCACTGGATACTTTGGTCTAAGCCAGTAAAATTCTTTTTGATAAGGATCACCCCCATCCTCTTATAGAGGAATGTACTGTATAACAATCAAGGGAATTTTGGAATGGGATCAAAGGCAGGCTTCCAGGAACGAGCCAAATTTAAACTAAAAGCAAAGATTTCTGCACTTTCAAAATGCCTTGGCAATACTCAAGAATATTTGATAGTATTCATTGTTCCCAGAATGTCCTATCGTGTAGTGTGGAGGGAAAGGTAAACTATCCTATTTCTCTCTATACTCTCAATACTCGGAAAACCAGTAGTGGGTTTTTCCACGCTAAACAGTTCTCTAATTCTCAGTGGACACAGACTGGGTGTCCTACAATTTAACTCAATTCTAACACCAACTGTTCAGAGTTAGTTCAAACTCCCCACAGGCTAAGTAAGGGCTGTCATACAAGACTCCCCCACATTGTCACCTGTACTGCTGACGAAGCAGCTATAAATTAGGGGTTCCTATGACCCACTCCTCAGGTTTGATAATTTACTAGAAAGGCCAGACAACTCAGGAAAACAGTTTACTTAGAGGATTACCAGTTTATTGTAAAAGGATACAACAAAGATGGGAGGGATGCACACACAGGGCATGGTATGGAGGAAGGGACGCAGAATTTCCACACTTTCTCCACATGTGCCACCCTCCCAGAACCTCACTTGATGTGTTCAGTACCCGGATGGTCTCTGCACCCCATTGTTTATAGAGTTTTTGCAGAGGTTCCAACACAGGCATAATTGAGTAAATCATCAGTTGTTAGTGACTGAATTCAATCTCCTGCTCCCAGAGGTCTGGGGGTGCAGCTGCAATTCCCACTTCTAACAACATGGTTGGTTCCTCTGGCAACAAGCCCTCATCCTCCAAGACTTACCTCATTAACACAAACTCAGGTATGGTTGGAAAGGGCTCATTATGAATAACAAAAGATGATCTATCCCTATCACAAAAGTTCTAAAAGTTTAGTAGCTCTGTGTCAGGAACCAGGGAAGAAGGCTAACTACATCTGTTATTACATCACAGTATCACAGGAGTTTAAAAGGCATTAAAGTCTTTGAGCATATACTACTGTATAAATGGCACCCTGAGAGATAGAAGTTAGCCAAAAAATATTATCTCTGGTATCTCTGCTGCTGTTGGGTAATATGTTCCATGTATGTCTGTTGGGTCCATTGGGTCTAAAGTTGTGTTCATGTCCATGATTTCCTTACTAACTTTCTGTCTGGATGATCTATCCATTGTTGAAAGTAGGGTAGTGAAGTCCCCACCTCTCATTGCACTGCCATCTATTTCCACCTTCACATCTGTTAACATTTACTTAATATATTTGGGTGTTCTGATGTTGGATGCATATATGATTGTTATATCATTTATCTTTATTCTTTGTGTCTGGTTATAGTTGTTGACTTAACATCTATTTTGTCTGATGCAAATATAGATAGCCTTGTTTTCTTTTCATTTCTATTTGCTTAGAATATATTTTTCTGTCTTTTCACTTTCAGTCTATGTGTCCCTAAAGCTGAAGTTAGTTTCTTGTAGGCAACATATACAAGACAGAACAAAGAATTCACTGGTCCAAATGACAATAATGCCAATGTTGAGAAACGTAGCCTAAAAGGTTTGTTTTCATGTGTGGTTCTTTATGAAGATCATTTGAGAATGCTTAATACATTAAGATATTATAATATTATAATTAATTTGAGTTATTTCAGTAGTATTACAGTTAATATTAATTATTCTTTTAGCAAATATTAATAAGTAAAATTGATATTAAAAATATTTTTGGAAAAATATGGACTGTGATACTACTCAACTTCGACTTCAGTAATTCCTGGGAATTTACCTTAATGAAAACACTATCTTCAAAATTAAAAACAAAAACAAGAAAATAGGTTTCATAACAGACTATAATGCTATAGTAATTAAAATAATATGCTACTAACAGAGAGGGAGGGAGGGAAACCATAAGAGACTCTTAAATAGAGAACAAACTGAGGGTTGATGTGGGAGTGGGGGAGAGGGGAAAATGGGTGATAGGAGGAGGGAACTTGTTGGGATGAGCACTGGGTGTTGTAGGCAAGTGATGAACGATGGGAATCTACCCCCAAAACCAAGAGCACATTGTACACACTGTATGCTAGCCAGTTTGAAAATAAATTATATTATAAATAAATAAATAAAATAATATGCTACATGCATATGAATATACAAAGACATTAATGAAAAGAATGCAGAAAGACAGATATTTGGGATACGATATATGAATGAGATAAAATATCAACTATGCTGGGGCGCCTGGGTGGCGCAGTCGGTTAAGCGTCCGACTTCAGCCAGGTCACGATCTCGCGGTCCGTGAGTTCGAGCCCCGCGTCAGGCTCTGGGCTGATGGTTCAGAGCCTGGAGCCTGTTTCCGATTCTGTGTCTCCCTCTCTCTCTGCCCCTCCCCCGTTCATGCTCTGTCTCTCTCTATCCCAAAAATAAATAAACGTTGAAAAAAAAAAAATATCAACTATGTAAGAAAAGGAAGCAATTTTTAATACATTATGTTGGGACAATTAAACTATTCCTTTAAGGAAAAACTAAATCAGATGCCAACCTCTTGCTACACATATAAACACATTCTCTACCAAATGGATTTAAGTGCTCAGTTAAACAATAAAAACATTTGAAGAAAATATAGAAGACTTTATAATTTTCAAATCTAGATGCCTTAAATAAAGTACTTGGTTTAATTGACTAACATTTCAAAGTTTCTATAAAGCAAAGGCAATTGAAAGAGAAAAAGTGAAAGAGAATGTTGGAATAGACATATTCTTTGACCATGGGATTCATATACTACATATAACAATGGCATCACATAAATTTGTACACAAACACAAGTGTGTACAAGAATATCACTTGCAATTACAACTGCTCTGTAACATGTAAATGTGGTAAACTTTCATGTTCAGCAATAGGGAAGCGGTTATATATCTGAAAAGAAGGCCATACAATGGGATACTCTGCAGCAATAAAAATGTGGGTAGACCTATATTTAATACTGAAATGTTTCTAAAACATTGTTGAATGAAAGAGCTAGTTACACATTATTACTACTATTATTATTACTACTATTGACATTATTACTACTGCTTCACATTTACTAGCTAACAATTTAGTGAAGATTATAGAAGTCTGTCACTGCCCTGTGTACATGGTAAATTTGTTTAATCCTTATAACAACCAAGATGATAGGCACTATTATTATCTTCATACCACTAAAAAAGAAATCTAAGAACAAAGACTTTATTTTCTTTATTTTTTTTAAGTTTATTTATTTATTTTGAGAGAGTGAAAGAGAGAGAACCCTAGGCAGGTTCCTCACTGTCAGCATGTAGCCTGACACAGGACTCAAACCCACAAACTATGAGATCATGACCTGAGCTGAAACCAAGAGTCAGATGCTTAACCAACTGAGTCACCCAGGGGCTCCAAGAGCAAAGAGTTTAAATAAGTTTCCAACATCCCACAACTTGTGAATGTGGGAGCTAGGATTGAATCCAGGAAATCTGGCTCCAAAGAAATCACTTTTAGTGACCACAATCTTCATTCATTAACACCTTAAATATTTACTGGCATTAAGCACTCTTCTAGGTGCTGAGAACATAGTAATAAATGAACCAGATGAAAAACCTGCTCAGATGGATCTTGCACCCTATTGGGTACATCGCGGGCAAAAACATAAATTATGTGACGCCATAAGGTGAGAACTATGATGACACATACGTCAGGGACAAGGATGGTATGGAGAAGAGTATGTGGAAGGGAGGAAGTTTCGGTTCTTAACAGGGGAGCTAGGAAAGGTCTCAATAAAGGGAGAGGTTAGAAATAAAAGAAGTAAGGAGCTGTGCCTGCTGTCCATCTTGGGGAAGACAATTTCAGGAAGAGGAAAGAGCAATGTAAAGCATTTATATGTTAGGTAGAAGCTCATGGCCAGCCAAAACAAAGCAAGCTGGAATATATTTGGGAATAATTGCATATGTGAATTTAAATATGTGAAAACATTCTAGCTCTCTCTGTTTCTCCCCTGCTCCTGCTCTCTGTCTCTCAAAAATAAATAAACATTAAAAAAGGGGGGTGGAGGGCTGGGGGGCTCCTTCGGTTAAGCATCCTACTTCGGCTCAAGTCATGATCTCAGTTTGTGAGTTCGAGCCCCTCATCGGGCTCTGTGCTGACAGCTCAGGGCCTGGAGCCTCCTTGGGATTCTGTGTCTCCCTCTCTCTCTGCTTATCCCCTGCTCATGCTCTCTTCCTCTGTCTCTCAAAACTAATAAATGTTAAAATTAATTAAATATATGTAAATATTCTGAAAGGAAGCACATTAAACCACAAAAGCAATCATATCTATAGATGGAAGTGGGGCTCAGCAGTGGTGTGTGAGATGTATAAACATGTATATGCATGTGTGAGTTTGGGGGATGAAGAATAAAAGGGGATATTCACATGTTTCTTACATGCTTCTACTTCATTATAATTTAGGAATGTGCTGTGTATCATTTCTATAATAAATAAAATTATATTGTGGAAAATATGTTTGGAAAACATGAAAGCAAATCATACGTGAGTCAACATAAGCACCCGATTCGTTGCGTCACTCATTTGCACACCAATATATTTTAAAGTTTCTATAGAAACATAAATGTCTTCTTTAACATTTTCTATTGTTATTGTTTATTAACAACAAAATGAAATACATTCATAAATATAAGGATATAAGGATATAAGGATATAAGTATTCATAAATATAAGGATATAAATATAAGGATATAAGGATATAAGTATAAGGATATAAGTATATAACTGCGTGCCTTAAAAAAAAAAAAAAAAAAAAAACTTGAAATAAGCATCTAAGGAGTCCATGTGAATTGCCCCAAAGAGATTTATGGTTTGTCTTCAGTGAAAATGTTGTATTTTATCCAGATCATATATTAAACTTTTAGTTCAATAATTCACCCTGACATAAGCTACTTGTACTTACAGATTTACTATACATTATGCAGGGCAAAAGGGCAAAAGACTAGAAAACTATACACATCTTGAATTATGTGTGAATACAGGCCGATACATTTTTAAAAACTCAATTGACAACATGGATCATATTTAGATCAATATAGTTTGGAAACCTGAAGGATAATGTTTAAAATCCAATTGTCTAAAACAAAAATTGAGTGGACCTAGGGAATATTGAAAGAAAGAAATAAAAATCTATTAAATGATACACATAATGGCACAGTTGTTTGTTCTGACATTTATAAATCTATTTTTAGTAGATTGGGGTTACCAGGAAAGTGTGTCATATAAAGACTAGAAAATTAGACAAGTGAAGGAAAAAAATGCTTGTTTTCTAGAAGACAAAGTTCAAAACTAAATCTTAAAATATCAAGGTGTTTTTAATGAGTATGTGAGGATGTAAGAGGTATAGCATGTGCAAGTGATAAAGTTAATTACCTTAAAGATTAATTCTAGACGTATGTACAATAACACCTAGAGAAAAATGAGTACAACAGTAAGGAATTAGCAAGTATTTCTATAAATTCATTTCATTTCAGAGAGTCTTGAAACTTAGAAGGGGCTAACATAACAAAATGCTTTTTAAATACCTAAAGATAGGAACAAACAAGCAAAAACCCTTAGACTAGCTGGTTCCTTAAGCATGGAGAAAGTTCTGGAATATCGAACACAGGAAACAGTAATATAGTAACAACAGAGAAGTAGACAAGGGTAGGAATCAGGAGTAGGTACTAAAAGAGGGAATGGAGGACTATCACTTTTAGGAATTCCTATAAAAGATTCGCACTACATAGGCCCAAGAAATGTAGTATTTTATTGTGTGGAATTTTGAAAGAGTTCCCAGGCTTTAGAGAAAGTCAGCAAGCCTATTTTAATGTTTGTCCCTAGTTTCTGTATCTTGTGTTTTGAGAGGGACACATTCTATAGATAGGTTTACGCAAGCAATTGCAAGTTGATGGCTTTTTTTTTTTTTAAATAAAATATATTAGTTTGTCACAGTTCAAATGTAAAAGGATGGCAGGATTAATTATTGCAAGGCCTAAAACAAAATATTCTGATCAGTTTTTGGAATAATGAAAAATTCCAGATTGTTTTAACATTAAGTGGGAGTTTTTAGGTGTTTCCTTATTTCTCTTCTGAAAGATCTGTCTTCACCTGACTTGAGGGCAGAGAGGTATGTTAGCTCGCCGCTTATAAACAACACTCCTCTTTGACTAGCAAAGTAATTCAGACCTTGCTACACATGTGATTATAGGACTGGCTTGGAAGAAAATTTGAAACTTGGGGGAAATTATTATTGGGTCCCATGGGCTAAAAGAGCCAAACAGAGGCAATCTACTCTTGCTCAGAAATCATTTCTTTCCTGCTGTTGTCCCCCCCTCATGCTTGTCTCCTCTCCAATCAATCCAAATTGCCCTATTCACGCCGTCTCCCCCAGCTGGGCTTCTTAAAGACATACTCTGGCTGCAAGAAACATGATGAATTCACAAGATGCCCAGTACTTTCTCACATGAGATCTGGGCTAAGGAACAGGCTGTTTTGTAAATTGTGGATACGCATCTTCCTGGCTTTTTAGGCAGATGATACCGATCATATTGCTTTCCTTGGGAAGCAAAACTTGAAAAGTGGGTTTGATTGGGCTAGGACCAAAGCGGGGCCAGAGAGGTTTTTAACTCTAGGTGCGCAGAGACATCGTTTTGATAACTACATTCTGTACCTTATGAAGGCACACGCAGGGTCTGTGTCAGCCGGCATTTTTCTGTGTGCAAATGATAGAAACCCACCTCAAAGAAACTTTTGAAAATGTGGTAACACAAACATATCATATCACTAAGGAACATCAGAACATTTGAGCCTCTAAGAATGTGGCTTCTGGGATTGGGGTGACTTCTGGGATGTCGGGGATTTAAATCACTTCAGGATCCATTTTGTCCTGTTCTCCATGCTCCCTGTTGTATGGTGGCTTTATCCTCTGAAAACAGCCTTTTCACTTGAGGCTAAACCATGGCCACTTAAAGCTCCAGACTTACAACTTCCCAGCTTGGCTCCTTGAAAGAAACGCTCCTTTTCTGTGAACTCTAATTTGGAAAATTTTAGGAAAACTCTCTGATTGAGCCAACCCAGGACTAGTCATGGCGGCTGGGAAGAAGAGTACAGAGAAATTCTCATTCCCATACATGACAGAACAGGGTAGAATCTAAAAAGCAATTCAGATCTCATTAGAGGGGCTGGCAGACAAAATCATAAATGCCCTCTTCAGTCTCATAGCATCCAGACAGTAAAAGAGCGGTGGGACTGACACTCTCTCATCTTTATTTCCTAATGGTAAGTGACTCTTGCAGCGTGCTTTCCAATTCGCAAAGTATTATTTTTAAGTATATATGAAGTCTTGAAGTCTCAAATCCTACCATTATTATATCCATTTTCCAAGAGTGCCAGCTTTCCAAGTACAGATGTACGAAAAGATTGTTAAGTTGCCTTCCCAAAATAAATGAAAGGAAGTACTCAAATCTACAATCTTTCAAGGTCTGGACCCACGTTTTTTATATAAACAATGGAAGCTAAGGAATACACGCTGCTGGCTATCTCTTAGATGCTAATGGGACAGCTAGGTATTTTCATTGCTCATGACTCTTCATGTATAACCATTAAAATACTAACATTTTTCACCAAATATCAAGCCAAAAGAAAAAGAATAAGAATGTGGAGGAGCAGCGGAGGAAGAGGAAGATGAGGAAAAGGAGGAATAGAAGAAGGAGAAGAAGAAGAAAGACAAGAGGATGAAAAGAAACAAGCAGACATAAACTAGGCAGCTTAGATTTTCTCAATAATAATACCATTTGTGGACAGGTTGCATAACTATTTCACATAAATTATCACATTAAATGCCACAATAGCATACAGAAGAAAAAAAAATAATGCTTTATCCCTATTTTGCAGATGAGATTTAGGTAGGTTAAGAAATGTTTTCATATAAACAGTGAACTTCAGGGTTGTATTTAAATGTCAGATCATCGACCTTTTGCCGGAAGAGGATGTAACTCCGGCTATTGATACTTCATGGGTCTTCCTCTAATTTTTGCATTTTTTACATTAGACTCTTGAGTATATGAGGTTCATGGCAGCATCTTAGGTGGGTAACAGAACAACTTAAAATTTGATGCAAATTTTTGTGTGTGTATGTTTCTGGAGGGAGGGCTCTTAACTTTCACCCGATCGTCCCAAACTCTGAAACACATCGCACACAAATAAGCTTAAGAACTACAATTTTTTTTTTTTTTTTTTTGCTTTTTAAGTTCAGTTCTGATAAATACACACTGACCGAGTATCCATGATGCCAGCAGGGGATTTGAATCCTCAGAGTGTTGGGAGTTTCAGTCTCTGTCTTCAACCATCACAGTCAAGGAGATGCTCACCACACTATATTGTTAGCTTTGTGTCTTCCATGACTTGGACCACAGCTTGGTGAGACTATTCATATCTGTATAATTATATTCTGTACCCAGACCAGTCGTATTTAGAAATTCTCCCAACTGCAGCTAAAATACCACCATGTCAATGTGCTCGGTGTTTACATAAGTGGGCTCACTCTTCAGTATGCTTCCAGAACACAAATAGCTTTTCACAGACTTGTGGCCTGCCCATAGCTCTTTCTGGCATGTTCACTTTAGATCTAGTGCCCATGAGGACCTGCACATGCGATGCATAAGGATCTCAAGTGGGCATCAAGAGCAAAGGTGGGCAGAACAGGGCAGTGAGAAGAATAAAGGAAGCCACACAGTGCGTGTGCTGATTGCTGCAGAGTGGTGACAGTGGGCATTGCTGGGAAGAAGTGGGAAGAAAGCCCCCAGCTGCGCCTCACCAACTCAGGATGTCAGGAGGGGCACTCTCAGCGTTAAGGATGACAGAAGTCATTGAGATTTACAAAGGAGTCAGTGCCTGGGTGGTGGTGGGGTCTGGCAATGGAGGGACGCTGCTATCATAGCAGCTTGAAGTCTGATTAAAGTGCAAATGCCAAGTGAAGAATTTCTTCAAAAGACCAGCACAGTAATAGCAATATATCGAAGTTGTTTGGGCTATTCATTTTCAAAATGCAGCCTATTACACAATGAAAAATAGGGCAACCTGATAGAATAGACAGAGGGTCTTTTCAGACAGAAAATATCAATAGATAAGATCATACCTGTAAGTGGAAAAGGGCAAAGGGATTCTGAGCAGCAAGTATTTGAAAAGTACTGTTCCAGCCCCTGCTTTATAGTTCAATATTGCACCACCACATTCAATACAAAATTCAGTACAGTATTAGATTTCAAAGTCTGGCCATATTGAAGTCACCTAAAAGGCAAGGAAGCAAAGTCTTTCATCACTCTCATTGTGAATGTGACAGACTTTCAAAGGAAAACTGCCTTCTGTTTCTGATAGTTCATTCCCATTTCACAAAGATATGTCGGGATCAGCTCATGCCTCTGCCCTCATCCCCACTGCTTCCACCGACTGCATCCACTTACTTTCTTGCTTTCACGTGCAGGCCTGAACCTGGACTTCCCCAGGGACTGGAAGTTGCCTCCGTAGGAAATAAATTAAGATGCTGCTCGGTTGAAGCGGATGATGTGCTTTATACCAAAGATGTTTTGCTTCTGCTGCCCCATACCTATCTCTTCCCTTAATAGTTCTCTTGGTCCTGAGACTGATGAGAAAGGCAGTGTAATAGAGTCGAAAGAGATGGGATACAGGATCAGGAAGACAAATTCTACATCTGGCTTCATTACTATTGGCCAGATGAGTCTGGCCGAGTTACATAGACTCTCTGAGCCAATGTCTCTTCTCTCCACAATGATATTACTTTATGCTTAATTGTGTTTGGGAGAGAATTGGATGAGCTTACACTTAGCATAGTGCCTGTTATACAATGGTGTTGCTCACACTGCCACTTCTGGATCTTCTGCTTTCTTTTCAGCTTCAAAGTATTGCCCCATTTGTGGCTACCCATTTAGCTTGTTTTATATACACTTGCCTGGTCTTATTTGTCTGTCCACTGATTTTCTTCAACTCTATAGCATTTGCTTATAGCTACATATTGGACAGCACTTTTGATCCTGCCTTAATCACTGCTTTAGTGTGTATGATGGCCATGCTCAGATCTCCCAAAGAGAGCATAACTGACTGACAGCCTCAGCTGCTGCTACCCTGCACCCATCTACCACTGCATCAAGCCAAGGCTGCATTTCCTATAAGTTGCTCCCTAACAACGACTGACTATAATAGCTGTACTGTGATAGTCAGTTTTATGTGTCAACTTAAACAGATATTTGGTCCAACATAATTCCAAATGTTTCTATGAATGTATGTTTCAGATAAAATTAACATTTAAATAAATAGATTTTGAGTAAAGAAGATTATGCTCCAGGATATGAGTGGGCCTGATATAATCAGCTGAAGCCTTACAGAAAAAATACTGATCTCTCTGGAGAAAGCACAATTTTGCCAGTAGATGGCTTTTGGATTCAAACTTCAACTCTTCTCTGGGTCTCCAGCCTGCCAGCCGACCTGGAAGACTTTGGACTTGCCCAGCCTCCACCAGCAGATGAGCCAATTCCTTAAAGTCTAAGTTCCTTAAAATCTACCACACACACACACACACACACACACACACACACACACACGCCCTATTGGTTCAATATTATGTGCTTTTCATTTAAGGTAAATAACTTCTAAAAAAGACAACTCTCTGAGCTCTTTTATATTTTCAGGAGTGGACCAAGCACAGGGAAAAAATTTAGGACCATTTCCTTGCCAAATAAGTGGTGACTGTTCCTTACTTCAACTGTTGTTTTTTTTTAAGGTGTTGATAAGGCATGCATCAACATGCATAGCAAAGTGTTTGGCACATACAGATTGTTAATTATGATTAATAGCTTCCAATCCTACTTCCTGCTTCCTTTCCTTTCTCTGATGTCATCTCATTTCATTGCTGTTTGATGGCTGCTGTATGAGTTAAACAGACACTTAGTGGCAATGGTGGGACAGACAGACTCAAGGAAGAAAATCCTCTCTTTCACTTCTCAATCCCAAGCCATACATGCTCTAAATCTGCAAATATTTATTGAGTACTTTGTAGACGCAAAGCATATTACTAGACACTGAAGAGGAGAGGGGAAAGGATACAAAGATGTGTAAGACAAAAATTTCTGCTTTCTAGGAGTTTATAACTGGATAAGAGACATAAATCAACTCAAATATGAGACTGAATACACATTCATACACCATCTCTAATAGGATCTTCTGGAAAGAATTTAATCTCAGCCCACCCCTGTGAATGTGTAACCCATTTGATACCTTGCTCAGTAGTTGGTATCCAGCTCAATGACATTCCATGCAGGGAGCTCTTAATGTTAACTATGAATTACACAAACATTCTCCTCCATTCTCATTTAAATTTTCTATTATCTAATTTCACTGAATTCCTAGTATTATGGGAAAGAAGTGAATAGGAGTGCTCAGCTGAACTTTTTGTTTTAAGATTTCAACTTTTACCCTCTTCTAACAAATTTCTTCTTGCTTGCTCTCCTCGCCAAATGAAATAATCTTGACCTTCTTCATCTTTTCTCATGTGCATCTAATCATTTTGCTTGCACTTCTGTAGACCTTTCCTACAGTCTTTCTGCTGTGAGCAGATACCTCTTTTGAGATGTTCATAATGACTGTTAAACCTTTTTCCTGAGAGGTTACACTGTAATTCAAAATCTATCAGTGTGCATCAGTAGCTTAAATTATGCCTCATAATATAAAGTACTGTTTTCTTGTCTTGGCTCAATTGTATCTGACAAAGGATTATTCAACTACCCACTTTTTGTGCTTCCTTCTGGAGTTCCTCAAAATATTCCCCACTCCTAACTAGCTAAATAATTCTCTGTTACCAACACATTTTGCAACCTCATTATTCAGAAGGCTCTCCAGATTGATTGGTGTTAACATACATAAGAAATCTGGTTCCAATACCATTCCCTGGGGCACCTTTCTATTAACCTCCTTTCAGGCTAACAACATCATTTATTTCTACCTTTCATTTTCATTGTTATCCATTTTTTTTTTAACATCAAGGTTTTACAAGACAAAATTTTACCTCTCACCTCTCGGGTCCTACCTAAGGCTGAAATGGATCCTAAATGTCTTCTGGTTAGGGACTTGATCAAAAGCCTTTTGAATGTCTAAATATTTAATGCCCACTACTTCTCTACACTTCACAATTTTGTTAACTCTTTCAAAAATTCCAACTAGATTAGAAAGCCATGATTTATCCAGGCAGAAGCTGCGTATACTACCCACCTGGGTGTTTTACAACTCTTAGTAATGATTTTATCAGCTATTTTTTCTCATCCTGAAGGTAAAACTCATTGGTAAGTAATTCTCTAGGTAACTCTGAGCTCATTATTTAAAGATGGGCACTCCTGCCTGTTTGTCCAGACAAATAGGCACCTAATGGAGATTCAGACCAAATAACAAAAAACCTATTTTCTCTCTGACACATTCAACCACCGTCCTAAAACACCTTGGGGCATGGCACGTCAGAGCAAAAAGAAAGCTTTAGTTGAGTATTAAATGAACACAGTGTACTTTGCCTGCCCTGAAAGGAACATTAAGGTAGATTTAGTTTAGATATAAGAAAAAAATTCCCTGACAAGCCTTGCTAGCCCCAGCATGGGTATGGAGAGTGGCTGTGAATTCTTCTTTCTCCAGCAATTTCTGAAAATAGAGTAAGTCTTCCTTTTTCAGATGTGGCTTCCTTGCAGTCCTTGTGAAGAGGGAAGGGATGTGATAACCTCTGGAAGCCAACTTTCAGTCTTATTTTATGATTTCGGTTTTGAACTCAGTATATCTTAGGGGAAACAAACAGAGAGAATAAACTTACAGAATCTCTCACAGAGCAAATGGAATGATAGCAACTGTCAGAGAACACAAGCAAGTTAAAAAAATGTATTCAAATTAAAACTGAAGTACCCTCAAGGTGACCCAACTAAATTTGCTGAAAGGATGAGAGGAATTGACAAAACTAATCAACAAAGGTAATCACCAGAATGTACACTAAGTGCTCCAGGTGCAGTGTTGCTAAAGGACCCTCCACTCAGATTAGGGGGGCTCAAATGGATGACAATCAGAAGTGAAGAGAAACACCTGATAAGGGAGTGGACATGGAGTAGGAAGAAGACAGGACAAGTGGCAGAAGATTGCTCTTTTTCTTTCCTTTTTTGACTTCCAGTGATTCAAGTTTATAATAGGATTATAACACGTTCATAATAATTGAAAAACAGTGCTCAAGCAGTGGATGTATCAGGGTACTGCATTCAGGTGGGGAAGATGGACGCAAGAACTCACAGCAGGAACAGGAATTAAAGGGTGATCTTTCTAGAATATAAATCTAATCATGCCATTTGCTTGATGAAAACAATTTGATGGCTTCTCATTGCTCTGTGAAAGAATAAAATAAGATACAGATTTTATGCAGGTTTAGCTACAAAATTTGTTTGCCGCTTGTTCAAAAGGCAGCAAGGAAAAGGATGCTAAAATCCCATAAAGATATTAAAATGTAAAGGTGTCTTTCTTCTATATTCTTTTTCTCTACCTGCCATGGTGTATGTTATTTGCTGTTTAATGTCTTTCTTCAGGCATGGAAATATTCTTCTTCTTAGGCATCTACCCTTCTCATAGACCTGATGCCCCAACTTGTAGTAGATGGGTCACCCCTAAAGGACTGCAACTTGTCTGTTGGCATATGGACCAGGGCTGGACAAGAGATTTATGAGTTGCATGTACCATATCCTACCCCAAGATGCTGTGAGAACTCAACTGATCCTAAGACTCCTTGAGCCTACAATAGAAAGGGCAGCAGTTAATGGCCATTGGCATGGAGTGGGGGCCCGGGTGGGAATTGTAGCACCACTTGGCAGAGAAAAGGGCAGCCAAAAAGCATCAGGGAAGGTGAAGAGGTGGGAGGAGGTGAAACCATGTAGGACCGGAGTCTCCAAGCCTCTCTTGCCCCACATATATTCTATTGTCCATTGTCATCAACCTCATCAATCTCCTTCCAAAATTCGAATTCCAAAGATAATATTACAGGTTATTAAGCCCGAAGTGTGGGCCTCTTCTGAGAATGGGATCCTTTGTTGGTGTACTGGTTATCTGCCCATGAATCTGGCCCTGACCTTATCATACGCCTGACACATTTGAGAGCAAAAGGAGGTGCTAACTACCTGGAATACTGAGATAACAGGGGAAACAGAGACTGCCCCAGGTAAATCAGGAGAGTTAAACTGCTCCAAGCAATTCTACTATATGATTATATATAATTATTTATATATCTCTTCTTTGACATTTAGATTGATCACACATTTCATTATTATAGATAATACTTTAACAAACACCTTTGGACAATTCTGAACATGTTTGAGAATTTTTCTAACAGGATGATTTTCAAGTTGAAGGGTACAACCAACTGATGTCTTGAAATCAACTGAATGCCTTGTAACCATTCAAGGACAGGAGTGGAATGGATGGGATATAATGGGATGGGATATAATGGGATGGGATGGGATGGGATGGGATGGGATGGGATGGGATGGAATGGGATGGAATGGAATGGAATAGAATAGAATAGAATAGAAAGAAGAGAATAAAGATTCTCTCAAATAGGATGTAAAAGGCTAAGTATTATATTGTGCAATTGTCATGTATATAAGTATGTATGCATATTCTGATTTGCAATGGGAAAAATACATATGTATTTTTTATATACAGTTGGTCCTTGAACACAGGGTTATGGGTGTCTACCCCACACACAATTGAAAATTCATGTATAACTTTGGAATCCCCCCAAATTTAACTACTAATAGTCTACAGTTGATTGAAAACCTTACAGATAACATAGTCAACTAATACATATTTTGTATAGTATATGTATTATATATTGTATTCTTACAATAAAGTAAGTCAGAGAAAAGAAAATGTTATTAAAAAAATCATAAGGGAGAGAAAATACAATTTACAGTACTGTGCTATAAAAAAAAACTCCAGGAGAACTGGAAGATGGTGGCGTAGGAGGACGCTGGGCTCACCACGCATCCTGCTGATCACTTAGATTCCACCTACACCTGCCTAAATAACCCAGAAAACCACCAGAGGATTAGCAGAACAGAGTCGCCTGAGCCAAGCGCAGACAAGAGGCCCACGGAAGAGGGTAGAAAGGGCGGCGAGGCGGTGCGCGCTCCACGGACTGGCGGGAGGGAGCCGGGGTGGAGGGGCGGCTCGCCGGCCAAGCAGAGCCCCCGAGTCTGGCTTGCAAAAAGCGGACGGGCCTGACGGACTGTGTTCCGACAGCAAGCGCGACTTAGCGGCTGGGAGGTCATAAGTTAACAGCTCTGCTCAGAAAGCGGGAAGGCTGGAGGACAAAGGGAAGGAGAGCTGCTGAGCCCCCTGACGACAGAGCTCAGTTTGGTGGGGAACAAAGGCGATCACCAGCGCCATCTCCCCTGCCCATCCCCCAGCCAAAATCCCAAAGAGAACCAGTTCCTGCCAGGGAACTTGCTCGCTCCCCACAAACACCCAACTCTGCGCTTCTGCGGACCCAAACCTCCGGCAGCGGATCTGACTCCCTGGTGCTGCCACAGGGCCCCTCCTGAAGTGGATCACCTAAGGAGAAGCAAGCTAAGCCTGCCCCTCCTGCCCCTGTGCACCTTGCCTACCCACCCCAGCTAAGACGCCAGATCCCCAGCATCACAAGCCTGGCAGTGTGCAAGTAGCCCAGACAGGCCACCCCACCCCACAGTGAATCCCGCCCCTAGGAGAGGGGAAGAGAAGGCACCCACCAGTCTGACTGTGGCCCCAGCGGTGGGCTGGGGGCAGACATCAGGTCTGACTGCGGCTCCGCCCACCAACTCCAGTTATACACCACAGCACAGGGGAAGTGCCCTGCAGGTCCTCACCATGCCGGGGACTATCCAAAATGACCAAGCGGAAGAATTCCCCTCAGAAGAATCTCCAGGAAATAACAACAGGTAATGAGCTGATCAAAAAGGATTTAAAGAATATAACAGAAAGTGAATTTAGAATAATAGTCATCAAATTAATCGCTGGGCTTGAAAACAGTATAGCTGACAGCAGAGAATCTCTTGCTACAGAGATCAAGGGACTAAGGAACAGTCACGAGGAGCTGAAAAA
>NW_024412388.1:70366520-70425126 GCF_014898765.1 Herpailurus yagouaroundi
ATTAGAGGAGAAAGCAGGAAAAGACCTCTCTGACCTCAGCCGTAGCAATCTCTTACTCGACACATCCCCAAAGGCAAGGGAATTAAAAGCAAAAGTGAATTACTGGGACCTTATGAAGATAAAAAGCTTCTGCACAGCAAAGGAAAAAACCAACAAAACTAAAAGGCAACCAACGGAATGGGAAAAGATATTTGCAAATGCCATATCGGACAAAGGGCTAGTATCCAAAATCTATAAAGAGCTCACCAAACTCCACACCCGAAAAACAAATAACCCAGTGAAGAAATGGGCAGAAAACATGAATAGACACTTCTCTAAAGAAGACATCCGGATGGCCAACAGGCACATGAAAAGATGTTCAGCGTCGCGCCTTATCAGGGAAATACAAATCAAAACCACACTCAGGTATCACCTCACGCCAGTCAGAGTGGCCAAAATGAACAAATTAGGAGACTATAGATGCTGGAGAGGATGTGGAGAAACGGGAACCCTCTTGCACTGTTGGTGGGAATGAAAATTGGTGCAGCCGCACTGGAAAGCAGTGTAGAGGTTCCTCAGAAAATTAAAAATAGACCTACCCTATGACCCAGCAATAGCACTGCTAGGAATTTATCCAAGGGACACAGGAGTACTGATGCATAGGGGCACTTGTACCCCAACGTTCATAGCAGCACTCTCAACAATAGCCAAATTATGGAAAGAGCCTAAATGTCCATCAACTGATGAATGGATAAAGAAATTGTGGTTTATATACACAATGGAATACTACGTGGCAATGAGAAAAAATGAAATATGGCCTTTTGTAGTAACGTGGATGGAGCTGGAGAGTGTGATGCTAAGTGAAATAAGCCATACAGAGAAAGACAGATACCATATGGTTTCACTCTTATGTGGATCCTGAGAAACTTAACAGGAACCCATGGGGGAGGAAAAAAAAAAAAAAAAAAAGGTTAGAGTGGGAGAGAGCCAAAGCATAAGAGACTGTTGAGAACTGAGAACAAACTGAGGGTTGATGGGGGGTGGGAGGGAGGAGAGGGTGGGTGATGGGTATTGAGGAGGGCACCTTTTGGGATGAGCACTGGGTGTTGTATGGAAACCAATTTGACAATAAATTTCATATATAAATTAAACAAAATAAAAAAATAAAAAAACTCCATATAAGTGAACCAGTGCAGTTCAAATCTATATTGTTTAAGGGTCAACTGTATACTTATTATTTATGTACATACATATAAAGTAAAATACATATGTATGTATATTTACTGTGGATTGCTGTCAAAAAGTTTGGAAGCTGCTGTTCCAGAGTTTATAACTCAAAGTACAATTGCTAGACCACAAGGTATTTTCATATTTTGTCGATATTGACAATTTCTCTCAAAGTAGTTGCACCAATTTTTCCTATTGACTTTAAATTTTCTGGTTCTCTGTCTACTATGCAACAATTAAGATACTCAGACAATTATGCAATGCTCAGAATCCTTGCACATGCTCAGAATTGTCCCAAGATATTTGGGACAACCTAAAAAATAGGGAATTTTACCTCGTTTTAATTGGCAACTTTCTGATGAATAAACAACTTTTCACATTTTTATTGACCAGAAAAGTTGTTTTAAAAATTGTCTAGTAGGGATACCATGCTGGCTTTGGCAGTAGAGCATGTGACTCTTGATCTTGGAGTTGTAAGTTCAAGTCCCACATTGGGTGTAGAGATTAATTAAAAATAAAATCTTTAAAAATAAATAAATAAATAAATAAATAAATAAATAAATAATAAAATTGCTTAAAAAATTATCTGGTAACATTTTTTGTTAATTCTTCTACTGAGTTGTGTGTCAATTATTTTTAAATATTTGAACTCTATAAAATATATTTTTATATGTTCATTTAAATATATTTTTTCAAGAAAACATATAACAATTATCCATGCCTATAAATGATCCTTTGAACAAAATAGACATTACCAAAATTAGAGTTTGGTGGAGGGCACCTGGGTGGCTCAGTCAGTTAAGCATCTGACTTCGGCTTAGGTCAGGATCTTTCAGTTCGTGAGTTTGAGCCCTGCCTCAGGCTCTGTGGTGACAGCTCAGAGCCTGGAGCCTGCTTTGGATTCTGTGTCTCCCTCTCTCTTTGCCCCTTCCCCTGCTCACACTCTGTCTCGGTTTCTGTCTCTCAAAAATAAATAAACAAACAAATAAAACATTCAAATTGGAGTTTGGGAATATGTATCTATCCATCAATCATGTTGATTATTTTGTTCAAATTACTATTTTTAATAATAGTTTGTCTAATGGATGTCTCAATTACAAAACGTCCATTTATGATTGATATTTATGTTTTCTTTATAATTCTGTTAAATGTTTTTTAATTTATTTTTAATTTATATTTCTGGCATAAAATGTCATAACTATTATACCTTTCTGTCATTTCCCCTTTATATGAAGTAATTATATTCTTCATTCAATGATAGTTTATAAGTTAATGTTCATTAGTTTATCACATGTTATTTTGCCACCTTACTTTTAGTTGTTATTTGGGTAATACTATTATCCATCCTTTGTTGTCAATATTTCTGTGCTCTTAACATTTTATGTGTTTCTTGTAAATTGAATCTAGTTTGATAGTGAGATTTTGTTCATCTAATCATAGAATCCTATTTTTTAGATGGGTACATACGATCATTTCTATTAATATAATTCTTGACAAATGATTACTGTCAATTTGTGTTTTCTCTTTTTCATGCTTTCTTCATTTTTTTCTGCTTTCCCTGCCTTCTATTAGGTAAGTAAGTTCTCTTAATCACTCCCCTCTATTTCTCTTCTATTTGGTTTTGAAGATTTAAATTTATTATTTACAAGTTAATAATTAGCGCTCTTACCTAGCTTAATAAAAAAATAAGTTCTCTTAATCACTCCCCTCTATTTCTCTTCTATTTGGTTTTGAAGATTTAAATTTATTATTTACAAGTATTGTTAATATTTAGCGCTCTTACCTAGCTTAATAAAAAAATAAATGAATCAATATCACTATCTTTCTAGCCAAAGGAGCTCTTCTTCATGTATTAGTAAGTTATTTCTACCTTCATTTATCCCTTTCCCAAACTATTAATTACGATTCTTAATTTATATAGTGTTTACTTAGAGTTACTAATATGTACACTTTTCCCCCCTCACCATTATTTTTGGTATGCAGTTTATTTCTTCTTGAGAAGTTCTGTAGTAAGGGTCTGTGAGGAGTGAAAAAAAAAAAACAAAAAACACCTCTTTGTTTTCTTGCAAGTGTCTTTCCTACACTCAAATTTGAATGAATGCTTTATAGAATTTTATAGTCACAGTTTATTTACTCTAGCTGTCTTCTGGCATGTATTATTGCTGGTGAGAAGTCAGCTGTCAATCTGATTCTTGTTATTTTGTAGATAAACTATTTTTCCTCTCTAGTAACTTAATATAGTCTCTGTGTTCATGAACTGCTGTTTTAGCATGATGTGTCCAAGTCTGTATTTCTTTTTGCTTTTCCTTATAATTCAGTGTGCTTTTTCAATGTGAAAACTAACATCACTTATAATTCTAAAAAAATTCTTACCGATTCTTTCTGTGAATAGATTTTTTCCCCCAACATTTTAAAAATTCTCTTCTTCTGGGAATTGGCTAAATATATATTGTGACCTTCCTTTCAATAACCTACATATCTTAATACTCTATTTATAATTATCTCTTCATTTCTCTGTTTCCTTCAAAGTTATCCCTTCATATTTATACCTTTCAGTTAATTAATTCTATATTAAAAATGTCTATATATCCGATCTATTTGCTTTTTAATTTCAATGACTATGTATATATATATTTTTTTCATAAAGTCTGATTGATTATTTTACAAGATACCTTGTAGTTTTCATATAGTACATTTCCCCTTCACGATTTAATTTTCTTCAAAAATATCTTTAAACATGTTAAACATGCTTATTTTATAATCTCCAGGTTATTTTTTTTTCTCTTGGGCATGTCGGGGGTTATTTCTATTTCTTTAGGCTTTAATTCTTTTTTGTTGTTATTCGTTCTGGCTCATCCAGGTATTGTGAGATCTGACATTTGTACTTTTTAGGGCCTTCTATAAGGGAACAATATAAAATTACTAATACAAATTTAGATGCCAAAGTAAATATTTCTTTAAAATGATGATAAATTGTAAGACTTTTTAAAATTTCATGTTTTCTAACTTTATACTTTATTTTTATTTCCTAGGATATGTTACAAGAATAGTAAAATGAACTCCTATGTATCATTCATTTTGTTTTGTTAATTGTTACTACTTTGTGCTCTCTTTTTCTCCTGCTACCCTCATATCTGGAGTGCTTGGTTTCATAGGATGACAAACTCTGCAATACAACTTCTTGTCCTGCACAATATCAGATGAGTTGATCCAGTGGGCATTGGGAGGATGTCTGGAAATCATTCCTATATTGGGTCAGCTAGTAATAACTTACCTACACAAGAAAGTGATTGAGAATCACATGAGTATATCCCAGTAAACTTCAATTTCCTTTAGGTGGATCCAAAATATATCTAAGGTCACCCTACTACCACTCAACACAAGAGGAACTGTGACGGAGGGGAAATTACAGCAAAAAACGAAAACAGTCTAAACTGATTACACTTAAAATATCTTAAAATATCTTACTCGAAAATTTTATAAAGTCATACATGGCCATGAGGACATATTATCAAGGTCTTTCCCATGATCTTTGAAGAGACATACATCCCCCACGGTAGTTTATTTTATGCTATGATTTGTCTTTTTTTTTTTTTTTTAATTTAAATTTTAGTTAGCCAACATACAGTGCAATATTGTCTTCAGGAGAAGAATTCAGTGATTCATCACTTCCATATAACACCCATGCTCAGCACAAGTGCCCTCCTTAATCCCCATCACCCATCTAGCCCATCCCCACCCACCTCCCTCCATCAATCCTCAGTTTATCATTTTTAAAAAATGTTTATTTATTTTTGAGAGACAGACAGAAAGAGACAGAGCATGAGCAGGGGAGGAGCAAAGAGAGGGAGACACAGAATCTGAAGCAGGATCCAGGCTTTGAGCTCTCTTTATAGAGCCCGATGTGGGGCTCTGAACCATGAGATCATGACTTGAGCCGAAGTCAGATGCTCAACTGACTGGGCCACCCAGGCACCCCCCTCAGTTTGTCATTTTTATTGGGAATTCATCTTCAGTAGAATTTTAATTTGTTAAAGTTTTGAGGTATTCATGTACCCTAGATTGTCAATGTTTTCTTCCACAACATACCAGAATATTCTTCTGCTGGAAGCCTCAGGGTTTTCCAGTCCTTCAGATTTTCTGCAGGGAGTGTGGTCCTATCCTACATCTCACAAAGCCCTTTGATATGTCCCTTGTCTCTACATGGGCTGTAGAAATGGTAAATATCTGATCTGAAAACCTAGTGGATCAGTACTGTACAAGTCTTAACCACTCTAGTTTTCATTTATCTCTTTATTTCTGCCTATGGAAATTTCTTTTTCTTCCTTCAGGTATTGGTAATATAGTTAAAATCACCTTTTATTATATATAAAGCATTTATATCTTTTTTTCAACGTTTATTTATTTTTGGGACAGAGAGAGACAGAGCATGAACGGGGGAGGGGCAGAGAGAGAGGGAGACACAGAATCGGAAACAGGCTCCAGGCTCCGAGCCATCAGCCCAGAGCCTGACGCGGGGCTCGAACTCACGGGCCGCGAGATCGTGACCTGGCTGAGGTCGGACGCTTAATCGACTGCGCCACCCAGGCGCCCCAAGCATTTATATCTTTTTGGGTAAGGGGGTCTGTTCAAATCAGTCTGTCCCACCATACTGCTTGAGAAGCTGCCTCTTCCTTTATCATGACACCATTTTCCATCTTCTAACCCACTATGCTACAACCATGTTGACCCTCAATTTCTTTAATTCACCCTACTCCCTCCTGGCTCCTGATCCTGACCATTACCCTTGCAGGGGATACTTCATTAACTTCTAATTATCCTATTAATCTGAGTTCAAATGTCATTTCCTCAAGGAAGCTGCTGATACACATCAGGTCCTTTGGTCATACATTTTTACTTTACCAGGTATGTTTCTTGCCACAGCACTTATTGTCATTTATAATGATATATTTCAGTGATGTATTAATATCTGTCATTCCCACTAAAATGTGCACTATGATATAGGATGCTGAATAGGATATCTCCTTTGGAGGAGGGGAAATGGTGACTAGGACTCATGACCAAGAACAGAAGCACTCAACATCCTATGTTAAGCTCTGGCAGAACAGACTCTTTACAGAAAATCAGTATGTCAGCTACCACATGCATCGTGTTTTTAGTGTACTGTGTGTGTGGGGTTTTTTTTTGTAAGCAGTATGGCTGTGCTAAGATAACCAACATTTTTCACCACCAAATAATTCTTCAGGGAAGTGATAATACATAACATTTTTAGCTTTGACTATGTGTTTTATGTGCAATATCTTATTCAATTTTCATAAGTGATCTTAAAGGCTAGGGAATATTTAAAATCTGTTTCCTTTTAAATTTTTCTAATGTTTATTTAATATGTTTTTGAGAGAGAGAGAGAGACAGAGACAGAGCAGGAGAGGGACAGAGAGGGAGACACAGAATCTGAAGTAGGCTCCAGGCTCTGAGCTGTCAGCACAGAGTCTAATGCAGGGCTCAAACTCATGAACTGTGAGATCATGATCTGAGCTGAAGTTGGATGCTCAACTGACTGAGCCACGCAGGCACCCCAATTCTTTTTTTTTTGTTAGGGCCCCAAAGTGGCTCAGTCGTTGAAGCACCCAACTCTTGATCTCAGCTCAGGTCTTGATCTCAGGGTTGTGAGTTTAAGCCCAGTGTTGAGGCTTGCTCCATGCTCAGCATGGAGCCTACTAAATAAATAAGTAAGTAAGTAAACAAATAAAACTCTGTTTCTTGTAACTAAGAGCACTGACTAATGTAATGTGAACTTCAAGATGGTTAAATTACTATACTTCAAGTGTATAGACCTTATTATTATTCTTATCACCAGTCAGATGAGTTTGCTAAAAGGGAAAAAAAGAGAATATGCTAAACACCAGAAATGCCAGAAGACTTATCTTTGTGTTACAAAATAGGCATGGCATATTTTCACTATAAAGAAGGTCTTATAATTATTTGTTAAAACATGCAATAACTTTTGATGAAGGTTTCATTGAAATTGTTTGTGTGATTGTATATTGTGGTTCAAATAGTTTTGGATTTCATGATCTAGTAAAATTTCAAGCAACACAATAAAATGAATATCTCTTATCAGCACTATTTCATAAAAAAAAGTCTTGTCGTTTTAACAGCAAAAGGTTAAAAAAAATACATAAGCTTAGAATAAAAGAGCCATTTAATTTGGATGTGCAAAAACGGTTCTAAGTAGGACATTCAAAGCAATACAGACTTGTCTCAGGAAACGAGAAATCTCAAATAAGCAATTTAATATTACACCTAAAGGAACTAGAAAAAGAAGTGCAAAGCCCAAAGTTAGTAGAAGTAAAAAAAAAAAAAAAAAAGAAAAGAAAAAGAAAAAAGAAAAAAAGAGAAATAATAAAGACCAGAGCAAAAATAAATGAAATAGAGACTAAAAATACAATAGAAAAAATCAATGACTAAGAGCTGGATCTTTGAAAAGATCAAATTGATAAACTTTTGGCTATACTCACTGAGGAGAAAAAAAGAGGAAACTCAAATAAATAAAATCATGAAATGAAAGACGGGAAGTTACAACTTCCCATAAAACACAAAGGAACATGAGACAACTATGAAAAATTATACAGCAATGAATTAGACAACCTAAAAGAAATGGATAATTCCTAGAAACAAATCATTATCTTCCAAGACTGAACAACAGAGAAACAGAAAATCTGAATGGATCAATTATCAGCAAGGAGATTGAATCAGTAATCAAAAATGTCCCAACAAACAAAAGTCCAGGACCAGATGACTTCACTGGTGAACTTTACTAATCATTTAAAGAATATTTAACATCAATTTCTCAAAAACTCTTCCAAAAAGTTGAAAAGAAGGAAACACTTCCAAACTTAGTTTATGAGGCTAGTATTACACTGATACTGAAATCAGACCAAGAAAAAAGAAAATTATAGGCCAATATCTCTGATTAACATAGATGTAAAAATCTTCAACAAAATATTAGCAAAAAAAACTCAACAATACATTAAAAAAAATCATACACCATGATCAAATGAGATTTATTCTTGGGATGCAGGGATGATTCAACATCCACAAATTAATGAACATGATACACTATTAACAAAATTAATGATAAAAGTCATATGATCTTCTCAACAGATGCAGAAAAAAGCATTTGAAAAAATTCAACATACACTTATAATAAAAACTCTGAAAACAATGTGTATAGAGGAAATGTACCTCAACACAATAAGAGCCATATATGACAAATCTACAGCTAACATTGAACTTAACAGTGAAAATCTGAAAGTTTTTCCTCTAAAATCAAGAACAAGACAAAGATGCCCACTCATGACACTTTTATTCAAAATCCTAGCCAGAGCAATTAGGCAAGAACAAGAAATAAGAGGTACTCTAATTAGAAAGGAAGAAGTTAAACTGACACTATTTGTGGATGACACGATTTTTTATGTAGAAAACCTTGAAGACACTATCAAAAACTGTTAGAACTAAGAAACAAAACAGTAAAGTTTCAGGGCACAAAACCAATACTCAAAATCTGTTGCATTTTTTACACTAATAAACTGTCAGAAAAATTAAGAAGACAATCCTACTTATAATTGCGTAAAAATAATAAAATACCTAGGAATACATTTAACCAAAGAGTTGTATGACCTGTACACTGAAAATGACAGGCACTAATGAAAGAATCTGAAGAATATACAAAGAAATGTAAAGCTATTCCATGCTCATGGACTGGAAGAATTAATATTGTTGAAATGTCCATATTACACAAGGCATCTATCCTATAGATTCAGTGCAATTCTTATCAAACTTCCAATGACATTTTTTTCACAGAAATGGAACAAACAATCCTAAAATGTGTATGGAATCACCTAAGACTCTAAATAACTGAAGCAACCTTGAGAAAGAAGAACAAAGCTAGAGGTAACACATTCCTTTGTTTCAAACTATATTACAAAGCTGTAAGCAAAATGCAATATTGTATTGGCATAAAAACAGACACACACAGACCAGTGGAACAGAATAGAGAGCACAGAAATAAACCTGTACATATATGGCCAATTAACTTACGACTAAGGATCCAAGAACATACAATGGGGAAAGGATATCTCTTCAATAAATGATGTTGGAAAACTGGATAGCCACATGCAAAAGGAGATTGAGTCACTCTGGTACTCCATACACAAAAAATAATTCAAAATGGATTATAGATTTGAACATAAGCCCAGAAACCATGAAACTTCTAGAAGAAAACATAGGTGGTGAGCTCCTTGATATTGCTCTCAGAGATAATTTCTTGGCTCTGACTCCCAAGGCATTGACAACAAAAGCAAAAATAAACAAATGGGACTGCATCAAACTTAAAGGCTCTGCACCATCAACAAAGGAAACCATCAACAAAACGAAAAGGCAACTTATTGACTAGAAGAAGGCATTTGCAAATGATATATCCGACAAGAGGCTAATACCCAAAATGTGTAAAGAACTCATATGAACCCAATAACAGCAACAACAACAAAATTCCAAGTAATCTGAATAAAAAAATGGGCAGACATTGTGAATAGATAATTTTTCAAGGAAGATATACACATAACAACAGGCACATGAAAAGATGCTCAACATCACTAATCATCAGGGAAATGCAAGTCAAAACCACACACAAAACCTCACACCTGTCATAATGACTATTATCAAAAAGACAAGAAATTACAAGTATTGGCAAGGATGTGGAGAAAAGGGAACCCTTGTTCATAGCTGGTAGAAATACGAATTGGTGCAGACGCTGTGGAAAACAGTACAGACATTTCTCAACAAATTAAAAAATAACTAACATATTACACAGCCATTCTACTTCTAGGTATTTATCCAAAGAAAATAGCAACACTATTTTGAAAAGATACATACACCACTATGTTTACTGCAGCATTATTCACAATAGCCAAGATATGAGCACAATCAAAACATCCATTGACAGATGAATGGATAAAGAAGGAATACTACTAAGCCATATAAATGAATACAATTTTGCCATTTATGACAACATGGATGGACCTTGAGGGTATTATGTTAAGTAAGATAAGTCAGAGAGGGAACGACAAATATCACAGTATTTAACTCATATGTGGAATCCAAAAAACAAATGAGAAAACAAAATCCATAGGTACAGAGAACAGATTGATGGTTGCTGGATGGGAGGGGGCTTAGAGATGGGCAAAACGGAAAATGGAGAACAATACACACAAACTTCCATTCATAAAATAAGTAAGTCATGGGGATGTAATGTACAACATGGTGACTCTAGTCAGTAATATTATATTGCATATTCTGTAACTTTATATAATAGACTTATAGGTGATCATTCCACAATGTATACAAATATTGAATCATTATGTTCTATGTCTGAAACTAACAATGTTTTATGTCAATTATATCTCAATAATAAAAAAAGAACTAATATTTAGGAACTGCTACCATAGAAAAGGGAGTTGAACCTCATGTGGCTTAGGCAAAGGATCCTAAAGGTTAAATATTAGGAGCGATTTCTATTGAAGACTAATCAGAAAACAATAGCCATTTCTGGTTTTATAATGGGATATGATTTGCGTAGAGCTTTCAGGAATGCACTATGCAGGGAGAGAGGCACTGCATCTTTTTCATGTGCTTCCCTATTGGCAACTGAAGAGCATAGAGATGTAGACACCAATTACCTTAGTCTATAATAGCAAATGATGTGCCCTTCTTAATTCCTTCTCAGAAAAGCGTGCTACGAGTGCCATGTTAACGCCTTCTCCTAACACATCTCTGAATTCTAGATGTACAATGCTGAGTGCCACCCAGTGCTTTTTAATGCTTTCTTCACAGCCTGCTATTTTCAGCTTCATTCTTCACGTTTGTTTTAGCTCTCAGACATGTCAACATGTTCCCTTCAGCACTACATATCATAATACATCTCTCTGAAAGTGACAAAAAATGCTCATAAAAAAAATTCCCATGCAAAATGATAATGCCACACTTTAGAATAAATGCCGTCTTGACTGGTTAACATATTTCCAGAAATATTCTAAAATAATTATCTTCACGCCCCAATTTCCTCATTTGGTTTCGCAGCGCTTTGTTCTCTGACCTTGTTGTGAGGAAAATGACTGCTTCACATATGTTCCATTCTTCTTTGGGAAGAGAGAACGTTGTTACTTTCTGAGCATCACAGTGATGCATGCATCGCAGTTAGGGAGGGCAGCACATTCTCCCAGGGCACAGCCCTACCCCAATATCTCAGAAAGTGACATTTATTTTTACAGGTCATGAGTGTAGCTTTTACCTCATAACATTGTATGGGTTCAGTGCATCTAAATAACACAAGTCTAAGAGGAAGAAAATGGAATGCACAATGTTATCAGTGCCATTCATTCTCAACACGGTGAATGCTGATCCAGGGATGGGGGTTGGCAGGGGCCACAAAGAAGGCAGTTCACAGGGTCAAGAAAAACCTTTGCAAACTGTCTTCTTAGCCTCTGATTTCTCTTAAGATGTGGAGAGCCTAGAGTGGAAAACTATTAGTTGAGTGGGACAAAACACCATTAAGTGGTGCAGCATTTGGTGAGGAAGACCAACTTGAGCAGCATTTTTCATCCTGAAATTTTATTACGATTTGTGTGTGTGTGTATCTTATTCTCTCTTGGTTTTCTAAGAATACGTTTGATTAACGCTTTGAAAATAATCTAATCTAAGCTATGGAAAAAATGTAATTTCATTGAAAAAAAAGCACCTCTGTGCCCAATATCTACCTTTATATGCTATACTGTTGTTACTGGGGAAAACATTTGTGTCATGAATGGAATGGTACCATAATTATATCCTTTGAGAACTGCATGGTCATAACCCTACCACATGTAAATTTGTGTGTATGCGTGTATGCATATATACATTATACACATAAAAATATTTTAATATTAAAATATATGTGTATGTATTATACACATGTTATATGCATATGTAATATGCATACATTACATATTTTATATATGCACACATATATAATATTTTAATGTTTTTATAAGCTTGAAAATTTTCCATAATTATGCAAAGACCTTTGCTTTCAGGCCCAAGTAAAATTTTGCTAACAGCCATCTGGTCACTTGTTTTTTTTTCCTTTCCTAAAAGTATATAGCACTATTTGGATTATTATCTTACATTTTGTGTTTATAGAACTAGTTTTTCAGAGTTTTTAGTAGAAAAAAAATGTAATGAATAATTACTTGTCTTTTTCTAATCTCCAATACATAGCACTTGGATTTATAAAGATAAGTCACACATAAAGATATACTATTATTTATCTATATAAATGAGACAAACAATTCTGGAAAAAAATGGTTATTCATGAAAATGTTGAAACTTTCCAATTCCAGATTCTGATCTTGTTTCTAAATTCAAAATAAATATGAAAACCTATTTCATATTATGCCCATCCATCTGAGGGTGAATTAAGCATGAAGGTCAGCTAAAGTTACATTGGTAGCTGATTTTCCCTGATGACTCACTGGAGAAATGATTTAGTAGATACCATTTCAGGTTACCTCTTTTAACACTGAATGTCAGGGAGTTGATAATGTTCGATAAGAAGCAGGAGGAGCCTAATTTTTGATTGTTTAATTAA
This sequence comes from Herpailurus yagouaroundi, assembly GCF_014898765.1. Lineage (NCBI taxonomy): Eukaryota > Metazoa > Chordata > Mammalia > Carnivora > Felidae > Herpailurus > Herpailurus yagouaroundi. The sequence continues at coordinate 70,379,410 of NW_024412388.1, forward strand.
AGTATTCAGGTACTAATTTATGTTTACAGAAAATATGTATTGGGATTTTTTTTCTCAAAAAATTCCCAGTCTAGTTGCAGGAGAGAGCAAAATCAACAGGCATTTATAATTCAGAGTAGTTGAGGTAAACGTTGCAAATTAAGGGTCACTTAATTCTCTGGTGGGCTTAGGGATGGATGTCCAAGTTCGTATTTTAGTTTATAAAGAGAGTAGGAATTAACTAGGAAAACACAAGACAGGCAGTGTTCATTACAGTTCTTTAAGAGAAACTACCTTGCATGATAGGTGTTAATATTCTCATTTTCCAGTGGGAAAAAAATGAAACTTGGAAAAGGCATACAGTTACGATGAGGTAGAGGCAGAAATTTGAGCCCAGGTCTGAGTCACTCTAAAACTCATACTATTGCCTCTTTTTTGGTTTTTTGGTTTTTGTCTTTTGCTTTAATTGACCCTTACTATGCCAAATCCTCTATTTAAAGAGGCAATACTTAATGCCATAATTAGTGCACTGAACTATATATCTATATGCAGTTCTTGAATACTCTGTACTACACAGTTACTACATTCAACAGCTATTATAGATACATATGTATGCTATGCAAGTTGTAAAAGAAATAATAACGAAATGAATTTACAAGGTGCATGCTGTACTTTGATGATGCCAATTTGTTTTCTTTCCCAAATGCTGTTAATGTCACTGTCATCTCTACTGCCAGAGGCATTTCTGTATAACCTGTCTGCTGCCATGCTCATTTAGAAAAGGAAACCTATCAGTACAACAGGATAGGAATTTCTCCCCCTCCCTTCCCACCATGAGCTTCATTTCAAAAAGCTGTTTGTTTTGTCCTAATTGTAATTGAATGAGTCTTTGTCATCCATCAATGTCTGCATTCCACAATCTTCACAATATTGAGGTTGATATCTTATATTCGTCTTGGATATAGCAATGGCACCAAATGACACACATAATAACTCTGCTTAAAGCTAAGTTGGTTCACTCAAGGAGGGGCCAGCACTTGCAGAAATCATGTGCTTGGCCTTAGTCTCACAAGAGCTGCCACAAATTCAGGGCTCTTATCTTCTTGCTCTCATGCAAACCAGAGAAGGAAACAAACAACCTACATTGGAAACACAGGTTCACAGGCTGACTGAAAGGATCAAACCCTGCAGTGCAAGTGGTGGCAAAGGAAGGGGTGCTGGCCCCCAGGATTCCTTGATTACTGATATAGCAGCTCTGGGAACTCAAACCAAACTCATAAGAATATTCAAGATTAATTCTGCATAACCTAATAAAAATGGAGGGAAATGAAGAGGAGGAAGGAAACAGCATGCATGAATGGCTACATACACACCAAGGTCTCTACCAAGCATTTTGCTCTGTCTCACTGAGTCCTTACAACTCTGGTAGGAAAGCACTATTTGGCCTATTTTTATCATTCAGAAGTTCAAAAATTGGCCACAAGGTTCCATGGAAGATCTATAATGACCATTTGAAGTGTATCATTCAACCTGCTTTTTGCTGTATACAGTAGGCAGGCAATCTGCACTGGATGGAAAAATGTGTACTCAAGAAATCTCTCAGGGGTGCCTGGGGGGCTCAGCCACTTAAAAGTATGACTCTTGATTTCTGCTCAGGTCATGACCTTGTCGTTCATGAGATCGAGCCCCACGCTGGGCTCTGTGCTGACAGCACAAAGCCTATTTGGGATTCTTTCTCCTTCTCTCTCTGCTCCTCCCTGACTTGTGCTCACACGCATGTACTCTCTCTGTCAAAATTAACATTTTTAAAAACTCCCTCCATCACCCCCATCCTATTTTCCTGCTTTTCCCCCTATTCTAAAATTTTGCTGCCACTTGACCATTTTGATCTGCAACAAATCTGACCTAGTCAGTGGTTTTTTTCTGTGCCTATTTAATTCAGAAAGTTCACTCACTAATTACTAAACTTGGAAATCATGTTAGGATCATGTGTCTGCCAAGTGCTCAATACAGAAAACAATCTCTAACTACTGTTCTTAGGTTAAGAAGTACAACAAAGAGAACACTCCAACCAAATGCCCAGTGCCTTTTCTTGACTGGGCTTTGGTTCCAAGCCTGCTGTCCTACTTCAGTGAGAGGCTAGATGATGGGGAAGCGGTCATGTCTTTCTCTTGTCCTTTTGAGGCTGAGCTCAAAGCTCGCCTATGCTAAACCTTCCCACACCCTTGTGCTTCTTTTAATTGTTTAGGACTACAGTTACCACCCAAGCAGTTTGCAGCTCATACCCTCAGGTTTAACCACTCTAATAGAAAATCAGCAAAAATGAGTAGAAGGGGTCATTTGCATTCCAGGATCTGTAAAAGTGGAAAAACTTTCTGTGTCTCTGAAAACGATATATGGGAAAAGTCACAGTCAAAAATGGGATGGGTTGGTTTTACCATAGTTAGTATTGGAGGAAGTCCTAGTTTCAATAGATCCCAATCTGTCTCCCCCCTCCCCCCACCCCCACCTTGTCTTAGGGCTTCTGAGAGAGGGAATACCATTACAAAATACACTTCTTAAAATGCTAGCTTCAGTGCAGGCTCTCTGGGCTGTCCTTTCCAGCCCATAGGCCTGCCAAGATGATACACATTTATTTTGACTGCTACCATCTTAGCCTTCACTGTTCTCTTGTCTGTATGAAATTTACTGATCTCCTTTTCACTAGTTATTTTTAAAAAATGGCTGTTTCACTTCTTCTGAACTTTAACAAGTTATTCCTTAATTTTACATCCTGCCTTACTACTGCCCCACCCTCAGAGCAAACACACACTACATGTTACACTACGAGTTTTATCCTCCAGAGCTGCCAGTCTGGGCAGAAGGGTCCCTATATGCTGAAAAAACCATGACTGCTATGACCAAGAAACCTTAATAATCATGAAAGCTGCTGGGACAAATGCAATCCTTGTTCCTGTTTTGTTATGGCTCAGTACATAATTAGTCCTCATGTATGGTTTTACCCTTATCAGAGAGTTAAGGGAAATCTATCTCTGATTGCTATAGTAATGGGGATAATTGATGGGTAGGTCAAATATCAGTGGTCAGCTCCATAAGGTAAGCATTCTCAACAGGTTTTCTTAGTTTAGTCTAGAAGGCTGTTGAATGTGTGCGTGCCATATTTCTTTTCTCTAAAGTATGTGTTAGAAATCAGAAACAATGATGGCCAAGAAGCCTGGTTATGTCTTCCTTCTTAAAATGCCCAAAGAGCTTTAGAAAAGTACCCTGGGAAAATTAATAGCTGTCTGAAATTTTGCCCGGGGATAAGGACCCCAAAATGAAAAGACATAGCCCAGAGTTGTGTGAGAAAGATAGACGTGAAAAGATATCATCATAATATTCTATACTGATACCATATTATCACATTTCAAGATATAATTGTTATACAAAAGATTGAGAGGTTAGGGGAAGCTTCACAGAATACACCTTGCATGCTAAAATACAACATATGTGAATTGGGACTGAAGTTCAGGAATATAATACATTGGAGAATCATCAGGGAATATTCTGTAGTGGATTCTCTGGAGAGGAAAGGGAAATAAGAAGGGTGTTGGAAACAATCAAAATACAAGGCAACTGCCGTCTACCCTAAGGAATAGGCAGGTGTTTAGAAACATGTAGTTACAGGGAAAGATAGCAGTTTAAGCAGACAGATACCACTGCTTGCATAAATTGTGGTTTCCTAAAAGTGAGAAGAGAGAGAAAGTATCTGCCTGGATAGAGTGGTGAGGTTTTCTGCTGGGCTCTACATGTTTACTGGCTTGAATCACAGGCTTTGAGAAAAATATTGACTATCAAGGGCTTAGGACATAAGGTATGTTATGTTCTTAGAGCAATTTTTTTTTTAATGTTTATTTATTTTTTGAGAGAGAGATTGACAGAGTGTGAGCAGGGGAGGGGCAGAGAGAGAGAGAGAGAGAGGAAGACACAGAATCTGAAGCAGGCTCCAGGCTCTGATCTGTCAGTACAGAGCCCGACACGGGGCTCGAACCCACAAACTGTGAGATCATGACCTGAGCCAAAGTTGGACGCTCAACTGACTGAGCCACCCAGGAGCCCCTAGAGCAATGTTTAAGTGGTGGATTACAGTATCCGGGTTGAGTACAGAAATAAGAGTTGTCAGTTGGGGATTATTGATGTGGACAGAGTAGCAATTTGGATTCTGTTTAATTCCTACAACAGAGTGTGAGTGCAAAGGAAAGTAAAAAGGAAGGAGAAGTAGAAAAGGCAAAAAAAAAAATCATCTACTATGTGCAATACACAGTACAGTGTTTTCTGTGCTATGATTCTAGGAGTGTAGTTAGATACTAGGCATGTCAATTCAGAGATCCTGAAATTAAAGAAGTCCAAGACAGGACAATGCTCAGTATTTCACCTATGACTTCCACCTGTAATCCCCATGCCTGGAGTTACTCATCCATATAAATACACCTTCCCATGAGTCTTGATTTGGCCTCAAGATCATCCTCAGTCCAACAATTCAGTCATCCATTAGCAGTTCATCAATACTGATATGAGAGATAAAATCTTCTTGCTCTCTCAGATTTAGGTAACACTTCATTGAAATTGGAATGTGAGATGATTCCCCTTTGCTGTCTCTGACTTAAGGTGCTGGTTTTGCAGGTAGGAACTACTTATTTCCGTTTCCCATCCCATTTCTTTTTGTAGTCAGTTTTGTGACAAAAGATTACTCTCCAAACTATTTTCTACTGGTGCCAATGTTTTCACCTCTGAAACCAACCAATAGTGTAATATGGGGGTTTGTGAGTACCCATTCATTTTAAACAAGATTGTTTGAGGAGTTTATGCAACTTGTTTCCTAAGTGGATGGTGAGCTGCAAAAAGAAATTCCTATTTATTTTATATTCTCCTCAGTGCCTCACTCCTGTGGGGGTACACAGCAGGTACATAATAAATACTTGTTGTCTTAGTTGAGTTTCAAACCTTTCATATAAGCTGTTATGATTTAGCTAAAGAATGTTATAGCCTTTAGAAGGGCTAATTACAGCCTATAATTCGACTGACCTGTGCTGGTTCTGAAGTACTTAGTGGTAATAATACTGTTTTTGCAAGATGGATATTTTACTGTTGAGCCTGTCTGGTTTGAGAGGCTCGCTGTTTTATGGTCTGTGTGTGGTAATCATTTGGATGTAATGATCAAATGGGGGTTGCCCAAATTGATCGTTATAACAGGATTCCACTGTAATTACATTTCCATAAATGATACTCAAATTCACTAGGGAAATCAACAACCCCTTGGTGTGCCTACTTCCAGCACTGATTACAAGTTCAGGTTCTATAGCACTTTCTAAACAAAAGGTAATTAAAATTTTACAACCCATAGTTAAGCCAAAATGAAAAGGCAGCTTTTTGTTCTAGATTCAAAAGTGCTGCTCTTTGTAGACATCAGAAGACAATTCAATTTAGAAGAATAGGCAGGTGTTTGGATCTTATACAGATTAATACATGCATATTGTAAGCATCTTGGAATCAGAGACTCAAGGGTTAAAAGTCCAGCTGCATTATGTCTATACCTATGTCATCTTGAGTAAGTCATTAAATCTCCCTGAGCTTCAGTTTTCTCATCTTTAAAATAGGGATAATACAATTTCTGCCTCATTAGGTTTTTGAGACAATGAAATGACTTATTGCTTGTGAAGTGCTGACCACAAAGTGCTGGTTGAGCATGTTAGTTAAGTACTCAACATACCTTAGCTATTATTATTGTCATTTCGATTTTCTTTTTAAATCCAGCCATCTTTTCCCTAGTAACACCATAAGAAACAGTATATTTATTCCCTTTGCCTTAGCAAAAATTGAATGTTTCCAACCCCGTATATGCCAATACCTGGCATTCTTAGTTTATTAATTCTTCTGTTCTAGAATTCTCTGGCTTAGCTGCTATGTCTCAGACATATACGATCATGTTCATCTCTAGACAGTGGGTTTTGTATCTTATCAGATTAATTAGAATATTCCATAAACTTCAGATTCTCATTGTCCTAAAGCAGCTATTACTATAAACATGCAAGAGGTCATGGGATGATTCCAAATGCACATTCCCACAGTGCCTTCCCACAAAGGATGCAGGAGGAGGCATTTTCACATCAATCTAAATACCATGATGCCATCAAAATAACATTTAAGATAATGTACCAGCTCTTGAGCCCTTTCCAAATGCTAGGAATACTTCTAAAGCATTGCATTTTAGTCCAGAAATTACTCTACTCAGCAGAAATTCAGCCAAGAAAAATCATCCTCTCTAAATAGAAACAAACTGAGGGTAAATGTGTCATCCTTGGCCACCCATGTAGTCTGTACCCCTTCATCAAAATTTATTTGTGGGCTTGTTCCAAAATTCAAGTGTCAATAAAGCCAGTTATCAGGATACTGAAAGGATAAACTTGCCAATATTCCCACAAAAGGCCTTTTTTGTTTTCGAGAAGTATATTAAAAAAGAAACTTGTTCCAATAGTAATCAAGGCCCAGAAAAAGTAAAGGCTTCCATCCAGACAGACCTCCTAGTTTTCATTCTTCCCTTAAATTATTATTTCTGGATTAGTTTAATAGTAACAGAAAAATGAGAGCGAGACCAATTGCCTTAAAACAATGACTTCTCCAACTGTGGGAGCTCATATCAATGTCATATTACCTGGACACACTCCTTTGATTAGTTTTATTAAATGAGAATACCTGCATAGATAGACCTTTTATATAGAAGAGGGACATATTCTAATATTTCTGTTTTTTACAGTTTGCTTTCTATAACATACTTTTTTCTTCAGAGTTTTATTTTTTCTGGTTCTTTCTTGACTTTTGGATTTTTAGTTTAATTTTTGACTTTCTGAAAATCTGTATTCTTCTTTCTCTTCCCTGTAATTATTTTATTATATATTTTATTACTTTTATAAAACCAATACTATTTTTGAGCATTGGCATAATTTTCTTTCTTTTTTAAAAAAATTAATTTTTTTAAAAATTTATTTATTTTGAGAGAGAGAGAGAGTATGAGCCAAGGAGGGAGAGAGAGAGACACACAGAATCTGAAGCGGGCTCCAGGCTCTGACCTGTCAGCACAGAGCCTGACACAGGGCTTGAAACCACGAACCACTAGATCATGATCTGAGCTGAAGTCGGATGCTTAACCGACTGAGCCATGCAGGCATCCCTGGCATAATTTTCTTTCTGACTGCTACATTTTATAATGAAGAATAGAATCCGTAATCATTAACTCATAGACTAAATTCTCCATTCTAGAACATAGGTCACTCATTCTACCCAGTGAGTGTTTTCTGTGTCCCACACTTTGTGCTAAGTACTGGAATTACAGTAGATCAAGAGAGAAGTAACTGCAAAAAATGGCAGGGAAGTATACTATTAGTTGAACTGTGCTAGTTCTTTTAATCACATTGTTTGTGTATTAATTGTCTTATGGTCTAGCTTTTGCTACCTCTTGTCACTGAAAAAACCTCAAGATAAACATCAAACTTATTCTTTGAGGTCCAGATTAAATCATAATTGAAGAGTTCTTTATAAATTCTCCAAGGTATTTTTACCGATATTATCTGCTTATGGTGAACATCTAAGGCAATCCACCAGCCAGCAGAAACTACTTAATACCAAAGTGTTTGATCTTGACATATTTACATCATATATACATCATACACATAACACATTATAATACATTATAAGGTACATCGCAACAAATTTAAAAAATTTTAAACCGTTAGATGGCAATTAATTGACATAAATTGAAACATTTTTTTCCACTGTCAAAAACACCTGCAAAGTCATTAAATTTTCTAGCTAACTCTTCATGCTACCTCTTCTCAACTACCCTTGCCCTCATCCCAAACCTAAATTTCTTTCCATACCTGAGTCAAGTTTAATGTTATAGGGACATATAGAAACATTTGCTCTTTTTTGATTCAAACCAGGCTTTCAAAATAAAACACAGATGGGAAATGGGGGTTTGAAAACCCATTCTTGACCCTTTGTATCTCCTAATTTCCCTTTGATACTATCATAGTTGACCATGGAGGTAGTCCTGATACATCTGGATATCCAGACTTAATTTATTAGGTACCTGAACAGCGTGTAACTGTTTAAACAGTGTGATTAATCAAGGTGGTAGAAAATATTAAGAACCAGGAAACTTGGAAATATGCTGTACCTTTCTTTTCAAGTCTAGGAGGAGACTGATGAGGGTTACGAAAAGTGCAAACATAGGAGTATCCTCTCAGCACAGGGAGGAGACTATTCTGGTCAATTTTTGATGCTTTGTTTTAGGAAAGACTAATATTTTTGTTCATTTAATACAGGAAGCATTAGTACCTTCTGCAGTGCTGGGATGAGAACAGTCTGTCTGTACCTGCACCTGAAAAACAGGGAGGTTGCATCACACATGACTTAAAATAGAGTTCCCTGATTTACAATTCATTTGATTTACAGTTCATTTGATTCACTGAGAAAGAATTTACTTCTTTACCTTCACTGACTTCCAGTCCACCATTGCCTGAGACACATCAACCACTGGCCAATTCAAACATGGCCAGCTAAGGAACCATCACAATCAATTTATATTGATACAATAAATCAGAAGAAGGAAAGCAAGCCAAAGAACCAGCTTGGTGGTTCTGTACAAGTAGAACTATTGGAATAAAAAAAGAAAGAGAGAAAAGAAAAGAAAGAGGGAAAGAAAGAAAACAAGAAACAAGGAAAGAAAGAAAGAAAGAAAGAAAGAAAGAAAGAAAGAAAGGGAACATTTGAATACAACTGTAATACAGTTTTTTGAAGAGAGATAATTAAAACACAAAAATATATTGTTGGAAATGAAATAAGACATATTATTTTACTTTAAAATTTGAAAGATAAATTAACAAAATAATATTGTTCAGAAATAATTTAGTCTTCATTTATTTATTTAGTGAATAAATCACTCAGAATCTATTATGTACCAGGCACAGTGTATTTAACAGGGTACAAGACAGGTGGCCTTGCCCTATGAAACTTAAGTGGGGAGACAGTAAGTAAACAAGAGACCACAATATAAGAAAATGAGAGGCTGTATGAAATATTGTGAAGACAATAAGAACAGTGCTAAGATAGGGAATAAAGGGAGAGGTCTGAACTACTGTATGTGAGGTTGTAGAAAAATCCTTTCCATGTAGGTGTTAGCACAGTCCCAAAGAATTGGAGGGATTTGGCAAATGGATATTATTCTTGTAATGGGAAACTAAGCTTGAAATCTCTGAGACAGGAAGGAGCTCAGATTCTCTATGAACTATCAGTACAGGGTAGTTAAAACATGGTGAATGTAAGGAGAATTATCAAGATAAAGTAGGAGAGATAGGCAGTAGGAGAGGATCAGGCAGGGATTTGTTAAGTTATATACTGGTTCAACTTTTAGGCTATAAAAAAAAAAGTAGGAATCTTAGGTTGGATCACAACATGATGATATCTGGATTATTAAAGGGAGATTCTGGCAATTATCTGGAGAATAGGTCGAGAGGCTATTGGTGCAAGAATGGAAATGGACAGGGTAATTAGGAAGCTATTGTAAAATGCAATGTGTGTACAATGATGTTGGATTGAACAAGGTTGTGGCTTGGAGATAGTAGTAGGATGTCAGATGCAAGATACATTTTGGAGGTAAAACCAACTATACATGCTGATGTGGTTGGTAAGGGAAATACAGTGATCGAAGATAATTTTTAAGAGCCTGGTTTAAGAAATTGGGTATGTGGTGGTGACATTTAATGAGATCAAAAAGAGTGGAAAAATAAACTATTTGAGGGGGAAGGGGCAAGGTCAAGAATTGATTTCTGGCCATGTTAAGAGTAAGATGCAAAAGAGTCATAAAAATAGAGACACTGAATAAGCACATATGAGTCTAGGATGCAAAGGAGATTGGCAGGTAGAGAGATATTTGGGAGCTACCAGCGTGTCGATTGTATTTCAAGTTAAGCAATGCATGGGGTGATTCAGAGAAGGAGAGAGAGTTTGTGGACACATTGCGAGAACAGTTTTTATGTGACAAAGAACAGACAAGTGGGTAGAAATCAGGGCTTTCTGTAGGTCAAGTGACATTGTTTTCACTTTTTTTTAAGAGAGAGAGCAAATGTGAGTAGGGGAGGGGGCAGAGGAAGAGAGAGAGGAAATATTAAGCAGGCTCCATGCTCAGCGCAGAACCTGACTTGGAGCTCAATCTCACGACCTTGGGATCATGACCTGAGCCAAAACCAAGCATCTGACACTCAAGCAACTGCACCACCCAGGCATCCCTATTTTTACTTTTTAAGATTAAAAATATTAAGTTCTATTTATTTAGTGCTATGGGTCAGGCACTATGCCAATTACTTCAAATTCATAAAGTATTTCATCTTAATAATACCAAGAGGCAAATACTGGTATTTCCTCCCTTAATAAAAGCATATAAAGAGATATAAAGCAAACACAATTAAATTATCTAGGGCCCAAAGGCTAGAAATTGGCAGAGTTAAGCTTTAAATCTCCATAGTCTGATTTCAGAAGCACCATGTTATATTCCCTGCTACTATAGTATGGTTGTTTGCTGATATAAGCAAATAAATATAGAGAAATGAATGATAATACAAAAAGAATTATAATATGGGAGATACTAGAATTTATAGTACAGATAGTGTATTTGACCACTGCAATAGGGACAAAAGCAAAGAAAACAGGTGCAACAGAGTTACTTGCAGATTTTGTAGTCGGAAGATGAAGATCTCTCCAGAAGCTTCTGTACTCAGAGAAGTATGGTGGTTACCCTGAGTGAAAAGAAGAAGGTAAGAGATACAACAGTTCCAAAGAAAGACAACATGGCAGGAAATAGTTATTTTGAATAATAGTTATCTTGGAAGATCAAACTGAAGAAATAACCATCAATGCAGAACAAATTCACAAAGAAACAGAAAATATGATCAAAATAATATGAGATGTGGAGGAGAGATCTGGGATATCTAATGTATGAATAATATAATTACTAGGGGACAAAAGGGAACAGATGAGAAACAATGAGCAAAGAAATAACAGAATACCAGTTCACTGAACTGAAGAAAAAAACCCTTGAAATTCAAGAAAAGACCATTGAGTTCCAGACATCATTAACAAGATACACACACACACGTTGTGCTAAAAATTTATAAACTTTAAAGTTACAGGAAAAAAAAAAAGAGTAAAATGTCATCTACTTCTAGAAGCCTAGTGGAAGCCAGAAGATAATGGAATAATATTTTCAAAATGTCAAGAGAAAGTTGTAATTAACCTATAACTGTAATTCTAACAAAACTGCCTATATTTAAATATTGGAGATAAATAAGGACATATTCAGAGAAACAAAAAATAAGAATGTTTACAACCAACAGCAGTTCACAGAAGGAAATTTCTAAAGGAAAGAAGAAAATGAAACCAGAGGGAAGCGTGACAGAGACAGTGTGCTCACCACCCAATTTCTGCTATGAGGTGATGGCAGTCAGCTGGAGGCCATACCATGGGTTCTGACTAATGAGCCATAAGAGGGAGGGACATGCAGGACTGGTGGCATGTGTAATTCCAAGGCAACAGCACAATATGATGAGGTCCCTGACTGATTTTAAGGAGAAACAGCTCCACTCACCTTATCAGACATTTAGTGTGAATGAGAAATAATTTTTTTTATGGGTTAACCCAATGAGATTTCAGTATTAATTGGTCCCTACTGTATTGCCTCCCTATCCTTTTTAAAAAAAATAATAAAAAATCAAAAAACAAAAAACAAATTAAGAAAATGATGAACAAAGGTATGTGCAGACATGTAGGAAAATCTAAATATTTGTAATTCTGTATTTAACAAAATGATAGAAGTGTTTAATTTATAGAGTTAAAAAATATCAGAACTGAGTTAGTACTATAGCTAATCAACAAAATCTATTGCTCTTCTTCCTGGCTCTGAGCTAGACTACATTTTTCAGCTGCTTTTTAGTCATTTGTACCCATGTGACCAAGCTGGTCTCCGTGACTTTTTTCCCTCGTGTACTCAGAATGGAGATAGTCTATACGGTCATTTTAAGAATCACATTTCAAAAATGGCAGAACTAAAGTTGGATGCAGCCTAAACCCTGAATCACAGTTTGAAGTGACTACCAATATCTGGACTTTAACCTGAGTGAGAGAGAAGCTTCTATTATGTTAATTCATTAAGATTTCCATGGGTTATCAAATAAAAACAATTAAATAATAAATAATATTCTTGAAATGTTCAGCAACTTAAAAAATTGACCATATTCCAGTCCATAAAGGAAGAGTCAATGAATTTCAGAAAAAGAAATGTCATATCATTTTCTCTGACCACAGGGCAATTAAATTGGAAAGCAATGAAAAGGTCAATTAAAACAAAACATGTTAAATTGGAACTCAGACTTATAAATAACTCTTGGGTCAGAGAATAAATATTACTAAAAAGTTTAAACATTACATCTGAAAGATAATGAAGTTAAAGTGTGTCAAAACTTGTGCAATAGCTGGGGGAATATATAGTTTTAAGTACTCATATTCAAAAAGAAGAAATTAAAAAGTAAAGAATTGAACTTAGGGAAGAGTAGGATAAACCCAAATATAGTAGAAAACACAAAATAATAAGAACATAAATTAATTGAAATAGAAACAAATTTTAAGGAGAACTATTATTATCTCCACTTTTACAAGAAGAGAATTTGAGGCATAGAAAAATTTAATAAAATAAGCGAAAGGCAATTCTTTATAAAACCAATAGGCAAAGCTTTGGTGAAATTAATCAAGAAAAAAATGATAGCATGCACTAGTAAATGAAAATAAGAATGAAAAATGGGTCGCAACTACAGCTACAACAGCAATTCTAAAGCTACCATGAGTGAAAATCAGTAGAAACAACACTAACGGCTTTTGCCTTGGTATTGGGTTCAATTTGAAACTCAGCATTTTATTTTTTTTTTTTTTTTAAATTTTTTTTTCAACGTTTATTTACTTTTGGGACAGAGAGAGACAGAGCATGAACGGGGGAGGGGCAGAGAGAGAGGGAGACACAGAATCGGAAACAGGCTCCAGGCTCTGAGCCATCAGCCCAGAGCCTGACGCGGGGCTCGAACTCACAGACCGCGAGATCGTGACCTGGCTGAAGTCGGACGCTTAACCGACTGCGCCACCCAGGCGCCCCGAAACTCAGCATTTTAGAAGCTGAATAGCCTCATGCCTACTTCAACATTATATCTAACATGCCTGGAATTCTACATGATCTGTGCTTATGTGATTATATAGCTTCCTATCACAAGTAATAGCTTGCGATTGTACGTAATCACTGTAACTATGTTAATAGGGACAAAGTATATCATTTACGTTTATTGTTGATATCCAAACATTCACTTTCAAATATAGGGAAGCATTTTAGATATAACTTGAAAGAAAATTTCCTATTTAGTTTTATATGGTAAATTATATCAATCAACTGAAGTATATAAATGTTGAAAGAATCATTGAAAGAATAAAATACTGTAGTAATTAGTGATGCTTGTGAGCACTTACTTTTATGTACAAAATGGTTATCAAGAACTAGATATGTGGGGAAATAGTGATGACAAAATCATTAATATGTATTATATTGGCTACATAATTTTATAAAGAAAATTGTATCTGTTTTTGATCCTTCAAGTATTTGTAAATTTAATGATACAAAACAGAATAATAGGGTTTGGGTTATATGATAATTCTAGTCTAAGTAAAATTATTTTGTGTACTAGCTGTGGCAGGCAGCTAGTGGTCACTCCTTCCTCCTGACATGTGTCACATCTTTGTATCATCCCTTCTCCTTGAAGTGGAAGCTGTGTCTTATTTCTATCCAAAAGAATATAATAAAGGCGATGAGATGTCACTCTCTTGATGAGGTTACATTACATGCCAAAGGTGATGGTATGTTATTCTATTTATTACATTATATTTTTTAGAACTGTTTTAGCACCCTAAAGAAAGATGCCCTGTAGCTGGTCTTAGAGACGCAAAATGCTATATTGTAGACAGCACCACACAACAGAGGTGAGGTGATACCTTGAGGAACAGAATTCTGCCAACTGCTAGTGAACCTATTGACCATTTATAATCTGTACCATGAAGTGTGGATTTGGGCTTTGAAGTCGGTCCAGCATGGCATGGATTCTTAGCTGTGTGGCTTACTAGATGTATGACTTCTAGTATTTTTTCAAGTCTTCTGAGAATTAGTGTCTGCAATGGCAAATGAGAACAATGTCAGTTACATTGTACTGTTGTTGTGAAGACTGGAGATAATGTATGTAAAATGTCAGGCACATAACAGGCTCTCAAATATGATTATTAGCAGAAGTAAAGAGTGGAGGTCACTGACCTCTCCAAGCCTCTGCTTTTCATCTGAATATAACACCTACAACATTGTAGGAACAATTAAATAAGATAGAGGAAAAGAAGGCCTTTGCCTGGTACATGATAAGTGCTAATTAAGAAGTGGTTTTCCAAATACCAATGCTACCTTGTCTCTCATTTGTTTACATATACATATACATATACATATACATGTACATATACATATACATATACATGAGAGAGAATGCCAATACTAAAATTAGCTCATCCAATGAACTTTTCTAAACGTTAAAGTTGACAAAAAAAAAAATATATGTATATATATATATGATCTATGAACAGTTCTGTAACCACTTTTTATTCTGAGCAAAAATATTCTTCAGGATGTTTCAGAGAATAGTCTATTTCTCTCATAAACTATCATTACCATTTCTCTTTCAGAAAATGAAACCATCATTTCCGGGAAGGAAGTGGATGCAAATACGCGTCTTCTATCACATGCCTCACATCTTACAGATTTCTGCAATTCCATCTCTTACTCTTTACTCTCAGGATTCAGATCCACCCATTGTATAATTATATGTTCTTCAAGAGAAATTGATGAGAATGTGAATGCTGAAAAACAGTATCTTGTTGCCTCAGATAAAACACAATATTTTCTATTTCCACAGATGACTTGAAAAGCTGGAGCAATCAGTGCCAATCACTCCTCACTCAAAAAGAATATGTAACCCTGCTGCCCAGTGCACACTGGTTCTCATCTGTGACCTTAAAGAGCAAACACATACTGCAAAGCTCTAAGGCTGCAGATGTAGATGAACTTAATAGTTCCATCATATCTATGAAGAGTACTTGGCAGAATCAGAGTACTTTTATAAAGACTACCTTCTTTGACCCTCTCGGGCACAGAAGTTATTATTATCCCTGTGTTACTGAAAGACAAAAAAATATATGCAGAAGTACGTGCCTTTCTCAAGCCCACTTTATGAATAAAATGGCAGGGTAGCCTGGCATCCTGGTATCTCTTTCTCCTTAATGGTGGTTTTCAAAATTTATAATAGATATACCTTCAGACCTTGAGCTTTTGGAATTTGGGCTTGAGTCTCAGCTCTTTCTCTTACCAGCTGTGTGACTACAGTTAAGTTATTTAAACTCTTAACAGTTTCATTTTCTTGTTTGTAAAGTGGGGCTAATAATTGGGCATTTAGAGTTATGAAAGATTAAATGAGATAACATTTGTGAAATACTCGGCACTTATTAAAACCTCAAAGTTAGCTCTAATAAGGTCATAAGAAAATTTGTATTCTCCTATCTTTTATGAATAATTCCTATCTACATAGGAAATACTCAGTATATGATCTCAATTTCTAGTGAAGAGATGGCTCTAAGAATAAAAAAAAAACTTTATTATTTGTAAAAATGGAATAAATTTGTTTTCCTGGGGTTCATAAAAATGAAACACTTAATCAAATTGCACTTCAAATAATATAGGTTTTCTATGCACTCAAAAAGGCATATTTTCGCAGGCAAATGAGGCAAAATATGCCTTTTGTCATTCTAAAAACCCAAGTGGGACAGTTCCAGTGAAGGCTCAGGAATATATATTTCTTTCTTAAATGATGAAAATAGTTTCTCCAAGACCACCTCTATTTTATCTTTACATCTAGACAAACTTCCCTATCTAGAATCCCAATCAAGAAAAAATGTAGGTCTATGGGTCACTGTAGGACTTGGTAAATGGATGTTCATCATGATTTTGGACTGTCTTATCACAACGATTTGGTATCAGGTAGATACATACAGCTTCAGAGAAGGCAAAAGAGAAATTACATTTCATCAAAGAGAGGATATGGGAAGGCAGATACTAGGATGAACAGCTCAAGTATTTTACACCAGTGGCCGCTTTTTAAAGTTTTTTTTTTAATGCTTATATTTTGAATGTTATGATACATACTGGCAATGTCAGCAGAAGAAATGAAGTAATCGCTCACTGTAGCATAAATGTGACCATATCAAAAAGTTTTTCATTGTTTTTATTTAATTATTTATTAAAAAAATATTTTTTAATGTTTATTTATTTTTGAGAGAGAGACACACAGTGAGAGTGGAGGAGGGACAGAGAGAGAGACAGACAGAATCTGAAGCAGACTCTAGGCTCCGAGCTGTCAGCCCAGAGCCTGACTTGGGGCTCAAACCCGTGAACTGTGAGCTCATGACCTGAGCTGAAGTCGGACGCTTAACCGACTGAGCCACCCAGGTGCCCCTCATTGCTTTTAATAACGAAAAATAAATCAAATAACGATGTTTCCCTAGAATATAAACTAAGGCCAGAGGTGCCAAAATTAGATGGAGAGGTTTTAATTGTGTCTTAGTATGTTCTTGGAAGCAGCAACTGGTATAAGATAGACATACAATTTCCAAAAATTAAACAATGGCTCTTTGTCCTAGTTAGAATGTTAGGTTTTCAATAAATGAACTCAAAATAAATGAATTCAAAATAGAGCAACGGAACAGATATTGATTCTGTTTCAGACTTCTTTGCTGGGGATTAAAAGAAACTATGCAAGTCTATTATTACCAAGTGATGACTTCAGTCGCATCAGTAATGATTCCACCTTTTTGGAACATCTTGTGGACGATAGGCATCATCACTGAACTGAGATCACAATGAAAGAATCACTGAATCACCACTCATCAAATGGCTCTCAGAGCCAATAATTTTTATCTTAAATGTAAATGAATGAAAAACATATGGAAAGAAATTTAGTTCACAGAGTGATTGAAGGCTTGTGGAAGAGTGCCAAGAAAAAGATCATCTTCATGCAATATATTCCAAAGAATCTTTGGTTTCAGGCTTCATAGCTTCTAGGAGATTTCCCTGCCTGAAGATATGCATGGGGAGTCCTGTTGTTTCCATTACACTGCGAATACTAGGAGTCTGTTTATAAGCTTGTACAGTTCAGTTTCAAATATTTTTCAGGGCAAAGTTCCTGGAACGCCTTTCTGGAAGAGATTTTCGTGATTAGATACTGTCATGAGTAGCCTGACAAGTGAGAAAACTGGTCTCCACTCTGAATGGGGACAAGCGGGGGGGTATGATCAACAAGGCTGCCTTAGATCTCTGGGGGTCTTGGTTTTCCTGCCTCATTTCTGTGCAGTAGCAACCTATTTTAGAAGTACTTCTCCCGCTCTGCCTTTCTTAACATTGTTTCCCGCCTGAATTAGTTAAGGTTCTTCGGGTTACATTTAATAACAGAAATCAAATCAAGCCAAAGCAAGCAAAAGGGAAAGAGATGAGGGAACCAGGAGGCAAAAAGCCTTAGGGAATGCAGGGCACTCAACCTCTCCATCTTATATCTTTGGTCTTCTTAACACATGTGCTTCACTTTTGACTCTCTACAGTTCAGCTTTCTCCATCTCTTTGCATAGTGGAAAGAAAAAGTCATTTCTAAACCTAAAATGACTGACTGCCTCTCAGCCCTTATTACAAACTCCTGAGGCAGAGGTAATCTGATTGCTCTAGTTTTAGGCAGGAGAACTTCCCCACCTGTCCAGTTACCTATGGCCAGGGCTGTGGGGTCATACGTGGCAAACACTGTTATCAGATCTCAAGGATGGGGTTGACATGTGACAAGCAGTTCTGAAAGGATAGAGACTGAGGTGAGCATTTGCCCCAGTAGTTGTCTTCTGCATTTCATTTTTCATTGCTATGAAAGAGAGATTAATATAGATAGGAGCATTCTATAACCCTTTTTTTAATGTTTATTTATTTTTGAGAGAGAGAGAAAGAGAGCGAGCGTGTGTGAGCAAGGGAGGGGCAGAGAGAGAGAGAGAGAGAGGGAGACACAGAATCTGAAGCAGGCTCCAAGCTCAGAGCTGTCAGCACAGAGCCCGACATGGGGCTTGGACCCATGAAGCGCGATATCATGACCTGAGCCAAAGTCGGATGCTTAACCAACTGAGCCACCCAGATGCCCCTCCATATCCCTTTATTTTGAAACTCAAGCCTTCCCCCCACTCCTCTGGAACACTATTTTAATTTTTCATTTTTAACATGGTCACACCAAAGGGTGATATAGAGAACAGTTTTGAAGATAATTTGCATCTCACAAAATGCTGAGTAAGCAACTATGGCAATTAATTATTATGTTCCATGTGCTCTGGTCCTTCTAAGCATAGCTCTGAGAGCTTAAATGATCTGTTCTAGCTCATTCTCACCATGCTAGAGTATAGCAGGAAAATCAAGAGGGAAAGGATGCCTTTAATTCACTCTATGATCTAGAAGACACAAACTTTGAATAAAGAACGTTCTAATGGTAAGAGCAACAAAACTGTGAGAAATTTGAGATGATTTATTAAGCCTTCATTCCTAAAAGGTATATGTTATCATGTCAGATTTCCATATGTTGCTGTGCTGTGCAAATACGTAAAATTGTCATCAAGAAAAATAATCACATATCAGATAATTAAAATGTGTAGGACGCAGAACTACGTCTACAAGATTTATGGCACAGTTCAACAGTTAACTTTTATTAAGCATTGCAAAGAGGTTACACAGTGGATGCAGGCATTGGAATGCCCTGGACTCCAATCCCAGTTATGCTCATCAGCAACAGTATGGCTGAGGCATACTTTAACCTCCTCAGTTTCTTTATCTTTATATGTAAGTAATGAAATCTGCTCCATAGGATTGGTGTAAGGATTAAAATAGGTATCTCCGGGTCCCTAGTATATAGCATTGGGTATTACTATTTTTTTCCACTTTTTACAACTCTGCATAGCAAACATAGGCAAAGGGCTAGGTAATATGTTGCCAATTCTGAAAAATCAATAAACATAAGGTAAATTGTCCATGGTTACGTGGATATGTTGCTTACTGCTTAGACTTCTTTGGTTACATTTAATCACAGAAATCAAAGTGATTTCTTTTTGTGAACAGAAAGCAAAACGATCGGGAAATGGGAAGGATCTGGAACCAGGAACTAAAAAGCCATGGCAGCTAGGGCAGAGCAGGAGGGTCATCCCCAGTGTCTACTCTCCCATTCTTCTTTAGTCATCAAATTGTGACTTTTAGCAGGACTCATCACCACCGAGGACAAAGACCATACTTCCTCATCTCCATCTTCCTTGCAGCTATGCGTGGTCCATTAGCCAATGGAATGCTGACAAATGTGCCTAGTGTTCAACTACCAGCAAGTTCTCCTCAAGTGAGGTATTCTCCCCTTTTACCTTTCTGTTTTCTGTGATGGGAAAACAATGGCTGGGGTTTCAACAGTTTCTTGGACCATGAGATGATCTCAGGAGCTAGAGCCATGATCTGAAGTCAAAGGAATGACACAGAAGGAACAATATGGCACTCTGGGCCATCACACCGACCTTAGGCTACATCTTTTTTGAGGGTAAGAGGGAAATATATTATCTTAGTTAAACCATGGTCATTTTTTTTTTCTGATACTTATAACCAAATTTAACTCTCACTGGTTTTATCAGGATTATCCAAACACAAAAGTATACTGAGTACCTGTGACAGTCTAAGGATAGTGCCAGGCTTTGAGGTCATGCATCATGTCAGGTATTCCTGAGGAATTCTCTGGCTAACTAGGAAAATAATACACATATATTTAGACAAATCATGATACAACCGTCATTCAAAGATGACAGAGATACTAATATGATACAAATATATACAAAGGTATATGAGGTGCAATTTACAAGCAGGGAAATGGCAGAGAAGTACAATGCTCCAGACTTGCCTTTATAAACCTCAGCAAGGTTTCTGAGGCCCAGTGTGTCTAGGCTGGAAGTACCACAAGAAGCATCTCAGTAGTAAGGGATCTAGACCTTCTATGTGCAGTACTTTATAGGATGAGAGCCCGGAAAACAATGAAGGTCCTTGGATGAAAAAAATGGTGTTACAAAGTAAGAATCCCCAGAGCTAAGCAGCTCTTATCAGCCTACAGTGCATGACTGCATAACCTCCAGGCTAGCTTGCTTGCCTTCAATGACCTGCTTGCCTCACCAGTCACCTCTGACTCAGGTGACACTACTGTATGGTGTCCTGCACAGAAAGAGCCTGTTTAGGTAAATGCTCAGAGTTTTAAGAGAAGCACTGCGAGGAATGGATGAATAGCAGTAGGGTGGGGAAGAGTCTGGACCAAACTGAGTTGGACCAAATATTTAACAGGTTTATTTAATGAACATATATAGAACTCACTATTGACCAATCATTAATCCACTTAATCTTCACAATAGCTTCATGAGGTAGGTACTACTATCATTCTCATTTTTGAAATGAGGGAACTGAGACACAAAGATGTTGATAGCTGTGTAAGGTGGCACATGTAGAGTGCACTGAAGCAGGGATTTGAACCAAGGCAAGCAGGTGCAAGAGTACCCCCCACCCCCGCAATGTTGCATCTCTGTAAGGCTGTCCCCTGGTTAGGGAAAGCAGCTAACATTAACTGATATGTGTGCTCTGTGCAGCACTGTGCTAAATGCTCTCTCTATATTATTTCTCTTAATTCTCACCATAACGCTAAGAAGTAGATGCTATTATTAGCCCCATTTTGCAGACGAGCACACCACTGATCAGAGAAATTAGGTTAATCATCCCCAAAGTCCAACAGATTTAAAATGAAAGAGCCAAAATTCTAACCATGGTCTTATACACTTCAGAGTATGTGCTTAGAACCATGATACCCTATTAAAGAATGTATAAGATGGATGAAGGAAGAGAGGGAAGGGGACACTAATGTAATTCAAACTAGGTAGAGGAAGGAACTTGAATCTAAACATGGGAGAGCCAAGGGCCATGAGAATCCATACATTCCTGTATCATTAATGCCGTAATTTAGTTTTCTTTTTTTTTTTTTAAGGTATGTTTTATTCATTGGTATAAATATAATCATAAACTGCACTGCATGGGAAAGTTTATGCAAGGAGGGGTTTCAACTGCAGGAGATCTAAAATTAACAAAGACCCCTTCTGAAGTTTAGCTTGGGAGGCCCAAAATTTAAATTTATACCCCCCAGCTGGATTGGAAAAATATAAAAGCCAAACGACCAAGTTAGCCTTGGAATCCTTATATTGCCCTCCAAGAAGCATACGTTCTGATTGAGTGTTGAGCACAGCAGGAAATATCATTACAGACCTAGAATCCAGATTTCTACCAGAAAATGCGAAGCATCTGGCAGTTTTGAAAGGTAATCTTTCCAGATTTACTTTCACATAAACTATACTCCACTACAGCACTAGAAATCATGGGGGAAGATTGTTTTTAATATAGTGGTTCAGAGAACAGCACATGGAAACTTAAATGAAGACCGCATTTCGTCTCCAGGTCTTTATTAGCAAAGATAGCACCCTAGACCTTACTTATTTGTTAAGAAAGGTGGGCTCACTAGAATAGTCTTAAGATATTTTCCAATGCCTCCTATGCAGCACATTAATTTCTAGGGAATTCTGTGGGGCGCCTCTTTTCTGAGGCAATTGGCCATTGATTACCCATTAGTTTGGTGGTTGTTATTTTTCTCTACAGGAAGCTAACTGAAGTTTCAAATTATCTTCCACGACTTTGCTGTGAGCACAGCACTGAGTTCCTTTTTTATTAGTTGGAAAGACCAGTTTCTGGTTTTGTTTTTTGTTTTTTGCTTCTGTTTTTTTAAATTACATCTCTAGTTTTAAATCCATGTGGATTGAAGGGAAATGCATTGTTTTCTTTTTCTTTATTCTTTTTTTTTTCTTTTTTCTTTTCTTCCAGAAATAATGTGGATTGAGCTATGCATAAACAATCGAGAAAACATTGTCATTGCTTTCATTGCACTCCAGACGTCTCTCAGATGATTTCTCTCAGCACAAATCCTATTATAAGCAAGAGAAGGTCAAAGTATAGATTTTAATCTTGGAGGGGGAGGGAGACAGAAACTAGAGCAAAACCAGACAACTTGAGAAATTCTCAATGATCAGTGTTCTCAACATCATAAAATGGAAACAGGAGAGCTTTAAAAAAATAAAAAAGACATCTTGGAAATAGTCATTTATAGCAGAATGCACAATGTGAGATGTTTGAACTGTGTGTGAAATATAAAAGCCAAGCTGAAAATTTACATTATCAAGATTGTTAGACAACACTGCATTATTGTTTTTCCAAAAGCAGAGCATGAATTTGGATCTTAATTACAATGAAAGCAAATGTGTGAAAGAAAAGTTTATTTCCTATTGTTGTTTGTCTATAATTGATAGTGTGACAAATAATTGCACCACTATTGTGTATGGCAGATAAATAACTTCGGTAGAAATCTTGCCCTACACGGCAACCAAACAGCTGTTTATCATTGGCCTAATTATCAAGTTAATGAGATGCTAATTTCTATATTCATAAGGCATGCATGAGCAAGTACCAGTGTATGCAAAACAGGGTTTAGCGACAAACTTAATAAATAGCATAGCAAGGTATTGGTAAATAAACACAAATCGTTTTAGAATCTAGGACTTAGCACATTTGGAAACTGTACAACCCCAGGATGCATGCGCAGCTGTCTACTGTCTTTTAATGCATATACAGTGCTGACAGCAGCCTTCTTTCACTCGGTAGTAGTCTTGATTCAGCCCCTGCCGTGTCTATAGAACTCCTATTACAGTTGCTCAATGGGGGCAGAATCAGACACACTGTGCAGATTTATGGATGGCTGTTTCAATCCCTATGGGATTGTGGTGCCAGGCTTCCAATTTCCCCAGCACAAGATGGGATGCCCTTTTTTAAGAAATTAATATTATTGGAAAAACTCTCCAATAAACACTGCAGTGAAATATTCTTTTCCCCTTCTCCCAGTCAACAGTGCCCCTATGGGAAAGTCTGTATAACATCCAGATTTGGGATGTTATTCTTACTCACTTAAGAGAGAAACTGTTTTTTTAAATAATAGTAACTGTGATGGAGTAGTAGTAATAACACTTAAGTAGCTAAACCAAATAGTAAAGCACGTGACAAACTGCAAAATTTGTCATTAAGACCTGGAGTAGCGTGAAGGATATGATTTGGATTTTTTTGAAGGTAGAATTTGAAACTTTTGAAATGGTTAGAAATATTGATTTATACTATCTCCTTCTTGTCAAAGAATATAAAGTCACTAACAGTGGTCTCTGGGGCAACTGATCTGTCATCACACGATCTGCCATCACCTTGAGGACCCACTCACACTTCTCTGGTCCATACAATATCACAGAAGAAGAAAAGTGGTATATCCTGAAAGGCTGTTTGCCTTTAGAACAGAGCTACACAGCCTGCTGCTGAACTTTCCTTCATTCCGTTTTGAGAACGCAGCCACAAGCACAGTGTGTCAACTAACAGTGAAAATAAAGGAAAGACTGGAGATGTCACCAAGAAAGTGGATGGTGTGTCTTTTTTGATAACCTGATATAAGATAATCCTGATTGAGAGGTGTGGAGCAATGTCAAGTTTAAGTTTGTATCATGGTTTATTTCCTAATCTGAAAACCTACAGAGGTGCTAAGTGAATGAAGGTGCATGTATTTACTCAGCATGCAAACAGGTTATAATATGCTTCCAGTCATAGTTTGAATCTCTGTTATTGAAAGTAACCAAGTTACAACAGCTGCTCCCTTCATTCTAATGACATTGTTAGTAATGATAGCTCTACCTTGCATTTCACGTTTGTCACATGGTGATTTACAGGAATTGTACGGTAAACCTGAGGGTTTTGACTGCATGTAAGTCAGTCTTCTCATTTTACAGGTGTGGTTATTGAAGCCCACAGTATAAGATTGCTCGTGACATAGCCAGGATCAGAACTTTGAAATTTTGCTCATTCTCCCTCTCTTTATACCTCAATAATCAAGCTGAAAAATGATCAGGGTATTTAACATGGCATGCTTTGCAAATGTGCTTGTAACAAGCAAAACAGAAAAGTGTCTAATGTGTGACATGATTATAAAATGGGACTTTCTGATTTTTCTATACACACTAGCAATTAGTCATGTATCCCCAGGGAATAAGAATACAATTCACCTCACAGGACCATAATTTTCTGCTATTAGCAAAATACCCCATTTTCTTTCTTTCTTTTTTCCTTTCTTTCCCTCCTTCCCTCCCTTCCTTCCTTCCTTCCTTCCTTCCTCCCTCCCTCCCTCCCTCCCTCCCTTCCTTCCTATTTATTTTTGAGAGATGGAGAGTGAGAAAAAGTGCATGCAAGAGAGAGCGCAAGGGAGGGGGAGAGAGAAAACCCAAGTGGGGCTCGATCCCACAAACTGTGAAATCATGACCTGAAATCAAGAGTCAGATGCTCAACTGACTGAACAACCCAGATGCCCTCGGAAAACTCATTTTCTAATACAACTTTTCCCTAATCACTCAGAAGGGACTGAAGAATCTTCTAGAGACTCCAACTCATTCATTTCAAAAAACATCCATAGAGAACTCACCACACAATAGGAATTCCAGAAAGCTCTGCTCTGTGTTTTGGGGGTGAGTCCTTCAAAGTGGAAGATCAGGGCCATTTTCCAGGAATTCAGCTGCTGTGGGAGCAAACAATACAGTAGGAATTGCATGGCTGAGTCCATTAAGTTGATCAAATCCAGCTAATTTTATAGAATAATTTGATTCTGTTGGCTTGGGTCACACCTGCCTTAAAGAATTCTCATGGACAAGTTTTAATTCTAATTGTTTTAGGCCCAGGACTGTGAGGAGCAGAAACAAAGCAGTCAGCTCTGGGATTTTGGAGGTGAGATGGGAGTGCACACACTGTCTGGAGTTCTCAAACGTTAGCGTGCATCAGATTAATTTGTAGCTTTGTTAAAAATGCAGCTACTAAGAACAAGTCCCTGACTTTCTGAATCAGAGCCACCCAAAGAGGGACACGAACACTTTCCTCCTTAATAGTCTTCATAAGAACTTAATATTTACTAAAGTCTGAAAATCCCTAGGTAGGTCTTTGAACTCCATGAAGACAAGAATCCTCCTGTCTCATGAAGTTCTGAATCATCTGAATAAATATTCTTGAATGAATGAATTAATGAAAAAGTAGAAATTCAGGAAAGTACGATAAAACCAGAGAAAAGAAGCAAAGAGTAGGATGCAATCAAAGCAAATAGAGATGTATTAGGTCAAAGCTCCAGGATGCCCAAAATCTGAACAGCAGCTAGGAACAAAGAAATAGCCTCAAATCAAGTCCAAACAAAGAAACAAAATTCCACATGGTCTTTGCATAACTGAGCATGTATGAAAACCAGTGTGCTTGACCAAGCAGAATTTCACACCAGCTGCCTGATTTCTTCAGATTAAGGATGCACTTTATTCACATTTGCATATCTCTGAAATCAGGATGCCCCTCCCATTTGATGCATCTTCTACTGTCCCGGATTGAACTCTCATTTCTCCTCCTTCTGTGGAAGATTTTGTGTTTGTTTTTGCCAGTCACCTGGGGGCACTATCAAGCTGAGACCACTTCAAATTAAATCCTCTACTAAAGATTTTGGGACCACATGAGCATTGTGAATTCAGACTGCATACCTGCAAAAGATTGTAGTTCAAATTTTCATGGGAGATATTTTTCTCCCTTCCTCTACCCAGTGTCAATGTTGAAACATACAAGTTTCCCTAACTGTCCTTTTCTGAACATTGGGTTTAATTCTTATTTACCTCTGCAATGAGGATTTAGGATGGATTTTGCAGAAATCAACTATTAGAATCCCAGAAAATGTGCCTCTCCCTCTCCCCTCCTTTTTCTCATGCTCTGTCTTTGTTTTTAGGGAAACACTGAATATTGTACCTTGCAATCAAGAGTATTTTCTATTTGATAACATATTGGTTCTTTCCACTGAGATTCTCTAAAATTCACAGCTGAGCAGCCCTAAGTCTATAGGGAGAATAATAGGAATGTCTGCATCTGCTTAAATACAGTTGTGGCTAAAACACAAAGTTCAGCTCTTTTTGATTCTTTCATGTCCTAGAAATTGAGGCAGTGGCACTCAGATTTCATAGGCCCCTATAGGTTGTTGTGCTATTTGCCACATTCATAGATTCATTGTGAGATCATCTGTCTTCTCTTCTCATACAATGCTCAGCATCTGCTAGGTGCTCATCTAGTGTTTACTGAACTCTATGTTCTAGAACATGACTGTCTAAACACTACTTGATTTGGCTCAGCACACAAAACAAAAACTCTCCTCTTGTTGGTTTCTGAGATCTGTCTGGCAATCACTTCTGGGCAACATTAGGAAATTATGCATGGTTTCTGGGTAAATGTTTTAATAAAATTCTTAACATTTGCAGAATTTGTTTTAAATGTTGTTCTCTTGTTGATGCAGCTGTTGGGATCAGATGGATTTCTGTGTTTTACTTTTGTTTTGTCTTTCCCCCATAGAAATTGTTATAAATGCTCACTTTAACTAAAACTAATTTTTTTTAAGAATATAAAATGCATTTCAAATGATGGCTGGATTGATGATTCTCTGGCTTAGCTCAGTCTGTTCACTGCCCCTCCCTCAACAAGACAAGCCAACGTTCTGTGGAGTACTCAAGATGCAAGCTGCATTTTTCCCCACTTAGTCTGTTATTACTCTATTGATACAAACTTTGATTTTCTTTGATTCCACTTACCCCCCCCAACACAAATTCCACATTTATCTTTCCTTTAATTTTTTCTTGAATTTTCATGAGGTGAGGACCCAGTCCATAAAACTCTGTGGCTTGCAGCTGTCTCCTAAAATAACTACTTTGAAGTGCCCTTAGTTCCACCTACTTCTTCCTCACCAGCTTCCAGCCCACCAACTCTGGGAGGAAACTTGGAAAGCAGAAGAGCCTGTGTGATCAGCAACAAAGCAAACTATGAAGGAAAGACTAATAGTATTTTCAGCTCCATATATCTAAAAGAAGTGGTGTCCTAGTCTGTTTAGGCTGCTGTAACAAAATACCACAGATTGAGTAGTTGATCAACAACATGAATGTATTAGTCTAAGTTCTAGAGGCTGTAAGTCTGAGATCATGGTACAAGCATGGTCAAGTGAGGGCCCTCCTCCAGGTTGCAGACTTCTTGTTAAAGCCTCACAGGGCAGAAGGGCCTGGAGAGCACAGGTGGAACCTCTTTTGTAAGAGCTCTAATCCCATTCATGAGGGTTCCACCCTCATGACCTAATTCCCTCCGAAAGGCCCCACCAACTAATACCATTACCTTTGGCAGTTAGGATTTCAACATGAATTTTGGGTGGACACATTCAGACCATAGCAAATGGCAATCCTATTATGTTAGATAAAAGTCAATCTTCTCTTTAGGTTCTAACATATGTATCATCAGTTGTATTTTCTTGAATTCTTCCAGTAACCAGAAATACAATATAACCTCTTCCTTCCTTCTTTCCTTTCTTGCTTCCTTTCTTCCTCCTTTATTGTTTCTTCCTCTTAATCCCTTCCTCTCTGCAACTTCCTTCTTCTTTATTTTTCCTTTTGCCCAAAATTCCATTACTTGGACTAATTGAGTATCATTTTGTTGGTAATGGTGATCATAAATCACCAACTGTCATCTCTAACTATGTATCACATTTTCTACTAAAGGCAAGTATGTCAAAGCATATTTGCCCATGGTCATCACTTCCCAAACCCCACATTCTTCAGGTCTTATAATGAAATACAACAAGAAACATATGTTTACATAGTTGCATTTGGTCTTTCTAGTTAAATAATTGTGGTGATAAGAATCTTGACAAATTTTGCAACAATACCTAACATTTTATTGAGCTCATACCTAGATACTGAAACTCAAAATTCTTTATGTGGTTCTTGATTAATCCTGTAAGGCAAGCACAGTATTTTCAAATTTTATAGATAAGAAAATTGATCCCCAGAGAAGTTAGATAACATTGCCAAAGTCATGCAATAGTTTGGATTATGATCCTCATATGACTATCTTGATATCTGGAGAATTTTTGTTTAAATAAATGTACAATTCCATAAGTAAATACATAAAGAACTTTCTTGTAATAGAGAACATACTTAAGAGAAAGGAATTGGCTATAGGTTAGATGTATATAGTTTGAGACGCTTACTAATGAGAGAAGATCCATTCTCTAGGCTGTATCATTCTATCTCCAGGATCAGGAATAGTCTTGTGGCTCTGTAAGATGGATATAATTCTTTGAGAAGGCTTGCTTATGGTAAGGTTAACAATTTACTCAGGAGGCATGCTTGGTTATTCACAGATTATTTGCTAGAATGTTTCCTATTTCTAAGAATTCTTCAGCAGGGCATAATTTTCAAGATACACTTGTTCACTCCATGCCAGAGGATGCTTGGTGGTCCTTGACTCGGTAGTTTAAAAACTACTTTGCTCACCACCATATCAACCCTTCTCTCCATGAATAGCCCCTGGAATCTATTTTCTTGTTCTAAGCAGTTCCTGTTATATAGTCTTTTAATAACATTCCCTGTGATGTTTACTATACAGATAATGGTGCCATTCTGACCTTTATTCATCATAGGCTGATTAACATGGTGTGATTCTCTTGAGATTCTCTCT
This sequence comes from Herpailurus yagouaroundi, assembly GCF_014898765.1. Taxonomy (NCBI): domain Eukaryota; kingdom Metazoa; phylum Chordata; class Mammalia; order Carnivora; family Felidae; genus Herpailurus; species Herpailurus yagouaroundi. Next base: position 70,408,319 of record NW_024412388.1, read on the forward strand.
TAGCCTCTTCCCAATTCATTTTTCCTGTATCAGCCACTGAGTCCTTGACACGTACCTTCTTTTTCCCTGTCTTTTAGACTCTTGCACAATTCTGCATTCCTAGAGCAAAGTATGCAGGTGCTTTCCTTCATATTTATCATAGGCAGATCCTGAGGATTTAGCCAGAACAGACAATCCCAGTAGCCACAAGGCAGTGTTAACTGCTCCAAGAGTACTTTTTAAAAAAAAATTTTTTTTAATGTTTATTTACTTTTGAGACAGAGAGAGACAGAGCTTGAGCAGGGAAGCGTCAGAGAGAGAGGGAGACACAGAATCTGAAACAGGCTCCAGGCTCTGAGCAGTCAGCACAGAGCCTGACGTGGGGCTTGAACTCATGGACCGCGAGATCATGACCTGAGCCGAAGTCGGATGCTTAACCAACTGAGCCACCCAGGCGCCCCTCCAAGAGTACTTTAAAGATGGAATAAGATATGCCTCCTTCTGGGTTTTCCTGATACACTTGGTGATTCCCGTTCCTTCCTCTGTGAAGTGCTCAGGAGGCCCCACAGACCAGTTCTGATGAAATTTTGGGGTGAGGGTGGGGTTTGGAGCCAACAGACAAGAAAGAATTCTTGAAGACATCTTTGGTGCAAAAAGGTGATTTTATTAAAACATGGGGATAGGATCCATGAGCAGAAAGAGCTGCATTGGGGTTGTAAAGAGTGACTGGTTATTTACTATGGAGCTGGGAGAGGTAAAGTCAAAACTGAGGTTTCTGGAAGGACTTTGATATGCTAAAGAGAACTCTTAAGATGCCAGGAGCCTTGCTATTGTCAAGCTAAGGTTGTTTTTCTTCTAGTAAGACAGTAACATTAGGACTGTAGGGGGTTCCTAGAGAAATGTTACACACTGTATTTGCTTCAGTATTTGTCCATGGGCTGCAGGTCATAAAGAAATTTAATTTTACCTGCCATTTCCTTCTTGCCTTTGTTCCCACATCGCTATGGAGGAGAGGGTGATGTTGGGGTTCCAGGAAAGTTAGTTTATAGGTTTCTGGATATTAGGCTATTGATAAGATTGCCTTTTTCTTGTAATTTACTAAGATATTTGTAAACTGATGGAGACCCATGTCCTATATGACTGTGATCTTTATCAGTTAACCATTTGTTTTCTTTCCTTTCCTCTGTTCTTGGGCAGCCAGGAGTGCCTGAGGAATATCACACATATCCCATCTGGTGGCTGGGGGGTTGGGGGTGGGGGGGGGAAGGGGGGTGCTAGTTTGTACTTTGCCCTCAGCCTGACTTATGCTCCCTCATCAGTTCCACCTAGATTAGTGAGTTGACCCCTCTATAGTTTCTGTTAACTGAGTTCTTTTAACAGATGGCTCACAAGGGTGCTTATGAGAGCAGGAACTAAGGCTGTTAAGGTAACCGTGAGGTGGCAGACCCTCCCATGTGTTTTATACACACATATTGATCAGTTAGGAAATTGGCTATTTTGTTGGTAAAATAACCTTTTGTTACTGTTTTTTTTTTTATTCCTAGCCACTAAAGAGTTGTGTCAGAGTCAATGTTTATCTCTCTTCTTTCAGCAGCTTTTAGATATTTTCCAGGGTCAGAAACTCCTCAGTTCCTCTAGCCATTTAAAATGATTTCCCCAACAGTGAACATGCTACAAGGCCCTGCTTCTCAGTCCTCATATATAACCTATTAAATTTTATTTGGTGATGTAAACTATATGAATTTCCCATTGATTTTCAGAAAGAAAGAATTAAGCAAACCCAGATTTAGGAACTGTTTTCTTATTTCTAGATGTTGTTGAAATCATATATTATAAAATCCTTAATTCAGGGATGATGAAAAATAGGATAGACTAAGAGTCATGTATAATTTCACTCCAATAAAGTTTCTTTTAAAATTTAAATCTCCCAGGGGCGCCTGGGTGGCGCAGTCGGTTAAGCGTCCGACTTCAGCCAGGTCACGATCTCGCGGTCCGTGAGTTCGAGCCCCACGTCAGGCTCTGGGCTGATGGCTCAGAGCCTGGAGCCTGTTTCCGATTCTGTGTCTCCCTCTCTCTCTGCCCCTCCCCCCGTTCATGCTCTGTCTCTCTCTGTCCCAAAAATAAATAAACGTTGAAAAAAAAAATTAAAAAAAAAAAAATTTAAATCTCCCAAAACAAAACAAAATGAAAAAAAAATTCTTCTTATAACTTTTTTTTTAAATGCTCTTTCAAGAAATGTATTCGATTCACAGTGATATCCTTTGAACTATCAGTAAATTCTACTGGACAAAACTCATACAGATATTGATCCCAGGTAAGCCACAGTGGTCTCCTTCCACCCCAACCTAATTTCTATGTGTAATGAATCTACAGCTGCATACAATAGGTGATCGACAAGTATTTTTTCCTAGGATGAACCAGAATTCCTAACTGGCTACTCTTAGCAAAACCAAATAAGACCAAGTAGAAAGGGACTGTACCTCTCAGGGGCTATTATTTATGGGAAAGGAGGTGTGAAAGAACTGGGTGGAGAGGTTCCTGGAGGGCATATTGCCTGAGACCTTCAGAGGAGTTGGTGAATGGGAGTGTATAACTAGGGGGAAGGAGCCTTGCCTGGTGGATGGGGTGGGGGGATGGAATGAATAGGAACAGCTGCAGTGAGAAAATGGCTTCAAGGGAACATTAGGAATTTTTCCTATGGGAAGAACTCTGCAAATTTTTAGAAATTTTTATGCCGCCTCTCCAATAAAATTCATAATAAAAATCAATTACTCTTCAACAATTTTGAAAGTCAATCCCTATAATTTTGAAGCAACACCACTCTGCGACTGGCTTAGAGTAGCTCAGTTTCTTTGAGCTTCCTGTAAGATCTATTTTACCCCACTCCCACATTTATCGCAACACTTGCACACTGTCAATTCTCTGAAGCCAATGTATCCTGTTCCCCAGGAAACAGGCCAAGAGAAGCCCCGTTCTGACGAAGTCTCACTCACTTTAACAGGATCGGTCCTGGAAGAGCTGACCCAGTGGCAAGTGCTTCTGGAGAAGGATGAATCCAGGGCAGGCACAAGGTGTACGGGTTCAAACAGACACAAGTTGCATTAAACATGAATAAAGTAGAGAGGCAATGGGAGTCCAATGTGGAATAGTTCCTTTAGTTGCTGGTTTCTGTAGGTGGGAAGACTCCTGGCTGAATGACACTTGGAAGTTGACCTGTCTCCCCAGTCAACAGCTTCTTGCTAGCTGGGTTTCGGGATCCAGGCTGCAAAAACAAAGAAAGTTCTGATTTGTTTCTCGGTTGCAATCAACTGAAATAAGCTAAACCTGGAGCCCTTTGGGTGGGAATGACGAAGCTGGGTTACTGCTGCTACTATCAGTCTATAAAGGATGTGGCACTACTTCTGCCCAAATGAATTCTGAATCATCCATGCTTCTGTGAACATTTATTTCAAATGCCCTGGCAGGAAGAGTCAAATGGGACAAATTTAAATCACATGTGAGTTCCTATTAGCTCCTTTTTTTCTATTTTTAAAACAGAACCTATCTTCTTTCTCCTTGGCTGTCCATCAGGGACCCAGCTTTCATCAAGACTTACACAATGGCAGAATCCATAAACCCATGAAGTTTCAGACATTTTTATTTTTAAAAAATTTTTTGATTTTGTTTTGAGAGAGAGAGAGAGAGAGAGAGAAAGAGCACATGAGTGAGCGGGGGAGAGGCAGAGGGAGAGACAGAATCCTAAGCAGGCTTCATGCTGTCAGCACAGAGCCTGATGTGGGGCTCGAACTCATGAACCATGAGATCATGACCTGAGCCAAAATCAAGAGTTAGATGCTTAACCTACTGAGCCACCCAGGCATCCCAGTTTAAGATGTTGTTGTTGTTGTTGTTTTAAAAAGCCACAGCACTGATTAAAAAGAAGGCATGATTATTAGGACATTTACCAGAACTAAAAAAAAAAAAAAAAAAAAAAATGGGGCTCAGTTGTAAAAACACAACACATAGAATAGACTGGGGCTGGGGAGTCAGATATATCCTGTTGTCAGAGCTGGGCACTGAGTCAAGGCTGATGTGGTAGCAACTGGTTTCTAGGTATGGGCCTTAATCTGGAGTGCATAGCATCTCCAGCCACATGGAACATTTTATATGGGGACTTGAGAACGTTGTTGAGACCGCTAGTTCCCAGACTGAGGCCAATCAAAAGCAGTGTTGGTACACATTTTAATATGGGATTCAGTAGACCATTATTGGCATTTTAATAAATGCTACAATAAGTTACATCAAATCTACATTGACAAAATGAAGTGGTGGTTTAGAAACATTATACAGATGATTTATTTTGCTTCTGTGTTAATTTATGTAAGCATAATAATTCCCAGGTGACCTGTAGGAATCACATTGCTTACCAATTGTGTGATTGGTAGACTTTCAAAAAGCTTTGCAAAAGAAAATAAACTCTGAAATGTAATGTTGATATTGACTAGACACCACTATTCTAATTTTACTGCAAAAAACACATTGGCTGGAGTCATTAATAGTTTTAAATCCCCTCCAGGTCTCCCAGCATTCCTTGGCAAGATGCCAGGGCCTGAGCTGACCACTAGCCAGATCTGGGTTCTCTGATGTTTGGCAACACTCAGGCTATTTGCAACTATGTGTTCCCAGATGCATTCCTTTCCTCTGTGCCTAAGGATGCAGAGGGATGCTAAAGGTATCTTTATGACAGTGTAAGATTCGTTGTCACAGGGATAAAATTCAGTGGACTTTTATAGCAGCAGCTGCTCTTCTGAAACTAGGAGAAATAATTCTCCAGGTAATCACAAAAGAAAAAAGGAAAAAGGATGAAAGAAGAAATAGAAACAAATATATTATATTCAGGGAAAGTATCAACGGGGCAGGAGGGAGGGCTAAGAACAGCATTTATTGTGTTTTGACTATGGCTTCAAGGTTCCCATTAAGCCCAGGAAAAGGAGAAATGCAGGCAGTCAGATGTGGATGTCACAGCCAAGAAATGCTGTCATCTGCAATACTGCCAGCTCTCTGGTCTCCAGGGCCAAGATTGCAGAAATGATTTTCTAGTCTGAAAAATCTAAAGATACAAAGGTAAAAAGCATATAGGGTATTTCACAATGTTTGAAAACTGATGATTGTGTTAACAGAAAAAAGAAAGAAAAAAAAATACTTTGGACAGACACTTTCCCTTATCTGTTAGAGGGTGTAAGTTTATCACACAGAGAAAAGTCTTTAAAATAAAGGTGACAAGGCCCTGGGAGTGATGACTGTGGACATCCTTTATGGAGTCAGGAACTATAACAACAAACAGAAGGTATGTAATAAAATTTCCTCATTTTTTTCATAAATTTCATCTGTAAGATGACTTCTTATTACAAAAACTATTAGGGAAGTTGAATTCCTCTGATCCCTTGTGGAGAACCAGTGAAAATTCCCTTCCCAATGTAAGGGGCTACACAGAAGTCATTTCTTTTAGAGGTCTCTGACTCTAACATCAATGATGATTCGGACTGCCTTGATTGCATTCAGGCAAATGACTCATATACTCCACTGGAAGAAACACACACCCACACACACACACACACACGTGCGCGCGCGCGCACACACACACACACACACACAGGATCACTAACATAAATTCTGACAGCTTGCAAAATTCACCTGCCTTAAAGAAATTCTCTTCACCTGAAACGTGTCTACTGAAGCATGGTGTGCCAGTCATTATGGCATCTTGTGCTTCACACTGTGCAAGCTGTCTGCTCCCAGTTAGAACCAGTGTAGATTAGTCCTAAAATTTCTCAATCTATAGATCTATAGTGTCAAAAATAATGGTTGACATCTCTTTTTTAGGTGTAAGAATGCTTACTGATGCAGAGCTAATACTGAATGGCATCTCCTGTGAATACGTGGTGAAAGAACTCTCTTCTCTTCTGTAGAGCTCTTTCTTCATAGAGCTCTTCAGGGGAAGTGGGTATCTGGGGTCAATGTCTAGGACCCTGCTGATATGGGAGAGTATGTATGATGGGGAAGAATCTGTTCAGTATGTCAGCCAGCTATTAGGAAGGTGACTTACTGCCTGGATCCTGAATGTCACATTTCCCAAGGCTGTTTGGTCTAAACTTGATTTCTGTCCTATCTTTAATGCTGATGGGATTAGAAGGAGGTCACTCCAATAAGTCATTGAATAATATAGCTATATTGATTGATATAACTGATTGATAATAAGCTATATCTTCTTCGGTCAGTGGATCCCAGTGTTGGGAGGCATCACCCTCCCCTTTTAAAAATGTCTCAAATGGTGGTAATTTGAATGAGGGATGATGGAGTAAGGAGCATCTGGCATGGCCAATTAGATGGATGTAGTGTCATTCTCTGAGTTAATGATTACAGGGGGAGATAGAAATGTGCCTTGGGGGTTTTATGATAAATTTGGTTTGGGACATTAGTTTGTGTTACATCCATATAAAATAACCAAAACACAGTTGATGATATACAAATAACTCTTAGGAGAGTGGGGTGGTCTAGAAATATAACTATGAAAGTTATCAAGATATAAATGGTAATTAAAGTCATGAGAATGGACAATTTAATGGAGTCTATAGTAAGAGAAAAAAGTCTCAAAGGATGATCAACATTTAAGGGACAGTGAAGGATTGATAGTTTGAGAGGACACTGTTGGAAGATCCAACAGGAATAATAATAATTAAAAAAAACAGTAGAGAATAGAACTTTGTCATTTATAGGATGTGGGTATAATATATGAACAGTTAAAAATAATTCTAAAGTTTTGACTATGGATAACTGGTATTCATTGGTGAGTTGTAAATATATATAAGTTTATTTGCACAGTTAAATTCCATTTTAACAAGAACCAATACAGGGGAAAGAAGTTTGCAATAATAAAATTATTTCTAAGCCCAGGCCAATGGCCTAGAGCATTAGTGCCTTGTTGATCTCATTACAACAAAATTCTCTACCATGAATTATTTAGTATAATGACTTTACCCAGTCCTTGTCTATAGAGTAGTTCTTCACTTATAATGAAAAAATCATAAGAATACAAACTGTTCCATGAAGGTTGATTTAAGTTTAAGAAAAAAAAAATATTCTCTAGAGTCATAGTGGTTTATCCAATGTGAAACGTGTTGTGCTGTGCTGGAAACTGAAGGTGGGCTCTGGGGTGTGCATTTAAATGGAGCTAATGAATTTCCTCTGTGCAGTCCAGCCTGGGGAGAAATGGAGAAGTCAGTTTAATAAAGCATGCAGTAGAACTGCCCTCTCTGGCTCTCCAGATTATAATAGTAGAGCATGGCATCGTTCCCTTTTTCTCTAAATCTATTCTTGTTTTTCTGTTACTGCAATTTCTGACACTCACCATCTCATTTTCTCCTCTGCCCTCCCTCCCTTCCTGTTCCTTCTTTCAGGCTTGCCTACACCCCCTCTTTTCTGCCTCTCTGCCTCCCTCTCTGCCTTCTTTCTTGTTTTCCTTTAATTAAGGCTGGTATCTCGGTGACGGTCTGAAGAGATGCTCACCGGGTGCTCACAAGTTCTTCCGCAACACAGTGTTCTCAGAAGCCCTCATGGTGCTCCCTTTCCTGCTAAGAGCTGCAAAGTGGAGCCTCTGTGACTTGGTATGAAACAGCCTGACTTTGTACAAAAGAAATAAGTGTGTTTTTGGTTTTTATTATTTTTATTTGTTTATTGTTTTGGTTTGGTTTTTCTGAGAGCTGTTTCTTCTGTCTTATATTGGAGTCTGGGGAGATGGAAGGCCAATTTATCCACTCATGCTTTTTGTTCTGGTTGTGCATTCAGTTTAGAAATCAATGCTGGTCACTTCTCTTTTGAGCCTTTCCATAGGATTCTGAAGAAGTGATCTGCATCATTATTAACTTGGATGGTAGAAGCTGGGAGGATGCAGTTTAGGAACCTGCCATTTTAATCAGTGCTTCAGGTAATCACTATGCACACTAAAACCTGAGACCTTTACTCTAAAAGCATTATGACCTTTAGGATGAGAAAGTGTTTTACAGGGGGAAAAAAACCCCCAAAAAACAAAAAACAATCACCTGGGCTGCCTTTCCCTAACTCCACTGGCCTTCAAAATCCATTCATAAATAAGACTGTAAACTTTTTGAGGTCAGGAATCATGCCTTTTATGTGTTTCTTAGACTTACTTGGTAGTATCTAACCATTCATCTGATAAAAATATAATACTTAAGTACAAGATACGCATGAGCATCTATTGCCTGGTTACTAGTACAAAATTAATGGTTAAATAAAACATAGTAAAGGACACAATGTGTGGTTGGAGTTTCAAAATATTATTACTCCTAACTTCACCCTCTATGTGACTTAGTTTCCCCGTTGTCAAAATGGAAATTCTATACTTATATTACATATTGATGAGAAGGTAAGAATAGGAAAGTATGTTAAAACTTTTACAGCTTTGTACGTCAACTATTATATTGTTAGGTATACATTTCCAGATACCAGTAGATAAAACTAGATACATCAAATAGTTACTGAGTGCCTTCATGTACTAATTCCTCTGCTTGTAGATTCAAATTAAAATCACAGGGTTCCTGAACCCCAGGATCTCACAATCTAGTGAGTAACACGAGTAAGTACATAGATGACTCTTACAGAAGGTAAGCTTTGCTCTGGGATGTTCACTGAGTAATTATAATCCATAGGCTATAAGAGTTGTTTTAGAAGAGGAAGAAATTAATTCTTACTGGGAGATTGGAACATCTCTTTGTTTAATGCTGGTTAAATTTAAGAGAGAAAATAAAATTAAGGAAAACCCTATCTCTGCTTATTTAATCTGCTTGGGAGGGCTTTAATTACACAGAAAAGGGAAGGAGCATAGTACAGTAGAACCTTGATTAAATGGAACACTGTGAATTTGGATAATGGGATTTTCTTGCTAATTCTCTCTTTAAGACTAAAAGGTCCATGTTTTCTTGTTGCTATCCCTACTTTTAATAATGCCTATTCCAATAGTCCTTATTGAATTAATATGGACTCAACAATGGTTGACACAGTAGCAAATACGAATGATTCATAATATAGAATTCCTGACTCTAATGAGTTTATTATCTGGTAGATTAAAAGATTCACAAAATATAACATTAATATAAAAATAAAACAATAATGTAAGGAAGTATATAACTAGCTAGAAATAAAAGAGCACTATATGGCTTAAAAGATAAAATAAATATTTTGGATTGGAATAGATTCACAAAATTGAGTCAGAATACATTGATTTGTATGTATCAGAGAGAAGATATAAAAGAAGCAAGTATTTCAAAAAATATTGAGAATACAGAGTATTCAGTATTCAGACTGAGTATAGAGAATGTTTTGAATTTGAAGAGATGAGAAGCAAGGAGGCAAATCTGGCAGTTTTCATGGTATCTGAGATTGTCACTTAATATTTCTTAGATGATTGAATTCCAGAATTCTCATTTTGAAGACCATCATTATTGATTAACATTTTCTGAGTGAGTACAATGTACAAAGCAAACACAAATTGAGCACAGCCAGTCAGGAATGTGGGATTAGGAATCTAAGGATCAGAGGTAAGTAAGAGTCAGCAATTATTGATGTTGGAGACTTAGCCAACTTATTTAAACTTTCTAAACCAAGGTTTCCTTAGCTGTAATGTGATAATAATAATAGTACCTAACTTTTTCTTTTACTGTAAGAAATGAGGTAAGCAAATTAGTTGGCACAGTGCCTGGAATATGCTAAGTATTTGATGTGTGTTAACGACCATTATCATTATCAGAAGGTCTTAGAGCTTGGGTAGAAGTTGTAGAATTTATACAGACCATTTGAAATCCCTACACAGTTTTATTTAACATGAATTCTGGATATTGCTTTTTTTGTTTTCCACTTTATTCTAGTTCTGAGTGAGGTAGGTCTTGTTTTTTTTTAGGATTTCATGATGATGCAGTTAATGCCCTTGATGCCGTGCTTGCCCATGTCTGCTTGGGCTACAAAAGCCATGACCTCACATAGTTTCCATGTGAGCCTACTTCTAACTGTATCTTTGCCTGGGATCATGTTTAGGCTATAGATGTGACCTTGGTTTGTGCAAGTAGACCAGAAGTGCAAGCCAAGAAGCACCCTTAGGAGTCACTTCGACTAATGAGAAAAGGGAATTTGTAAGCAAGAACCCCAGCTTCTTCCTCTTTTATGAGGCAACTCTGAGTTGTGTTCTATAAATCCTATCAGATGACCCCCAGTAGGTATGGACTCCAGTTTCCCAAAAGGGTAACCTGCTCATAAATTAAGGTTTTATGAATTTTCTCTTTTCCCGTTATAACTTCCTCACTCCCACACGTTGCTTCCTGTGCCACGTATCAATTCATTCACCCCCAATCTACCTTTATCTCTGACTCTGTGATAATAGAGATGACGCCTTTAGAATTTCTCCCCTGCCAGTTGTAATAACATTAAGCAGTTTCAGTAGAGGGTGCTGGAGAGACACAATGGAGGGGAAGGAAGTTTTCTCCCCGATTCCAGTATGTTCCACTAGGTAAGCTGCAGCAGCACATGAAGCTTCCACAGTATCTGGCAGTCAACTCTCCATAAACAGCTTCTCCTGGCATACCTCTCTGACGGTTTTGCAGCAAAGTGCCTCAAGCCCAGCATCTCCTATGAATAATTTTCCATGGCAGCTCCTGGAGCAGCTTTGCAGTGAAGTGGCATTAGTACATTATCTCCCCATGGATGGCTTTCCTTGGCACCCCTTAGGCATCTTTACAGCCTCAGTGAACTCATGGATCCAAGCTGCATCCCATTCAAAACGGTCTGGATATTGGCCATCTGGAGAAAGAGAGAGAGAGAGACAGAGAGAGAATGTGTGTGGGGGGGGGGGGGGGGGGGAGTGGGTGTGGGTGTGTGGTGGAGTGATGGAGACCCTCTATCAGAGGTTCTTCCACTCTATCTCAGCTTGGGGGGATAGAGGCGACTCCTTGTATCTGTTATGTCTATATTCTTCACAGTTGTCTTTACTCCTTATTAGCTCATCTCTGTTACTCCAATCTCATCATATAGTTAATACTTCTTTATATAAAACCTTCCATGTTTAAATATCTGTGTGAGTTTTGAGTCCTGATTGGATACAGACCCATATACCTCCCAAATAAACTACTTGTACCCAAATCTCTGTCTCAGGGTATGCTTGAGGGAATCCATGCTGAAATTCTTCATTATAGTAGACACATTAGAAAGCAGGTTCTCAGGATAAGAATCTAGAATTGAATTGCCTGCTGACCAGAGAGAAATTAGAACCACACTTCTGACGGAAAATGGAATGTTATAATTCAGTCATTATGTAGTATCACAGTTACATACATTCTTACATATGGTAGATTAGGAAGAAAAGATGGAAGAGAAAGCTCTGACTTTCAATAGGTCTAGCACACTGGTCCCCAGAATGTGGTCCCTGCACCACCAGTGTTAGTATCATGTGGGCACTTTCCCTTTCCCAGACTTACTGAATCAGAAACTCAGGAATTGGGATCCCCAAATCTGTGTTTTGAAAAGCTCTCCAAGAATTCTAATGCAGTGCAAAGTTTAAGAGATAATGTTCTAGAACTTGAAAGAAATGAGAATAAATATAAGACTGTGGAGCAGATTGACTTTTTATAACTGACATAAAAGCCTTGAAAAAAAGAATGGCAGCCTTAGGTCAGCCAACTATCAATCCCAAGCTGTAAAGGCAGAACACTTTCATGGCAGTGTTTGAGATCCTTTTCTGCAGCTGACGTGCAGAACAGGCTGACATTTAGGTCTATCATCTGATCATAGGAGAGATGTAATTTCAATTGAATCTAAATTCATAGCCCCAGAAAATCTTCTATGCCAAAGTCAGGGCCAGGATAGGAGAGAAGTGAGACATCAAGACCTTGAATGAGACATTTAATGGGTAAATGAGCTTAAGAACTTTCAATGCCTACCTCTCCCCTCATCATTGCCAGAGGAAAGAAAGCATTGTTACTTGCTTGGACACCATTTAAAGGTCTCACTTGAGGTCAGTGCCTGACAGAGAATGTTTTGCCTCCTCAGGCTCTATACTTGCCTCTCTCCCAGTAATGCCAGATCAATAGTTAGGATCAAGTCCTCCCCTGGCATAAATGGGCAAGGTCCATCCTTCGTATGGACTATTCGCCAAAATTCTTAAGAACTTTTATAATACATAGTGGCAGAAATTAAGAGTTTATTTATGAAAATGTCCTTAGAGTGTTGCACTGAGAAGGGTTCAGAATATAAGGCAAAACAGGGGAGATTTATAAAAAATAGGGCAATCTCCTGTGATTCAGAATCCAGTATCCTCACAAAGGCCTATAAAGGCTCCTTGAAGCTTAGAGACAGATAGCTCACAATAAGCAACATTGAATGTAAGAATCATGTTGGCAAAGGACAGAGGAAGGGGATAGAGATTCAGAGACAGGGACTTACAGGAATGGGCACTAAGTGTATATATCTTTCTGTTTTGCATCAATGCCCACAGTGCCTCTTCAGAGGAGATGCTGGACAACCACTGGACAAAATGATTCAAGGAGTGAGTGTAAGCTAGCTTCTGTCCTTAGCTATATTGGGCTATATTGTGCTTGCATACTGATCCCATGAACACAGGAGAGTATCCATGGTAGCAGGAATGGAGGCTATCATGCCAAAAATGAAACCCACATGCACACACACACACACACACACACACACACACACACACACACATACCAGCAGCATGATAAAATGTCACAGACCAAAATTTAAAGAATCACTTCACTAGATAATTTTTTTCCTGAATAACTGAATTAATCCTACTTTGTTTTTGATGACCATTTCCCCCGGAAATGTTTGTTTGCAAGAAAATTACAAATTTTAGGGCTTCTGTCTAAAACAATATTAAAATAATGATGATATTTTTTGAATTCTTACTCTGTTCTAGTCCCAATAACACACTGATGGTTTTATCTTTTTCTGTACTTAAAACACTCCTGTGAGGTAAGTACTAATATTATATATTTTAGGAGAAAGTACACTAAGGCTTCAAGAGGAAAAGACTTCTATATTCTCTAAGACCAGTTAGGAAGTAGCAGGGTCAGGGATTCAAGCCCAGTTCCAGCTGACAATGAAAGCCATGTTCTTAACCACGGTGCCATATTTGTTATCAAAATTTGCTTCAAAAAAGGTGGTGAAGAAACACAGCATTTGGGTAATTTGATTCTAATTGTCTCTGTTGTCTTTTGAAGTGGTAAGTCTCAGACTGTGAGCACCGGTCCTTTGAATTAAAAAGGGTCACCAAGGGAAAGCCTTACTTCTGTTATCCTATCTACAGTGTTTCAAGTAATTGCCAGTAATCCAAATTGACGTTCTTGGCTGCTGCAGCTTATATTAATGATTATACAAAATTTAATAAACATAAATTTAGCTCTCTATAGTGTTTGAGGAGTAATGAAACATATTATATTGCTTCTAAAGTAAAGCATCTAAAATACAGTATAAAGAACCAAAATGTTAATTTATTTCTAAAAAGAGACTTAGGTTTAGAAGTAAGAAAATGTTTCATTGAACCGTGGTAGAGTTACATTTGTAATAAGAGAACTGCCAACTTTATAGTCAGGCTGCCTATATAATGTAAATCAAAGCTCAGAAGTGCTTTAGTTTAAATTGCTTTTTAAGACTGTTGAACTCCTGTTGGTTTATACACAAGATTTATGCCAACATGTTCTTTCCATCTCCATTTGTCATGAAGGGAATATTAATCTTTGATTACCTCCATAATTACGGGAGTAGGAGTAGTTATCTGGGATGTACAGCTAATCTTTGATTATCCACCCTACCTCCAAACAAGTTTCTACTTTTAAAAACCCGTTCATTTACCTTATGCTAGGATTATAGAGTGCAAAGACACAGGGATTCCATGGGATGCTGGTAATGGTCAATCATGTTCAGACACATCTCCTCTTACCTTTTCTCTTTTCTACCTCTGACATCTACTCTATTATAGCTATTTAAGTAAAAAAAAAAACAAAAAACAATATAGCTATTTAAGTAAAACAAAAAACAAAAAACAAAAAACAAAAAACAAAAAACAAAAAAATGCTAAGCATATAACCTGTTAGAAGCTGGCTGGTGCTTCTGAGAAACATAGTTCATACACGTTAGCCATACAAAAATTGTCTTCTTTGAAATGTTTGTGGCTTTACACAATAAATGTTTATTTCTTAATCTTGTAAATCTCAATTCCAGAGTAGTGGCTTTTCTGGAACTTTGTGATTTCAAATATTAGTGTGGAGAGGAGACTACTCCTACCAATTAGGCCAAACCTAAAAATGACAGAATAAAAAAAAAAAATTAACATTTATCTATTTTTGAGAGAGAGAGACACACACAGAGTACAAGCAGGGGAGGGGCAGAAAAAGAGGGAGGCACAGAATCTGAAGCAAGCTCCAGGCTCTAAGCTATTAGCACAAAGCCTAACGTGGGGCTCAAGCCCATAAACAATGAGATCATGACCTGAGCTTAAGTTGGACGTTTAACTGACTGAGCCACCCAGGCACTGCAAAATTGACAGAATTTTAATTGTTAAAGTGATGTGCTACAAAGGAATCTGTTGTTTTTTTTTTTTTTAAGACAGGAAGAGAGGGTGAGCAAGAGAGCACATGAGTGCATGCATGAGTGAGGAAGGAGTAGAAGGAGAGAAAGAATCTTAAGCAGGCTCCATGTCCCATATGGGGCCTGAAGAGGGGCTCTATCTCATCACCATGAGATCATGACCTGAACCAAAATAAAGAGTCCAATGCTTAACCAAATGAGCCATCCAGGCACCCCTGTGCTATATAGAGAGTAATCTTAGAAGGTATCTATTTTAGACAGAAAGATAATTGTAAATACGTGCCATTTGAGATCTTAAAGAAAAAGCCATGCAAAAAACAAACAAAACAACAAAAAAACCACAAACAAATAAAAACAAAAACAAAACAAAAACAAAAATTAAAATAAAAAAAATAGAATGGGATATTTTTGTTTTCATCACTGATGTATAAAGGGTGTGGAAGTTGTCACTTCTTTCCTTACAGCAACAACAAAAAAAGAGGGACTAAAAATCAATAACTTTTCTTAGACTCATCAGAGAACTGAGGGTGCAAGGCAGACAGACACCCCAAATCAGGGGAGACTTAAAGCCAGAAAATAACAAGCAAGATCCAACTGCAGCAGAAGCCACTAGAGCCATAAATTGGTATGAACATTTAAATGGTAATTAAGACAACTGGCCGGAGTTTGAATGTGGACTGGCTTGACAGAGACACTATTGGAGACTGTAGTGTTGGGAGGAGGAAGGGCACTCTCATGGATTTTACCACCAGGAATCCCTTAAGATTTTCACAGTGAAAATTCCAGAAAGACATTTTCTTGCCTCTGGCAGGGGAAGACGATTAATCTTTTGTGAAATACAACTAGAGATTTCTCCGTATCAAAGGTCTACTCTTAAGGCAAAAGGACTTTACCAGAGTCTTATTTCAACTGGGGGAAGTTCATTCCACCCATTCTATCTGACCAGCCTTTATATTTCATGGAAGAAGGAAAAAAGCTATTCAACTGGAAAAATACACGTGAAGGTCACAGGCCAGAGATGCAGAAGCTTTAAAAGACTGACATTTAATCATAAGATTGTAGAATACTTACCTTCACACTACACCAAGAGTGCTCCAAAGTAGTACAATGGATTATAGCTGAAAAAGCTTCAAGATGCAGATTTTCATTAAGAAGAAGTACTCAAGAAAACTGAAGACAAGAGGGAGATAAAAATAGAACACTAGAGAAATCTGAAGCCTCTGGAACTTACAGATACAGCAAACTTTCATGTTTGTTCCTACTCAGATTAACATAAATCCTCACGTTAAGTCACTATATACTTTGTGTCCTATTATTTAATATGACATCTCTGGCTTTCAATAAATAATTAAGTATTCTAAAAAGCAATAGGTGGGAACTATCTGAAGACACAAAGGGAACATTAGGATCAGCCTCAGATATGACATAGGCTTTGGAATGAATAGGGAGGGTATTTAAAATAACTATAATTAGTAAGTTAAGGGCTCTAATAGAAAAAGTTGATAAGTCAGAAGAAACAAGAGTAATGTAAGCAAGAGAGTCCAAAAAAATCTAAAAAAGAGTCAAAAGAAAAAGATACCAAAAACACTGTCATACAAATAAAGAGTTTTTGATAGGCTCATCAGAAGACTAGAAATGGCCTAGGAAAGAACTAGTGTGCTTGAAAGTACATCAAAAGAAACCTCCCAAAGAGAAAAACAAAAAGAAAAATGAATAAACTTAAAAACAAAATAAAACAGAAAACAGAAGAGAATATTCAAGATTTGTGGGACAATTTCAAACAATGCAATGTATGTGTGATTATAATACTAAGGAAAAAAGAGAACTGAAGAATATTTCAAGTAATAATGGTTAAAATTTTCCAAAATTAATGGCATACACCAAGTCATAGATCCATCCAGGAAGTTCAAAATAGAACAAGTAGAATAAATATCAAAAAATCTACACTTTGCTATGTTATATTCAAACAACAGAAAACTAAAGTCAAAAAGAAAATATTGAAAGGAGTCTAAGGGAAAAGGAACACTTTCCTTAGGAGATCAAGGGGTAAGAATTACAATGGACTTCTCATAAGAAATAGTGTAAGCAAGAAAACACTGGAGTGAAATACTTCAAGTGTTGAAAGTAAAATATAAATATATATATATTATATATAAATAATATATATAATATATATAAATATATAT
>NW_024412388.1:70425136-70432306 GCF_014898765.1 Herpailurus yagouaroundi
ATATATATTATATATAAATAATATATATAATATATATAAATATATATTATATATGAATAATATATATAAATATATATATTATATATAAATATTATATATATAAAATATATATATATAAAAAATTAGAATTCTATACCCAGCTAAATTATCCTTTAAACTGCCCTTCACTTCAGAAACCAATCACAAGTCCCAGATTGTTACCTGCACTTCTGACTGACCAGTTATAAATCAGGGTTCTGACAGCCCCCTCCCCACATTTAAAATTATGTAGAAAGGCTCACAAATCCCAGAGAGACATTTACTGACATTTACCAGTTTATTGTAAAGGATATTATGAAAGATAAAGATGAACAGCCATATGAAGAAGTACACAGAGGATATGAAGAAGGGATGCAAAGCTTCCAACACCCTACAGGCATGCCATCATTTCAGTACCTCCATGTGTTCATCAGACTGGATCCTCTCCAAACCCCATTGTTTACAGATTTTTATGGAGGCTTCATCACACAAGCATGATTGACTATTAACCCAATCTCCAGCACCTCCACCCTCCCTACAGGATGGGGGTGAGGCTGAAAGTTCATAGTGTTTAATCATGACCTGGTCTTTCTGGTGACCAGCCACCATCATGAAGTGACCTAGGAGCCCAGAAAGAGTTGTTTCATTAAAACAAAAGATGCTCCTAATGCTCAGGAAATCCCAAAAAATTTAGTAGCTCTGTGTCAGGAATCAAGAGCAGAGACCAAATATGTATTTTTTTTATTATATCACACAAATTATACAAATTTTTTTCAGAAAACTATACACCTATAATTGTTATGACATCTTCCTCTGAAACCTATAACATGCTGGAATGCAGGCAAAACCGGTAAATACTTTTACATTTTAATAGTTTTCTTTTATCATCTCACCTTTTATATTATACTAACTTTATTTAGATTCACAGAATCTAACATTTCATTACAGCACACTCAGGAAATAACTTATGAAACTCACTCACCGAACTATGACACTAAGATGTTCATGGTAGAAAGATCTTGCTAAAAACCCCAGGGAGTTATTAGGAAAATGACAATAGAAGTACCATTTACTTAAATGTCAGTATGAAGGTAATGATAACTAAATTGCTGAATTTCAGAAAATAATGAAGAATTTTCTAAAATAAATGGTACAAGGAGTCTGCTTCAATAGAAGAAAACAAACTTTAAATTATTCATTTTCCAAAATTCCTAACCTAACCATTAACTTAAGTAACCTTTCCCATTTAGTAGCAGAGAACACAATTAGTCAATTACTTAATTTCTTAGAAAATAAAACTACTAGATTGTTGATATCTTTCATATTTTGTCCAAACATAAATGGAAGCTATCTGCCAACCATTTGCAACTTTAATTTAAGAATGACTCTAAGTCAGAGGTGAGCAACCTTTTTCTGCATAGGACCATATAGCAAATATTTTAGGCTTTGTGGACCATATGGTCTCCGTCAAAGCAGGAATAAACAAGAGTACAGGTGTCAATAAAGCTTTATTTATGGATACTCAAATTTGAATTTCATATCATTTTCACATTATATTAAATTAAATTTTTCTCTTAATTTTAAATCACTTAAATATATAAAATACAATCTTAATTTGGTAGCCATATAAAAACTGGTAGAGCACCCCACTGGTGTGGGGGATTGTTTTCAGAGTGCTGCTCTACGCTTTCTTAACAGAACCTTGCATGTGTGTATATGTGTGTTAATACACTTGGCCTGTAATCAATCTCCACGGACTCTACTCCTCATTTATATGGATGAGCAAGACTCAGTATCTACCATTAATAAGAAATAAAATAGAAGTTTACCATATGGACCCACAAATTCCTTACTCCAATATAATTTTCCCTTTCCTGTACAAACCACTCCCTGCCAAGACCTCACTCTGCAAATATATACGACAGATCTGAAAGAGTTAGAAGAAAGTCTATTTTGACATTATTCTTTGGTGACATAGTTTCCTGTATTTCACTTCTTTCTTTCCTGTTCTTGCCTCTAGGAATATCTACCATAGTTAGAATGAGAAGATTCCAGGGGTGCCTGGGTGGCACAGTCGGTTAAGCGTCCGACTTCAGCCAGGTCACGATCTCGCGGTCCGTGAGTTCGAGCCCTGCGTCAGGCTCTGGGCTGATGGCTCAGAGCCTGGAGCCTGTTTCCGATTCTGTGTCTCCCTCTCTCTCTGCCCCTCCCCCGTTCATGCTCTGTCTCTCTCTGTCCCAAAAATAAATAAACGTTGGAAAAAAAAAAAAAAACAAAAGAATGAGAAGATTCCACATAAGACCAGCAGACATGTCAGAGGGTTAGACCTGACTTAATAAAAGTGTCTGCTTACAGGAGAAAATATTTAAGTTCCTAAAAGTAACCATCTTTTGTTACTTAATTTTAACATTGACTGGCATTATTAAATTGCTGGTATGTGTTTTTTATTACATAACTCCATTAAAAATAAGGCTCCGAAGTGCCATCTGTTCCTCACTTCCTTAAAATTAACACTGTCTTCTGCTGAATTATGACAGTTACCCTTCCGAAGGTATGTGGTAAAATTACCAAGTTTTCACATAGAATGAAAATCTGATCCATAAATGGTTCACCCATGATTTGTGATGCATAGAAAACAGTATTAGATATTATGCTTCAGCTCCTGTGACTCTAGGCTTCTTAAAAAGTAAAGTAGCTGTGATATAAATAAAATCATTTAATATGAAAAATAACGGTTAGGTTGTGGTTCTCAACTATACAGCTTAAAGGAAAATAATACTAAAATGTTACATGTTTATAGGGACATGAGAAAGTATGACTAGGAAGAAGAGTTTAAAATACACACTTCAGTGGGACAAAGGCTAACTTCCTGTGATAGATCGAATTATTGTTAAAAAATGTTTGTTTTCACTCTCTTTGAAAGTATTACACATCCCATTTCCACTGATGTCAGGCTAGGCCACATGATTTGCTTTGGCCAATAAAATGTTAAGATCTGTGAAGATGTAAGAAGCAATACATGCTAAAGTGAAGTAAGTCAGACTGAGAAAAGCAAAAAACCATATGATTTCACTCATATGTCAAATCTGAAAAACAAAACAATAAATAAGCAATCAAAAAGCAGAATCAAATCTATAAATACAGAGAATAAGCTGATGGTTGCCAGAGGGAAGGGGTGTGGAATGGGCAAAATGGTGAAGGGGAGTGGGAGATATAGGTTTTCAGTTAGGGCATGAAAAAGTCATGGGAATCAAAGGCATGGCATGGGGAACATAGTCAATCATGGTATAGTAGTGTGATATGGAGACAGATGGTACCTACATTTGTGAGCACAGCATATTGTATTGAGATGTTGAGTCACCACAATGTACATTTGAAACTAATACAACATTGTGTGTGAATTATAAAAAAAAAAGAAGAACCAGTATGTGGTTACCCCAAATCTCTTTTCCTTTTCCTGTTTTGATTATAGACACTGTTAGCCAGGATCCTGGAGTGAAAAATCACATGGAGAGGGCTACAGCTACTTCTCAACTGACATGTAATATGGGTGAAAATGAAACCACTTTTATTATTGTAAGCCAACACAATTTTAGAGTTGTTTGTTACTCAGCCTAACCTATCCTATACTTATTGGTACTTTCCACAAGTCAAAAGAGGTTTTATCACTGTTTTTTCAAGAAGCGACTAGGTGGCCCAATGTTATTAACACTGTATAAGTGTCTTCTGAAGGGCTGACTGATTAACAACAGCCCATTCTACAAGGGTGCAGCCACTTACTTCAGTAGGAGCATGAAAATTTTAATCAGAATGAGTGAATAACATTTATCTTGTCCAGGTAACAACCTATGCACTTCATGAAGACATCATGGCAATTAATAAAACAATCCATACTAGAGAATGAAAAGTGCACAGAGATAAATGTAAAGGTATCTAAAGCATAATCATGTCAACTAGAATATGGTGCAGTGAGGTTCTGATATTAAGTTCCATTTCTCACTAGTTTGTGGTTGTTTGTTCATTTGTTAATACAACCTAGATTTCTCTCAGTCTTTCATTATTCAAGTTCTATAGGAATTCTTCACATGTTATTTTTTCCTCTAAGTTTCTATGTCAGTATGTCACTGCTTTCTTTCTTTTTTCCTATTTGCAGAAAATTCTGCATCTCTCCATTTAAAATTGCTTAAAGTGAACTTCAAGTTTAATGATTATAATCTATATAGAAGGTTGTTTCCTTCCCAAATGGTTTTGAAATTGCCAGATGCTAGTTCTTACCACTGATAAATAGCTTCTCTTTTCATGGACTGAACCTCTGCCTCATAATAAAAGTAATGATGAGGATAATAATGGCTGCCATTTATTTAGACTCCACAAGCCCTAAGAATGATACTTGGTGTTTTATAAGAATTATCTCATTTAAGTCTCACAAAAACAAATAAAATAGTTATTTTCACTTTACATTTAAGTAGACTGACAGGAGAAATTTGCTCGGATAGGGTCATAAAACGACTTTCAATGTCCATTTCCCGTCTACTAAGCTACCTTATCTTCTCACACCATCCCATGGGTCCTTCAGTCATCTTTCTTTGCATTCTGCCTTGTGCTGTAGCAATGGGAAGACTCTAATGAGAATGCTTCTTTGAGAGAAAAGTATACTTATTGTTTAATATCTGAGCTGTTTAGTATCTGCTTACCCTTATTAAGCAGAAACATGCCCATCATGGGATTTCTTGGAGAAGACCATTAAACACACTCCTGACTGTATCAACCTTACTTTTATAATGGCATACCCACTATAATGCCAGATTAATTGTACTCCTCAGCAAGCCTGGAGAAGTGGCCTCAAGGGAGGAGGTGGCAACTCACCTCTCTTTTAGTTACTTGTTTTTAACAGGATTTTTCTCTGGTGAGAGAGGTACAGAATTTCTAAGCAAAGTGAGTTGAATTATAGACTATCCTTCCAGCACCATTAATCTCAGATGAAGAAAATCTCAAACTATTGACTGGAGTCATGAAGATCAAGATCTGACCTACTGTGTGAGGAGGCAGAAAAAAACTACACCAGGATAAGTGAGATTCCAACCAAGAGAATGAGGCAGGGCCCCAATGCCACAAAGCAAACTGAGCCTCACAAAATAAACTTAACAGAGTTGATGGTGAAGGCTGAAACTCAGTAGACACGTGAAAATCAATGACACACCCTCCAAGAATGTAGTAACTGGTTTAGAGCCATGAGACTAATTCCAAGGCATGAACGATTCCTGACAATCTTGGTTTTGAGAAGAGTCAAGATTCTGGGTGGGATTTAACTGTAGACTGAAGATTTTCTTCTTCTTTAAAAAAAGAATTTTTTTTAACATTTATTTATTGAGGAGAGACAGAGCATGAGCGGGGGAGGGGCAGAGAGAGAGATGGAGACACAGAATCTGAAGCAGGCTCCAAGCTCTGAGCAGTCAGCACAGAGCCGACATGGGGCACGAACTCACGAACTCTGAGATCATGACCTGAGCCAAAGTTGGACACTTAACCGACTGAGCCTCTCAGGTGCCCCTAGACTGAAGATTTTGAGTGGGAATTCTAGATCTACCTTTCACTAGTAACTTACCTAGTTATGTTACGACTCTATTTCCTCAATTGTAAAATGTTGATATTAGTATTCATCTTACGAGTTTCTTATGATAATTATGATATACAAAGGGTTTCCTATTGACTAGGGAAGTGAAAAAAAGAAAAAAAAAAAGAAGGAATGACACTTTCCTAGTTCATGGGTAACTGGGCCAAATAACCTCCATCAAACCTTGAATACCAAAAAGCTCTGTGGAAGTTAAATCACTTAGAGGCACACTCCTGAAACTAAAGTGAGCTCAGAAAAACTAACAATTCTATTTCTAGTCTCATATTCCCACAATTATCATCCCAGTTTGAGTCCAACATTACCATCTGTCAACTGGATATATTTACATACATAACGTGCCTTGAATGATTTTATTATCTTCCCCCTCATACTTGTATTTCTTTTCAGTTGTCAGATATCATTTATAGGAACACATCAACATATGCATTCAAGTTCAAAATCTCCATTTCCTTTACATCCATGTCTAATTCATTTCCAAATCCATTCTACATCTGTAATATTTATCTCATCTATTCTCTTGTATTCATTTAACAGTTGACTTCCTAATTACCATCTCAGTTGTCTGTTATACTTTGTTACTTATTTGATCTCTTTGTCTCTAAGTAACTTCCCCATAACCATCTTGTCTGTCATCTTAATCCTATAAAAACACATGTAGTCAAGCATTTTTCCTACCTAAACATTATCAATGATTCTTTATTTCCTATAGAATAAAACACACAAGTTTGCTGACATTAATGGTCTTTCTTAAGTTGGTCTCAATATATAGTTTTATTATTTTGTTTGTATTATTCTCTTTTCTCCAATTTATGTCCACACAACTATTCTATTTATTTCTGAGCACAATTTCTCTTGGTTCTTCATCACCAACTTTACTCATATTTCTTCTGTCTCTTAATGCCAAATATCCATCAGATCTTATTACTTCCAGAAGATCGAAACAAATAATTTTATTTCTACATTTCTTAATGGCCCTGTTTAACTTTGAATGGTCTATTTACCTGAAATATAAGTTCCTTGAAGAGAGCTCTTGAGTCATTGTACTTTACAAAATATATCCTTTATTACACAAAGCAGGTATTTAATAAATGTTGAACTAATAGATGAATAAACAAATATGAAAATTCAGGACATGGAAAGTAAAATGATAAAAACACATTCTGAAAAAGTGGCTAATTTTGAGAAGTATTTCAAGGCTGGTTTTTCAAGAGGGCACAGCTTCATGTTGTTTTATTCACTTGTTTGGGTATATTCTTAATCACTTGAGTTATTCTCCACATGAAGGAATAGTTTTAAGTAATTATGTAAAAACACATATTGTTTTTTTTTCTTATCAGATATAAACCTTGTCCTTTCTTGATACCCACACACTGAGGATGAAAACTCTGAGAAAACTCACTTAGACCTGCAGCAATTTTATAGGAAATTCAAAACTTGTAAGGGGAAAAAAGAAACCAAAACAAAAACCCTGTAGCTAAGTTTTTTTCCATATATATATGTTGTGTATATATATATAT
>NW_024412388.1:70432406-70574696 GCF_014898765.1 Herpailurus yagouaroundi
ATTCCATATATATGATATATGTATTTATATATATATTCCATATATATGTATATATATATATGTGTATATATATGCATATATATATATATATATATATATATATATGTATTTTTGATCTGGATAGTTTGAGTGATTTTGTTTAGAAACACTAAAGATGTTGTGAATTTAGGGATGAGTAGGAAGGAAGTATGTTGAATTAGCATATGCATGCTAACATCTGCTGAACAGAGCACTGAGAATGCTCAGAATATCTTAGCCTTACAAGGATATGAAGGAGAGAAAAGGAAATGAAAAAACAGAAATATGGGAGGAGTAGAAAGGCAAACCTTGAATCATCTATACCTTTTTTGTAGCAAGTCCTATGTTTTTTCTAAACAGTTCTCTACAGACCTAACTTCACTATCTGAATTCAACAAATGGCAAATAATAATAATTAATTGTATTACCATAATTTATTACTATGCAGTTGGTTTTTGAGGTATAACAAATCTGAACCCCAAAATTAAGGGGTATCAGCAATTTTTAATTTAAGCACTTCCATATTTAAACAATCTAAACTATATGATTGAAGCAATCATTCCTGGGTCACCTGGGTGGCTCAGTTGGTTAAATGTCTGACTCTTCAACTTGGCTCGGGCCATAATCTCATGGTTCATGGGATCAAGCTGCACTGACAGCATGGAGCCTGCTTGGGATTTTCTCTCTTCCTCTCTGTATGCCTCTCTCCCACTCAAATGTGCTCTCTCTCTCTCTCAAAAATAAATTAATTAACTAAAAACATGAAAATTCTAAAGTAATCATTCCTAACCATTACTACCACCATTTATCCCAAAGAGCGGAAAGTAGTTCCTTATAAGTTCACACAATATAAATTTTTTAGACACGGTACAATTTAAAATAAAGAAAGAAGGAAGAAAGAAAGAGAAAGAGAGAAAGAAAGAAGAAAGAAAGAAGAAAGAAAGAAAAAAATTAAGAAAGAATAAAAGAAAGAAATTAGAAAGAAAAGAAAGAACACAGTTAATTCTGCTATCTTTTGAGATGTAAGAAAAAAATGAATTCTAATTTGTGAAATTAATAAAGTACTATTGAGAAGTACTCTTTCACAGCCTCGTTTATTTATGAAGAAATTCTTTACTGAACACTTGCAATCTATAAAGCATAGGACATAGGGCAGTAAATAAGACAGACAAGCTTCTTATCCTCATAGAGATTACATTGAAGTGGAAAAAAGAGGGAAGGAAGGAAAGAAGGGAGGGAAGAGGGAGGAAAAAAGAAAGAAGAATAGGAAGGGAGAGGTATTTATGGGTTGTGATAAATATTTTAAAGCAAATCAGTTGAAAAGCCATGGCAATTAAAGAAAAAAAAAAAAGCCACCATGAAACTATAGGCAGAGTAGTCAGAGAAGGCAAGGAGGTTAATTTGGGACCTCAGTATAGGAAGGAGCCAGCCATGCCAAGAGCAAGAGTAGAGGGAGAAACATCACAGACAAAGAGAAAAGGAAATGAAAGGCCCTGAAAAAGAAATATTTTGGCACATGCAACATGAAAGGAAGCCAGAGTGGCTGCCACCTGGGGAGCAAGGGGGAAAGTGACATGAGATGGGGTTGTAGAGGTGGAAGGAGGCAGTATGTGCAAGATCTCAGAGGTCCAGGAGTTGAACTTATTTTTCCTGACTTTAATGGGAAGCCATGGAACTGCTTTAGGGAAGTTAGTGAAAATTATAACCACTCTGGTTGCTTGGAGAGTGTGGGCTGGAAGTGGAAGAGTGGACATGCAAACACAGGTTTGGCAGTAAGCCAGCAGCAAGATGATGAAGGTTTGGGGCTGATGGTAGAGATGGAGAAACATACACAGCTTTAAGATATGAAGCTAAAAGTCATAGTGATTACTGATGGATTATATATTGGCGAGGGGGTAAAGAAAGGCAGAAATCAAGCATAGGTTTCTACCTAGGTTTTCAGCTGAAATAATTGGGTGTATGATGGTCCCACTTTGTGAGATAGAAAAGTCTGGAGGATTAATTTTTACTGTCCTCCTAAATATGTGAATTTTATTACCTATGAGCCAATGAGACTCCGAGTTAGTAAGACAACTGAGCTTTTGGCTGCATCAGACTTGAGCTCGGAAGAAAGTTATGGGCTGAAGACATAAATTTGGATTTTTTTCAGAGGGCCTCCACCATTTAGTGACAGAGTAGAAGAGTAAATGTTTGCTAAAAGCATTGAGAACAGCTAGTAAAGTAAAAAAAAAAAAGAATTTAAAAAAAAAAAAAAAAAAAAAAAAAAAAAAAAAAAAAAAAAGAAAAAAAAAAAAAAAAAAACAAAAAAAAAGAAAGGAAAAAAAAAAAAAAGGAAATCATGGGACTATGGATTCCAAAAGAGGACAGCATTGGAAGAAGCATGTGGTTCACTGTCAAAAGTTGACAGAAAGTAACATATGACAAAACAAAGATATTTCCATCAGATTGTAATTTATTTTTATTAGTCAGCACAATTGGAATGTAAGTTAAAATTTAACACATCCAATTCAATGCAAAATGATGGAATACTGCAATTCTTGTTCATTTGATCAATAAATAATAGGTGTTACAGACTGTGTTAGGCACTATCAGAAATACTTTCCTTTGCCCTCTCTTAATTTTTTTATTGCAGCCTAAACTTTCTATCTGTAATTTGACACCCATCTTTTTCTGAATAATCTAATTTTGCCTTATATAGTAAACCTCAGACCAATAACTTCCCAGATCTCAATTCAATTTAAATTTCCTTTTGTAATGATGGACTCATCCCAGCCCCCTACCATTTCCCAAAAGAGTAGCTTTCTTAAATTTTCATTTCTCCTGCCACTGATAACGACATGAAACCAAAAATCAGACTGGGACAGACTTAGGAAAATAGATCATTAATTTAAAACATATGGAAAGTCCAGCTGTTTTTTTTTCTTTTCTCAACCCATAATGCAAAAGTGCTCCCCTGAAACAAGAAAAAGGAAGGTGATCATAAGAGGTAAAAATAAGCAAACAAGGCAAACAAGTGATTTAATTACATGCTATTCTAATTTCTCTTTTCATAGTTTGCCTTTTCAATCACTTATTTATGGAGATTAGGAGATTGGCCTAAAGCCATTGCAGAAATACAAGTTATAGGTAGAATCTACTAGAGTGGCATTGAGCCAAACATCTCATGTTATGAATTTTGGCACAAGGTGTTACTTTGAGAGGGCAGACTTGTTTCTGTGTATATCAGGCCAATCCACACTGCATTCTTTCTAAGGAATGGTCTTTATTAGGGGTTGGCCCTTTACATCATACATGGTCCACATACTGGCACAGCTTTCCAAGGGCTTTACTGAATGCATTTTCTCTATGTTACTCTAAGGCATGGTGTTTATTAGTGACATAATTACCCACCAAGACCAAATTATATAAGTTGGAAGATTTTAAATTCTGTGTTTTATGTATTATGAAAAGAAAAAAAAAATTCTCTGGCTGCCAGCTTGTGAAAATATTATGTACATGACATCATGGTCTCCAGTTCAAAATACTAACTGTGCAAATCTTAACATAAAGTCTAGAGTTTTACTCTCATGATAATATTCATAACTTAACGGGGTGAGAAAAATTATATGAAAGCATTCTCACCTGGAGGTCACAGTATGAACTGAAGGGGATATAGAACACGCTAATAAAAGTGGGTAAACGCACGTGATGAAATGTTCAGATGTACCAGAAAGAATGAAAAATGCTTTTACATACTTTTGCTATTGTTGTTACTGTTTTATTACAATTACTGTTATTGTTTAAGTTCAGGGCTGCTTTTGGAAATTAGCTTGATTTTAATTACTATAGTGGAAAATATAAGGCCATTTCTCTATTTAAGATGACACAACTAAGTTTGGAGTTTTCTCTCCCACTCCTTCCCCTTGATGTTTGTTATCTGGACAAATAACATTATGTAGCATTGATATGAAATAAAAAGAACAGGTGGAGGCTATGGTTGTGTTTTGTTCTTTTTTTTTTTCCCAAGAGCATTTTGCACTTCTGCTTGTTAGCAAATTGCAGCCTGTTGTGTTCACTTTCTGAAATAGGAACGGGAAACCGAGATAAAAAGAATAACAACAAAACACAAAATGCCACCACTACCATCCTCACCAGCAAGCTAACTTCAGCTCTAGCATCTATGGACTGCATTCAAAGCAAAAGATGAAAATCCCACCGTGTTATGTAGTAGGCATCTTATTCAATGGTTTAAGAAAAGAACTAAAGAGGTTTTTAAATGTCTTATGCTTGTCTTTTTAAAATAATTCTGTTAAAATGGATGTTTTTTGTGCTACTTGTTTTACAGACATTGATGGGCACTAGGGTTTGTGTGTACGTGTTTAGATGACCATCTTAAAACAATGGGATGGAACAGCACTTCTTCAGTTTTAATGTCCATATGAACCACTTACAGATACTGTTGAAATGCAGATTCTGCTTCAGCTGCCCTGGGGTGGAGCCTGAGATTCTGGATTTCTAGCAAGTTGTAGGTGACAGGATGCTGCTAAAGCATACTTGGAACAGCATGGGGTTAAAAGACTCCAGAGATCACTTTCTCTCTTTGAAGCAAGGCACAAGCATAGTGTATCCATAGAAAGGAAGTTTTGAAACTATTATTATTCTTTGGGTTTCAAAGTAATAAAAGTGTTGTTTTTTTTTCTTGGTGGCTTCATCTGCATTAGTTTAGAAACTTTTTTGAGAAATCTGGGTTCCAGAATATGATACTTTTAATTTACTAATACGATCATTTCTTTTCATTGTATAAATTTTACATTTAAGGGTAAGCACAAGTTTGTGATTGTTCCTAGAATAATGTTACATATATTTTTTAGAGTGGAGAAGCATTTGGCTATTTCTATGCCTAAAATGCTTTAATTTGTAGACTCTCTCTTAACCAATAGTACTCCTCTTGTCAGATTTGTATTTTGAGGTTTCCCAAATAATTAATCTGATTACATAACAAGAGACTAGAGAGTTGGGGTTGACCACCAATGCTTTTAGCACATATCCAACTACTCTGGAAAGTTAGAAACCAAAGAGATAAATCGGTGGTTCTCCACAAGAGAAGAGGTAACCATAGTGAAGATCCGAATCACGTAGAGAACTCTTATCATTTATTTTCCCCCTCCTCCACTCGTATCCCTTTCCAAATATTTGAATGTCCTAGTGGGAACATGGCTATCTTAATTTGAAAGTGTGATCCAGATGGTTCTGATTTGCCACCTCCACCTCCAAAATTAAAGAATGCTAAAATGAATTAATATTTTGAGACTCACTTTTCATCTTGAATTTTAAAATCAAAGCCATAAAATTTTAAAATTGTTCGGTGTGCTTTGGGGCACCTGGGTGGCTCAGTGGGTTAAGTGTCCAACTTTGGCCCAGGTCAGATCTCGCGGCTTAGGAGTTCAAGCCCTACATCAGGCTCTGTGTTGACAGCTCGGAGCCTGTTTCAAGATCCCTCTTTCTGCCCCTCTCCTGCTTGCACTCTGTCTCTCTCTCAAAAGTAAACATTAAAACAATAAAAAAATGAAATAAAATTGTTCTGTGTGCTCTCATTTTTCAGACAGTTAAATAACACTAAGGGTCTGTGTTAGAAGTTTTCTCACAGCTCAAAGAACTAAAGAGAATTGCATGGTAGCATATTCCATTGCATTGGCCAGTGGTTCTCAAGTCTCATCATAACCCTGGAATAACTTAGGGGAATTAAACAAACAAACAAACAATAACAAAAAAAAAACACCACCAAGGCACGAGCCCCACCCCAGACCAATTAAATCAGAATCTGTAGGCATGAAATCTGGCATCATTACTTGTAAAGCGCCCCAGGTAATTCTTATGTGCAGAGTTGAGAAACACTGATATGAGCCAAAGACCCAAAAGCCTTTGTATGTGAAATAATCTAGAATAACTGATTTTTATATTACTAAAATATTGAGTTTCAGAGTAATAAATTACAAACTTCTATTCTTCTCATGGAATTCTTCAAGATTTATTTCTTCCTGATTATATAAGATCCAGTGGACTACTAACAAATGCATCATCATAAATTTTGCCCTTTTTGAGAATAATCAGTAGTTGCAATATCAAGGGATATGTATTCATTCATCTCAGTAGATTTCTCAAGGTACATAGAGCTGACTGAGCTCAATTTAATAAATTAGTGTTAATGGCATTTGAGTACTTGGCATCCTGTTAGGTCCTTTCACTTAAGAATGTGCATGTTTTTTTGTTTGTTTTCTGTTTTGTTTCCAATTCAATTATATGTTTTAAAAAACTCACATAGGATATAAATCTTTGGACGACACTGAAGGAGAAACAATTTCCAGATTACCTCATACTCCCATCCTCCCTGATTTCTTGAATGAAAGTTTAAATAAATTTTTAAAAAATCAGATATAATTTACATGAAATAAAATTCATCCTTTTTAGTGTACAGTGCTGAGAAGCAATTCTCCATGGGTTCTCGTGTTTCTGTATTTCTTGCGAGCAGAGACACTGACTGCCCTTTCTTCCAGGCTATCTTTCAAGCATGTTTGCATAGCAAGCAGCTTTGGAAGACTGAGTGTTTCCCACAGGAACAATGATAAGGCATGATATGAGTCACCAAGTCAAGTTTCTTGAAACGATATGGGCAGATTCATAATGTCAACCCCTCGGCAGTCAAGGAAAAAAAAATGTTACTTCAGTTTCCCACCACCAAAATGAGGCCAAACCCCTTACTGGACTGCCTGGGGATCAGAGACAGTATGTGCCCCCTCTGGGCATTCTACTTGGTTCTTTGTATTGGCTAAGCCACAGATCAGCCTGGTTTAAGTGGGCCCCAAACAACAGGCTGTGTTGGAAGTGGTCCAGGAAGCTGTGGCACACTCTGTACATTTGGGGCTCCACTCCCCTAATGACCCCTTTGAGTTGCAAGTCTCTGTGACTAATGACTCTGCCAATTACAGGTTTCCATCAAAGAAAGGCAGCTTCCACTCAAGGGAACTGTTTTAGGGTTTGGACTTATCACCTCCTTGACACAGCTACTACCCTTCCTGAAAAGCAACAGTTAGCTCGCTACTGGGCTCTTGTCAAAACTGAACTCCTGACCCATGGAACCCTTGTGACACTCTTTCTTGATATTTCCATTTGAGTATATATCAACTTGGACTCAACTAACAAGGTGGGAAGGCCCAACCAGCTTTGCATTGTAAATGGTATATTTAAAACACAGCTGGTCTCAGAGGCATCTTGGCTTTATAAGAATAGTGATAGCTATTCCTCTGTGAGAAACTTTATACTCCATTCCTCCACGTGAAGAAAAGCTATTGGCTCCAGGGCGCTCTCAATTCACAGAGACTCCCTAAAAGTCTGGGCAGGGTTCACTGATGGTTCAGCTAGGCCGAAACCTGATGTTGTCCCCTGGGCTGCTGCAGCCATTCAACTGCAGGGTCAGCTATGCAGAATCAAGAATGCGTGTGCTTGCACCACTTTGTGGACCGAATTCAAAGCCATTCTCACAGCTCTGGTCACTATTTCCTTTAATGAACTTTGCAACATTTTTACCGACTGTTGCTAATGGTCCAGCTGTTACAGAAAGCTTGAAACTCACAAATGGAACATCACCCCCCCCCCCCACCGCTTCTTTTTTAAAGCTGTGAACTACAGAAATAAATAACTGCTACAGGTCAAACTGTATAGGTCTCTCCTGTCCATGATAAGATCCCATTCTCTGATGAGATCTAGGGGAATCAAAACTTCACACCCCAAATTGCTACCATGGCTGCCCAGATCCATTGTGCTACTAGATACTGCTACATATCCATCATTGTAGACTGGAACAAAAGAAAGGGTTGTCTCTGATGCAGAAATTACCAGTGCATGCCAGAAGTTGTGACTCCTCATCAAGTTGACCTGTATTCTCGTGGTGAGTGAGGCCACATCTCAGGGGGGATGTTCATTCATTCCTGACAAATGACTAAGTCAGAACTTTCACCTCTTTTCTGGGCTACCAGTGATGCCTCACCACTGACTTCACTTTTCCAGGTCACCATGTTGCTCTTCCAGTCTAATCAGCCAACTCTGGCCACACTACTGTGGTCCCTGATCCTAACCTGTGTCATGTTTGTGGCTCTCTGAATCCGTTGCAGTTGGATGATCCACACAGCAAAGGGGATGGATTTGCATGCTCTGCATCATTCTCAGGTACCTGGCAAGTTTGAGCACTGACAGAGCCTCCTCAAAAATTAACTTAGAAATATTTCTGACTCAACTTTCCTTAACTCTTCCTTTGGAATGTGGTTTAGTCATAGAATGTGGCTGTCTCCAGGAAAGGATCATCCCCCTAGTCACTTCCTGAGTAATAATCAGGATGTGAAAACAAAGATTTATTTTGAAAATTTGATATTTGTCCTAACCATTCTTGGGCATGATTCTTCCTTCTTTTCCCTGACATACAAGCCTATTTGCTATACTTTCTGAGTGTCAACCTGGCCAAAAGAAGGTGTAGATAATTCAAATAATTTGGATTCAGGTACTTAGATTCTCTTATGGATTGGCATGATCTTACATTATTATCCATAGATAATGGCCATACTGCCAATGACATTTCTCTCCAAATGACCCTACAGCAGCCCATATGTCCAAAAAATGGGGGACATGATATATTTTTTGTCAGTTTTATAAAAATGTCCAATCCTGCTTATACTTGTTCCTTCTGGAAAAAAAAAAAAAAGGTCTGGGTGAAACAGAGGCTGACTGCAAAAAAAGATAAATTTTTGTCAGAAAAGGAACAAATTTTGGGGTGAAACATGGAAAGCAAAGCCTTGGTATCTGTAGACAGAACAACTCAGACCCCAGGAAGTAGAGGGGAAGGAATGATATTAATGACTTCTGTCTTTCAAAATCACCTTTGAAGATTAACTCATGAAGGAAAAGGCCCTGATGAGGCCTCCGCAAGCACCTTAAACGTAATTGACTGCTGGGTCTGCCATTCCCTGCCACATGGCTCTGACGCAATGTAACCACCAGCTCCCTTAACCTTACTAAGTATTGGAAACCCTAGGAATTGGCTCCAGTCCTTACATTTCCAACACAAAACATTTATCAAAATTCCTGGTATCTTTCTCATCTTCATTATTATTGCCATCAGTAATTTTGCAGGGTGGATAAATGCCAACTGGCTGGTCCTGCAGATAAACATGAACAGTTAGACTTATTGCCCTCAGATAGGCCCTCCAGAAAATAAAAATAAATTAATTAAATAAACAAATAAACCAACAAACAAATAAACAAAAGGACTAAGCTTCAATTTTTTCAGTTGATCTGGGAATTCTAAGGTTTTGAGCCAGCCAGTCAGGAGGATAACTAGGAAGCAATGTCAAATTGTGTCTTCCTACTGAGGAAAGTCCCACTTGGGGTGCCCAATAATTGTGAACATCATTTTATCACAGGGACTCTACTACTGGTATGGAAGGCAGGCATCCTTCCCCAAAACATTATGACTTATACCTCAAGGATGGTTATAAGAGACCTTGAAATGTTTAAATAAGCAAAGCCAGCAGATTGCACATATAGCAGATTGCAAAGATCTCCCCAAACTGAGACTATCCTTGGTTACTTAGGAGGACTTCCTACAAGGATATATAACTCTTAATTTATGACAATTAGGTATTTAACTCTATGATGATGTCATCTGGTTAGAAAAGGTGGAAAGGAAATTGTCCCTTAATTGAAGGAAGTAATCAAAGACATTACCTCAATCCTGAAAAGCATTTAGTTCAGTCTCAACTTATTGTTTAGGGTTTGTATGGATACAGAATTGCTTTAGATTTTCTCCTTGTGGACCAATATGGAGTTAGTGTAACCACTAATACACCCTGCTGTACCTGAATTAATGCTTCAGGCCAAGGGGGCAAGTTAATATAGAAACTTAAGGATAAAGCCATCTGGCTTTCTAAGAAAAACCAGCTGGTTCATTCCAGGAGCCTGGGGACGTCCCTAAGTCTAATAATACTAGTTAGACTCACACTTCTGCTCAGAGTCCTATATGTATCAACCTTAATTGCTATATGATACAAGTTGAATGGAATTGGTCTTCTTAGCTTCTGTCAGGCAGAATAGTCAGTGGCCAACAGAATGGCACACTCAAGAAAAATCTCTCTAGAAGCCAAGAAAGTATAGAAATGGGTAATGTATATTGTTGGCAATTCTCTGGTGTCCATTTTTTTACGTGTCTTGCAAGCAGAGAGATGACTGTCCTTTGCTCTGGACTATCTTTTTGAGGTTGTTTGTACATATATTTAAATTGTTTGATAATTCCAAAATCTGGGCTATTATCTGAGTCTGACCGGGTTGATGCGTTGTCTTTTAACAGTGCTTTTTGTTTTCACATGACATGTAATTTTTTATAAAACTAGACACATCACACAGGATAGCTGAAGCTAAGAAAATGAACACGCATTTTCTTTTGCTTAGTCTTTATTGTGGGCAGACTGAGTTAATCTGGTTAATCTAGGAAATGAGCTAGATTTTATTGTTGCTGTTTTTGTTGTCATTGTTCCTAGGATTAGCTTCAGCATACTGCAGGCATCAAATCCCTTTTGTGTTACTTGTATTTGAGTTGGAGTTTGGATTGCCAGAACATTTTACTCAATGTTTCTGTTCTATGATCAACATTAGACTTTCTCATATGGTATGTATCCCAAAGAGAGCTCCAAGTTATTCCATCTCCTGTAGCAGTAGACTACATTTACTTGTTTTCTCATGCTTGCTAGCCTAGCGGGGATTTTCAGGGGGTTTACTCTGCTGTTCCCATTCTGATTCTGTCTTAGTCCAGCCCTGTGTCTTTATATCCTTGGGGTGAGGCTCTCTTAGTGATACTGTCCTTCCTCCCCATGGCAGTCAGACTCTGCCTTGTATCTTTAACAGGTCTCGGATAGAAGAGAGTTTTCTACTGCTATTTTCCCTCTGGTGAGACCATCTCTAACAGGTCTGGTCCCTAGTTTATTGCCTGCCTTTCCACCATTTTGGAGGGCTTTTTTGCTGTTCCCGTCCCCTGGACTCCCCTGGACTTTTCACCTGTATAGACCCAAAGAGAGCTTGTTGCCCTTCCTTCAATGATGTAAAACTTTTGCTGCATAGGGGAAATAGGAGAAAATTATCCAGTCTTGGCATCATTCCTCTCCTGCACACTGCTCCCTTTTCCAAGGCCATCACCACCAAAGGAAGCCGTCTCTGTTATCCACCCAGCCCCCATCCTTTCTTGTGAGTGTATGGTTAGGTCTATGGAGAAGGGTCTATGACTGGTTGCCAACTCTTCTTGTGTCTGCAACTGCAAGGAATTCTATACTTTCATGCTAGCTCATACTCTGACATTAACAATTAGTTAAATATTTTACACGAAATCATGACCTCCTTTTACGATGGTTCCATCCTCCTCCTAGGCTACTTACTTACTCCAGATAAGCCAATCCCCACGTCCTATCTCCTTGGAGGAGTCTGTCTTTTTTTTAGATTTCAGGCTAGTTGGTTGTCCTACATCTTAAACTGTCTAATGGGTCTATAAAAACTTATGATTTTATAGATTGTCTAGCTTTTTCTTGTTGTAAAGGTGGCGGCAATGTTCTTTTTAGCGTCCTACATCTTAAGCAGAAGCAAGAACTTAAATGGATTTTTGGTAAGACTTTAATTCTGGTCTTATGAATTTGTGGATCTTTATTTAAAGACCAATTTTAGACTTTTGTCATCTGACTCCATGCTGTCACAGAGAGAATTTATTATTAATCAGGGTCCTATGTTATATTTTATTTCCTCCTAAGCTTTAAATGAATTGTGATAGTTCACTACAGAAGGAAAAAAACATTTAAGGCAATCTTGGTTTATAGTTTCTAAAAATAAAACAACTCCTGAACTCCAGAAAATTGATAAAGGATTCATTATTTATGCTTCAAAAGGGTTCTACTTTTGCATGGTTGATAGAGCACTATACTTATGTCACTGCTCCCTCATTTATTATGGGATGATCTTATAATCTTGGGCAAGTTATTTTTCTGAGCCCACAGTTATTTATTTGTAAAGGGGCAAAGTATAATTTTCTTCTTTTTCACACTGGGTGTCTAAGAGAAGTCAATGATGTAAGTAAGCATGCAGAAATGCTAATCTCAGGAGAAGCACACAATATTATTTTTTATCACACATATATTAAGAATCGTTTTCCCATTGCAAAAACATGGGTGGAGCTAAAGAGTATAATGCTAAGTGAAATAAGTTAGAGAAAGACAAATGCCATATGACTTCACTCTGTGGAATTTAATAAACAAAACAAATGAGCAGAGGGAAAAAAGGAGAGAGAGAGAGGAACCAAGAAAGAGACTCTTAACTATAGAGAACAAACTGATGGTTACCAGAGGGAAAGAGGGTGGTTGATGGGTGAAATAGGTGATGGGGATTAAAGACTGCACATGTCCTGATGAGTACTGGGTGACTGGAATTAAAATTAAAACTTAAAAAAATGACAAAATAAATATATACATTTTTAAAAAAAGAATAGTTTTTCCAGAATATGATCTTAGGAAAATCTCTTAGCATTTCACCACCTCGATTTCCTTACTGGTAAACATAATTCACGTAATATATTCTTTTATACCAAGTTTCACAAACCAAAATGGGAAGAATCAAAGACATAATATGTATAAAAGGGTTTTGTCTACTATAATAGTGTATAAATGAAAAGTGTTCTTGTTATCATCCAAATGTAAGATTCTCACTTTTAGAAACTGTTCACCATCTATACTGCAAATATTAAACCTCCAGAATTTATTTGAAATAATGTCAGATTTTTAAAAATAAATGTGTTTGCTACTTTTTTTCTTACAAACTAGGAAGATAAATGGAATCATATTTAGTTTGCATACCAAATAAAATCACACACGATACAAGAGAGTTTTGTAGGGGAAGATAATTCACACAAAAATATGTAATTATTGTCTAGATATACACTTTGTTTTCCTCTACCAAGTAAATATTTTAAAACCCTGCATATTATTGATATATTTGACAGGTAATAGAAAACAAAACAAAACTGTGAATTAGCCTAGCAACACAACAGCAAATATCCAGTTTGACTAAATACAGTAAGTATGACACTACCAAAAGACTACTGGGAGGATTAATTAGAAATGGAGGCACAACCTTAAGGTTGCTGTATTTAGCAAATAAAAGGACAGGGTTATTATCTTAACTTTAAATTTCAAATGAATAACAAATGCATTTTTAGTAAAAATATGCCTCCAAATATTGCATGGGATATGCTTGAACTCATTTGGGGGCTATCTAAAATTTCAATTTAACCTAGCATCTTGTTTTATCTGGCAACCCTGCATTCAATTAATGTTCTTTTATTTTTCCTACACCTGAGATTTAGTTTATTTTATAGTCACTTGAGTTGTCCTCAGATCTAATTTTAAAAAAAACCTTAGATAGCTCCTCATTCTATATTTCATGCTAAAGAAAGAGGAGAAATCTAAGTGAATCTCCTAAGGCAACAAGTGAAATCTGTAACCACCAAGGCCTATAATTACTCCCACCTTTCTGGGATGCCCTAAAACTCAGGCCAAGTTGAGGTGAAGGGAATGTTAGGTGGTTATATGTTCATAAAAATTTTAATCTAGGGTAACATTCCTCATGAGGCTCTTCAAACCTTGTAACTATCTACTGCCTCTACTAGAAACAGAATTTCTCCTTCCAAATTTATTGCTGCTTAAGACCCACACTTTAAAGGGGCTGCCTAATGCCTGACATTGTTTCTCCAATGTCAATAACCCAAAGGATCAAAGTCGTAAGCACATGTTTCTTTTACTCCATAGCGAATCTCTCATTCAGTGGTTCTCAAATTTAGCTGTATCTGAATCACCCAGAGGGCTTGATAAACAGATTGCTGGGTATGATCCCTAGGATTTCTGATTCAGTAGGTCTGGGGAAAAGGCCCAAAGCTCTCTGATGATACTGATGTTGCAGGTGTGGGGACACTTTGAGAATCACTGCTGTAAATTAGAATTCTTAAAAGGAAGGATATAATAGTTGATTAGCTGGAGTATGCTATTCATTTGGCACCTCTAAAAATCTGTAGTCAAGAAGCATTCTAGAGATAAATTATGTTCATAATATTGACCATGGCATTTCAGTCTTTAAATGCTTTCTGAATCATTAAAGAGAGGTTGTATTATGTGAAATCTAAAGCTTGAGTTTTTTTCTGTTCTAATTTTTTGAAAATTGATAATACACATTGGTGTGTATATATCTCTCATGTCTAAACATGCCAAAGAACAGAGATATGCTATATGCTATATTTTTAAATTAATTTTAAGTACATATTCTCAGAACACTTAAAATTACATTTAAATGTGGTCCATTAGCATTTTTAAAAATATACAAGAATAAGAAACAAAATCTTCCTGAATACCCAGACTCTGTACTTACGAAGGCATTTCAGGGAGGGGAGGCAGGGGGAGATACAACATTCATTGAGTAAAATTATAAGCAATTCAGTTTTTGTTATTTCTCTAAATAACATACTTCCTCCAAGGCATTGAAGATATTTTAATAACTTTAACTTCACTGTCTCTGTAAAGTGGCTAATCAGCAAGCACTTCCAAGTGTAATTTAATGCAATGCAAAAAAAAAAAATAGTTAAAGAATTTATTAAGCTTAGTATTTTAAAATCTTCACAAAAACACCATGTTGGACCAGCTGGCTCAAATAAGTAAGGCTAACACATACATTTTATCACATATATATCAGTTTTTTGAAATTAGAATATAAAAAAAACCAGAACTTAAAAAATTTTAGTCACCTAGTGTCACTTGCAACCCGAACTGATAGAATGGATGGCAGCGGAGAATTAAGTGTAGAGATTATTTTTAAAGAGCATGACAAAATGAGATCCCCTGTGAGTGCTCAGAGTGTGCAATGTCTCTTGAGATGCTGTTACTATACTCCTCAGCACATTATCCAATGATACACTGATTGATGTATAGGAAATTACATCAAGAAGGCTAGCATGTCTTAGCAAAAGCCCGCAGATAAAATCAGTCTTCCCATCTCAAATCAAAATGAAGAAATAAAAATAAGGAGAAATATCCAAACTTCTAAATAAGACTTTGAACTCTGTGAAACCCTAAGCAAATTCATCCTCATCCCTAATTAAGTAATATTAATATTAGATCAAGTGATAGTAAATATTTTAACATTTACAAATACTTATTAACAAATATTTACTTAAGCTCCTACTACTCTTATTCTAGATCTAATTCTAGGCAGTTGACATATCTAATCTCACTTTATCTTTACAAAAAAAAAACTTATGGAAAAAGTACTATTATTTTGCCTATTCTGCAGATGAAAAAAAACCACCAACAACAGAGAATGTAAAGTTATAGTGCCCAGGATCACCAACTTGTAAGGGGTGTTAGCTGGCAACATGACTATAGGTCCTTGTTGAAGATTTTAGTCCTTGGGTTTGTTCAGATATAGCATTTAGCACAATCCTCACGCTACCCATATGAATATACACCATAATCTCCATTTGACAGATAAGAAAGTGGGGACTGCAGTTATTATGTAATTTTGCTGGTCTGGGATTAGATTCTAATCTCATTGCTGTCTTGCATTTTGACTCATCAAATTGGTTACTTTTCCAGTTTCAGAATCCTCACTTTAAAATACTGGTAAGTTCATACTTATATCAGACAAACTAGACTGTAAATTAAAGGCTGTAACAAGAGATGAAGAAGGGCATTATATAATAATTACAAGGTCTATCCATCAGGAAGAGCTAACAATTATAAATGTCTATGTGCCGAAATCGGGAGCCCCAAAATATATAAAACAATTACTCATAAACATAAGCAACGTTATTGATAAGAATGTGGTATTTTCAGGGGACTTTAACACTCCACTTACAGAAATGGATAGATCATCTAGACACACGGTCAATAAAGAAACAAGGGCCCTGAATGATACATTGGATCAGATGGACTTGACTGATATATTTAGAACTCTGCATCCCAAAGCAACAGAATATACTTTCTTCTCGAGTGCACATGGAACATTCTCCAAGATAGATCATATACTGGGTCACAAAACAGCCCTTCATAAGTAGACAAGAATTGAAATCATACCATGCATACTTTCACTACAATGCTATGAAGCTTGAAATCAACCACAGGAAAAAGTCTGGAAAACCTCCAAAGCATAGAGGTTAAAGAATACCCTACTAAAGAATGAATGGGTCAACCAGGCAATTAGAGAAGAAATTAAAAAATATATGGAAACAAACGAAAATGAAAATACAACAATCCAAATGCTTTGGGATGCAGCGAAGGCAGTCCTGAGAGGAAAATACATTGCAATCCAGGCCTATCTCAAGAAACAAGAAAAATCCCAATTACAAAATGTAACAGCACACCTAAAGGAAATAGAAGCAGAACAGCAAAGAGAGCCTAAACCCAGCAGAAGAAGAGAAATAATAAACATCAGAGCAGAAATAAACAATATAGAATCTAAAATAACTGTAGAGCAGATCAACGAAACCAAGAGTTGGTTTTTTGAAAAAATAAACAAAATTGATAAACCTCTAGCCAGGCTTCTCAAAAAGAAAAGGGAGATGACCCAAATAGATAAAATCATGAATGAAAATGGAGTTATTACAACCAATCCCTCAGAGATACAAGCAATTATCAGGGAATACTATGAAAAATTATATGCCAACAAATTGGACAACTGGAAGAAATGGACAAATTCCTAAACACCCACACTCTTCCAAACCTCAATAAGGAGGAAATAGAAAGCTTGAACAGACCCATACACAGTGAAGAAATTGAATCAGTTATCAAAAATCTCCCAACAAATAAGAGTACAGGACCAGATGGCTTCCCAGGGGAGTTCTACCAGACGTTTAAAGCAGAGATAATACCTATCCTTCTCAAGCTATTCCAAGAAATAGAAAGGGAAGGAAAACTTCCAGACTCATTCTATGAAGCCAGTATTACTTTGATTCCTAAACCAGACAGAGACCCAGTAAAAAAAGAGAACTACAGGCTAATATCCCTGATGAATATGGATGCAAAAATTCTCAATAAATACTAGCAAATCGAATTCAACAGCATATAAAAAGAATTATTCACCATGATCAAGTGGGATTTATTCCTGGGATGCAGGGCTGGTTCAACATTCGCAAATCAATCAATGTGATACATCACATTAATAAAAGAAAAGATAAGAACCATATGATCCTGTCAATCGATGCAGAAAAGGCATTTGACAAAATTCAGAACCCTTTCTTAATAAAAACCCTTCAGAAATTCGGGATAGAAGGAACATACTTAAACATCATAAAAGGCATTTATGAAAAGCCCACAGCTAACATCATCCTCAATGGGGAAAAACTGAGAGCTTTTCCCTAAGATCAGGAACAAGACAGGGATGTCCATTCTCACTGCTGTTGTTTAACATAGTGTTGGAAGTTCTAGCATCAGCAATCACACAACAAAAGGAAATCAAAGGCATCAAAATTGGCAAATATGATGTCAAGCTTTCACTTTTTGCAGATGACATGATACTAGACATGGAAAATCCAATAGACTCCACCAAAAGTCTGCTAGAACTGATACATGAAACAACATGAAACTGATACATGAATTCAGCAAAGTTTCAGGATACAAAATCAATGTACAGAAATCAGTTGCATTCTTATACACTAATAATGAAGCAACAGAAAGACAAATAAAGAAACTGATCTCATTCACAATTGCACCAAGAAGCATAAAATACCTAGGGATAAATCTAACCAAAGATGTAAAAGACCTGTATGCTGAAAACTACAGAAAGCTTATGAAGGTAATTGAAGAAGATATAAAGAAAAGAAAGACATTCCCTGGTCATGGATTGGAAGAATAAATATTGTCAAAATGTCAATACTACCCAAAGCTATCTACACATTCAATGCAATCCCAATCAAAATTGCACCAGCATTCTTCTCGAAACTAGAACAAGCAATCCTAAAATTCATATGGAACCACAAAGGGCC
This sequence comes from Herpailurus yagouaroundi, assembly GCF_014898765.1. Lineage (NCBI taxonomy): Eukaryota > Metazoa > Chordata > Mammalia > Carnivora > Felidae > Herpailurus > Herpailurus yagouaroundi. The sequence continues at coordinate 70,450,507 of NW_024412388.1, forward strand.
CCGAATAGCCAAAGGAATTTTGAAGAAGAAGACCAAAGCAGGAGGCATCACAATCCCAGACTTTAGCCTCTACTACAAAGCTGTAATCATCAGGACAGCATGGTATTGGCATAAAAACAGACACATAGACCAATGGAATAGAATAGAAACCCCAGAACTAGACCCACAAACATATGGCCAACTAATCTTTGACAAAGCAGGAAATAACATCCAATGGAAAAAAGACAGTCTCTTTAACAAATGGTGCTGGGAGAACTGGACAGCAACATGCAGAAGGTTGAAACTAGACCACTTTCTCACACCATTCACAAAAATAAACTCAAAATGGATAAAGGACCTGAATGTGAGACAGGAAACCATCAAAACCTTAGAGGAGAAAGCAGGAAAAGACCTCTCTGACCTCAGCCGTAGCAATCTCTTACTCGACACATCCCCAAAGGCAAGGGAATTAAAAGAAAAAATGAACTACTGGGACCTTATGAAGATAAAAAGCTTCTGCACAGCAAAGGAAACAACCAACAAAACTAAAAGGCAACCAACGGAATGGGAAAAGATATTTGCAAATGACATATTGGACAAAGGGCTAGTATCCAAAATCTATAAAGAGCTCACCAAACTCCACACCCGAAAAACAAATAACCCAGTGAAGAAATGGGCAGAAAACATGAATAGACACTTCTCTAAAGAAGACACCAGATGGCCAACAGGCACATGAAAAGATGCTCAATGTCGCTCCTTATCAGGGAAATACAAATCAAAACCACACTCAGATATCACCTCACACTAGTCAGAGTGGCCTAAATGAACAAATCAGGAGACTACAGATGCTGGCGAGGATGTGGAGAAACAGGAACCCTCTTGCACTGTTGGTGGGAATGAAAATTGGTGCAGCCGCTCTGGAAAAGAGTGTGGAGGTTCCTCAAAAAATTAAAAACAGACCTACCCTATGACCCAGCAATAGCACTGCTAGGAATTTACCCAAGGGATACAGGAATACTGATGCATAGGGGCACTTGTACCCCAATGTTTATAGCAGCACTCTCAACAATAGCCAAATTATGGAAAGAGCCTAATGTCCATCAACTGATGAATGGATAAAGACATTGTGTTTATATACACAATGGAGTACTACGTGGTAATGAGAAAGAATGAAATATGGCCCTCTGTAGAAACATGGATGGAACTGGAGAGTGTTATGCTAAGTGAAATAAGCCATACAGAGAAAGATAGATACCATATGTTTTCACTCTTATGTGGATTCTGAGAAACTTAACAGAAACCCATGGGGGAGGGGAAGGAAAAAAAAAAAAGAGGTTAGGGTGGGAGAGAGCCAAAGCATAAGAGACTCTTAAAAACTGAGAACAAACTGAGGGTTGATGGGGGGTGGGAGGGAGAGCAGGGTGGGTGATGGGTATTGAGGAGGGCACCTTTTGGGATGAGCACTGGGTGTTGTATGGAAACCAATTTGACAATAAATTTCATATATTAAAAAAAATAAAATAAGATACATCTCCTAAAAAACAAAATAAAATAAAATACTGATAAGTTTATGTACTTATTAGGGCAGTTTTGAGTATGGGCAATACCATATATTTAAGTAACTAATTCCAGTCCCTAACATATAAATAATTCTCAATAGTTAAATAAACTTATCAAGGTCCTCTACAACAATAGGTCTTCTAAATTGGAAGATGTGATTTGGATATCTAACACTTGTAATTATTTCTTACCATTTAGGCCTGAAACACACCCCAGATACTGGATTTATCAAAGATAACTCCACTGGGACTAATAAATGTAGATGTCGGGGTGGGGGGGGAGGTGAAAAGTGATGGCATTTGGTATGCTTAAATTAAGACCGCTACAAGCATCAAGGACAAAATATTTTATTGTCATGTGACTTCAACACATATGCTTTAGGCAATAATTAAAAGATCAACTCATGGTTGGCAATTAGTAGGCAACGGGTACATGGTTAATTTCTGCAAAGATCTGGTATACTCTTGAATCTACAAAACTGGAATTGCAAATAAGCTATTCTCTAAACATTGTTTTTTAATTTAAATAAATCAAGGCAAAGTTTTTAAGTATGTGTAATGTAGAAGGCACTGTTGGTCATACACTTGAATGTATAACCATTCTTTTCTAGCCCTTATAAATAAATGCCTATTTATAATGTAATTACTTTAAGAAGTGCAGAATAATCACAGCATATTCCTTCTCTATCCACAGCTCAGCTACACTATCCTCACAATTGGTTAATCCCATTCCACCCTAAAGGTTAACCAAAGAGACATATGATAAACATACATCATAGTTCATTTCTTCTCTTGGGATGTCAGAACAGTGAGGTGAGCAAGTCCTAAGGGTACTCCTCTGGACTCTCAATGTCTACCACTCCCAAAGGCCTACCTAAATCAGAGATACCTACCTTTGTTTTTTTTCCCCCTTTTATTATTAGAGCATAGTTTTAGTGAGAAAAAGAAAAGAGCTGAGAGCTGAATTTGCTTTTAATCCAGTTTGAGAATGATTCGTATCTAGGAAAAATCATGTCCACACATGTGGATGTCTACTTCACAGAAATTCTATATTATGATTTGGGGCCATAGTCTTGGAGTAATATTAAACTCACAAGATTTGTCTTTGGCACATATTTCCTTTTGTGAATATAGTTCCCTTGTGGTGTAATGATGATGATATTAAGAGTATCAAAGTATTCCAACTCCTTCTGGGCCAAACATCATCTAAATATCAATCTTTAAATGCTTTACTAAAAGCTGTACAATATGTGTGTGTGTGTGTGTGTGTGTGTGTGTGTGTGTGTGTGTGTGTGTATATATATATATATATACTAGAATAGCACAAATTTGTCTTGGATTGCATCCAAAAAGGGGTAGGCTACCTTAGACATAAGAGTATGTTATTGTCACATAATCACATGTGTTATAGAGTAAGAGTAAAACTATTACATGACATTCAATATTATTATGTTGGGAACAACAGAAATAGAAGCTTCTCATGGGGACCTAGCTATTTTGTCATTAACTCTCACTTCGTTACCTTAGGCGTTCATATGCAGCAATTAATGGTCCTTATTTTGTGTTCCTGATATGAGGGTGCCTTGGAACCAGAAGACAATGTAATATGAAGTCTAAACAAAAATAAGCACATTTTTCCTGAGATAAAGGTTATAAGTTTTATTTCCCTGTTTTAAAGTAACAGTAGTAAAAAGTTAAAAATATTAAATGTTAACTTTATACTTATCCTTCTTTACGTACATTTATACCTTCAAATCTTTTTATTTGTATTCCACTACGTGTGTGTGTTATCACACAATTTGACCAATATACCTCTCTTAATCTACCTTGAATTTTGTCTTACAGTCAAGTTCCTGTGTTAAAACAGGGTATTTTTTTTTTTACATTGAAAAACACAATTATTTGCTCTACTTAAATTTAGAGAATTATTCTAGTAATTGTTTGTTACAAACTGAAGTAATTATTACTGGATTGTACTTTCATATTTTCCTCAATGTAAAAACTAACTCTGGTCTTTATGCTTATCCCATTACTTGTAAGCTAGTCAAAATTAAGTGCTGTGGATAGAATAAAGGTGAATTTATGAGGCCCAAGTAACTGACATTTACCTAAGCATTAAAAAAATTATCTTCAAATTTTTCTCTTAATACATAAAATAAGTTGCTTTGTCACAGTGGACTTGGTCAAAGATGTAAAGTAAGTTCATATCCTAGGCATGGCAAAATAAGCATATCATCTTGCCATAACCTGAAGGCCAGCCACCTATGGGCTGGCAAAAAGGTGTTTAGCCTCTTCTGAAGTAGGTATCTTGACCTTTCCTTGTGAGAGGGACAGCAAGGCAAATGGCACCAAACCAGCAGCCAAGGGAAGGTGGAATACCTTGAATACCACAGACTCACTTTACCCGATAAAATATGAGAAGTGAAGGGTGTCTCCCCTACGCACAAGCTTCAAGAGCCAGTGTGTCATGTGCCATGTTCCCTTCCCATTACCACAGCGACTGTGGCAATGTATGTTGAGATGCAGCATCTGTGAGCCGAGGTCCCTTGAATGACTGTGATAAGCAGAGCCTTCCTGCTGATCAGCTTTGCTCATGTAGCCTAAGTGGAATATGTATCATTTGAGAACACTGAGTTTTTGCAGTTATTTGTTACCACAGCATAACACAGCCTATTCTAATGGATGCACAAGCCACCCTCTATTTGGGAAGACTTGACTTAGATCTCACTTAATAAATTTTCCAGTCACCTTTGAAGCTCAATGTACATCATAAGATTTTGGGGTCAGGGGGAAAACTTGGCTGTGGAGAAACTATACAGTTGATGACCTGACCAAATGGAGCTGGATAGGGAGCAATTTTCCACTTAACTAATTTTTTCAAGACAACATAATTTTTAGTAATGTCCTAAATATACTTTAGCAATCCAGCCACTTCTACAAATTACTGGTGACAGAATTCTTTAGAAAATGAATTCTGAATATTCCTATGTATCCTACACAGAGAAAGTGTACTTAACAAAAAAGTTTATATATGGATTTTAAGAAGAGATTTAAATTGGTTTCATATAGAGAGCAAAAAATAAAAAGTTATAATTTCATCTTTTTTCTGTGGTTTTCAAGACTAGGGAGCAAAGGTTGTAGTTAAACACACAATCATCACATAACCAGAATGATGCTTTGATTCAGAAAAGAAAGGAAACATGTTTTCTAGTGTTTGGCACAATTTAGTCCATTGACTGAGACCATGAAACAGTGCACTCCCCTCAATCTCAGTTTCTTCTCCTATGAAAGGGATAATGGTACTCACTGTAAGAAGGCTGTTAAGAGTTCATTGCTATTATTAATGTTGGCTGGGAGGCAGGTGTAAGGGAATATATCAGTCACAGCTTTAATATATGGGAGTTCTATGTGATTTAGATATTTTTCCTCCTATCTTTCTGTCAAATACTATCCATTTGAATTTTTATCTTATATGGGTGTTAAAAACTGTAGTTGAATATAAACAATTCTATAATCTGAATCCAATTCCTAGTATCATCTGATGAAATAGTGTGTTTGAGGAAGCTGTATCTATGGATGATGCTTTAAAAAAGCATGTGGGCCTGAACCCAATAACTTAGCCCAGATTTCCTATGGTCATAAGTCAAGTGGAAATTAACCCTTTCATCAGGTATCTCCCTAATCTTCCTTTTTCTTCTTTCCTGACCATTGTACATTCCAGACTTATATTCCTTTGTGAAGAAATTGGGGAATGGTTTAGTCTGCCTGCTTTCTCAATAAGGCTGGAAGCAACTGTGAAAAGAGATCTTCCTGCCAGGCTCTTTCATTCCATTCTGAATCCATATTCCCAAATGGATACTCAGCATTTTTAAGTGCTGGGGAAACAGTGGTTTACTCAGGCTGTTTTCTATGTTAATGAACCCTTGAGTCAAAGTTTTATGGCTGACAACAAACATTTCTTGGGTATTTGTATGGAATATAAAATAGAAGGAATGAAACATTTTTGAGAGTCTAACCATGTATTGAGTGCTTTTCTAACATTGTCACTTCTGAGTCTTGCGATTCAATGAGCTAGGTATTATTACCCCAATTTTTCAAATGAGGAAACTGTGGTTTGGAGAGGTGGAGGTAATTAACTAAATTTGCATAACTCAAGCTTTTCAAAACGCAGAGACCAACTTTAGGTCTCTCTTATGCGGAAACCTCTGATCTCATACAGCACCACGCTGCCTTCTCTTAAGGAAGTTACAATTTAAATAAGCCAAGCGACTTTTACTCTACCTCTCCGAACCTCAGTTCTTCCTTTGGAACATGATGATAATGATACCTTGTAAGAGTGGGAAGAGGAAATGGGGAAACATTTCAAAGAGAGTTAATAACACAATGAAATATGCACATGAAATTTTCAGAGAGGTAAGAGTAAAGCCATATGACAGAGAGGAGTGTTTATGCAGAGATGCACTAGGACACATGCCTCAAGGTGAAGTGGGGCCATGATTTTTACAGTCTTAAATGTCAGAATTCTGTATCTTAATATGTGGGCAATGTTGAATACCTATTACTTATTAGGTTTAAAATGGTAAACAGATGTAAAACCTAAGTTTAATCTGGACAGTGTATTTTAACAGGATTATTTCAAGGAGGTGTTGTTATTACGAGAAAGCTTATTGCCCAAAATGTGGACTCAAGTTTGTTGACTTGCACACTGGCATTCTAGTTTTGCCACTAAACAAGACAAAAATGGCATACCTTACTCTCATCATTCATAAAAGAATGGTATTAAAATAGACTTTTCCTCTACTCTGTGACTCCAAGAATACAATATAATAAAACAGTTAAGATCATGGACCTTTGGGGGCAAACATAACAGGCCCAGAGTCTTCTTTCTTCCATGTTTTTAGCTCTCTTACCTTAGGGAAAAAATGTTTAATCACTTTAAGCCTCACTTTCAATGATTGTAGAGTGAGGATAATAATAGTATATTCCTCACAAGGTTGTTGAAAGGATTAACAATAAGGTGATATTCTAAACTTATCTAATGCAAGGCTTGGCATCTATGTTCATTAAGTTAGATGCAGCTATGGTAACGCACTCTTGGGCAAGCCACAAAGAAGGGATCCAAGTATGGTATCACTTCTTTCTAAGCATGACAAATAAGTAAGCTGTTTTCAGCCTTCTACCCTCTAGAGTAAAAGGTTGGGTTACTGCAGACTACAAAGATGTGTGGCAAACAGTATTTTTATATTCTTCTTGGATTTCTTCCTCCTTTCAATTCCCTGGCATATGAACTCATACCTTTTGGGGTCTGTTTGCATTTTTACTATTAAGAACATAAGCTGACTTAGGGCACGCAGTGAAGAGTGCTGAAGGCAGAAAGGAAGTGATGGGGACCCCTTTCAACAGCATCACATCTAGGGAAGAGGCACATGCTGCGTGTCAGCCAGCCCACCCTGGGAGAGGAAAAGATTACTAATGGAGTAGCAATGTTAAAGAGAACAAAAAGTGAGTCCTTTTTTCTTTTCTTTTTGGAACCATTAAAACTTTTCAAAAATACACAAAACCAACTCGAAGCTCAATTAAGGGCTGCTAAAAGGAGGAGAGTATGCTGTATCTCCAGCATCTGGACTAGAGCTAGTGTATGTAATGCATATCCGTCACTGACAGCTTTCTGGGCTATTTTTAATTCAGTCTAATTAGTCATGTCTTCTCCTGCAAGTACAGGAATCAGTCAGACTATGGGTAACAATTGTGAAACTACCTTTAGAGAACTCCTTTGCATATTATTTTGGAAGACAACCATAAAGCCCTATAAATGATAGCCTCCATAAATGTCAGCCCAGATAATTCAGCTGATGTCAACAAGCAGAAGTTGGATGGGCTGTCATAGATATTGGGGCTGAATACAGCACACGACATCAAAATCATGGCTTTGTAAACATTTCCTTCTTTGCACACAGATTTAATTATCTTGTACCCCAGAGAAGAAGAAAACTGGGGCCAACATAATTTCAAAGGAAAGAAAAATGTGTTCCTATTTTTATAGACTTGTAAAAGCAAGGAAATGTCCGAAGGGAAGGAAAAAAAATAGTCTTGAAGAAGAATGCAATATGCCCCAACCCAAACTTATTCAAGATGTCATTCCTGGATAGAATTCTATGCTCTCAGCATTAGACAGGCTGGTTAAGCAAAGGCAGGTTCTACATAGACTGTCATCTGAACATGATATTGATGGATCGTTTTTACAAACAGGCTGGACTGCAATGAAAAGCTTTGTGAACGTGCTAAGACCATTTTAACAGGTCACTGGAGACCAAAGTGCCTGGAGGAGAGGATCTATGCCAAGTCCTATGAACAGTTCATAATATATGAATAATGAAGCACTTCGCAAAAAAACAAACAAACAAAAAAAAAACAAAAAAAAAAAAACAAAAAACCCCACATATATATAAAATGAAGATATTCCCAAAGACGTTTCTCATGTGACTGATATTTTTGAGAACCCTTCTAGCTGCAACCTGATTAGGTGTTTCAGGATCTGCAATATGTTTTCTTCATGACACTCTGATCCACAGTTCTTTTTTTGTTTTGTTTTGTTTCATTTTATTTTTGTTTTTTGAATCACATAGAACGTATTTCCATTGTATTAAAGCAGGTAGAAATCTTGTCTGAAATAAGCGTGAGACTATAATGAATCAATTCAAAGTAGAAATATTACACGCACACATGTAACTAGAACTGTGGGGGACTTTCAAAGGCAATAGTGAAAGTAAGAATATTGGTTGAAAAAAATCAGCCTCCTTCCAAATGGGGCAACAAAGAACTCTTGCCAACCAATCAGACACACAAGCTATTTTCATCATTAAACATGTGACTCAGACCAGAAGGCATCAAGACATGTCTAGCTCACTCACTTGTCTAGCTATAATTTTTCTCTGAGATTTAATATATAATTCCAAGTCCTTGATTTTAAACTTGAGGCTATAAAAATATATTATATAACTTAGTTTACTAATGAATCATTTAAATTAAGTTTTAGAGGATTTTGTCATTATGAATGACTAGCTCATGATTTGTAAGTTCCAAAGAAGTTAACTGAAATTGGATTTATCTAAGTTGCAGGTGACCACTTAAGATGGCTCTGTTTAGAGCACATTCAAATAAAATTTTAAAAAAGTTAGCATTGTTATTCAAATATTGTCCAGCTATTGTTGCTGACATTTGCTTTTTATAGGATCACAGAAAGGAAAAAGAGGAAGTATTCAAGTGTTTATCTCACCGTTCCCCTTTTATGGGCATTTAAGTCTTTTGTTGATTTGAAGAAAATAAAACCTCCACAGACCTTCTGGGAAGCCCTATTAGAATATGCAAATACCTATGCCTTTAGTTATATGTTCACTAAAGATTAAAAATCTCTATTTAATATTCTTAAAAGTAGCTCTCTGCATGTAAAAGACTTTATTTTATCTATTTATAGCCAAGTTTACAGATGCCAAGGCACATTGTTATACATCTGATTTGATACTCAAAAAATTGTTATGAGGTAGGTAGGGAAGGTGAGCTCTCAGGGGCGAGGGCAAGATTTAAATTATATTTCCATCACTGATGCCTTAGAATATGTGTAAGGTATTTCTTGAATAAATGGCTGAATTATGTCCTTTTATTCTTAATTTTTTTTTTTAACATTTATTGACTTTTGAGAGAAAGAGACAGAGTGCAAGCAGGGGTAGGGCAGAAAGAGAGGGAGACACAGAATACGAAACAGGCTCCAGGCTCTGAGCTGTAAGCACAGAGCCCAAATGGGGCTTGAACTCACGAACCATGAGATCATGACCTGAGCCAAAGTCAGATGCTTAACTGACTGAGCCACCCAGGTGCCCCTGACTTATCTCCTTTTAAACAATAAGAACACCAAGGCTCAGTGAGATTCGGTGACATTCCCAAAGTCTATTGTTGAAAGACTACCATTAAGGCTAGTTTTGAGGGCTTCTGATCATTATTTGTGAGTTCTGTGCTCCAATCAATTTATTAGGTCTCCCCACATACTATACATACTATATCACAGTATTCATTCCTAAACTTAAAAAAAGAAGAAAAAAGCCTGGGAAACAGAATAAGAATAAGAAAAACAGTGATTTGCTTCTTTATTTTGAAACCTCAACACTGAATTTTATTTTAAGGACAGAAAATTATTAAAACAATGAAATACTGATCATACTTTCTTTTCAGATGACTCATTCTTTAAAGGAGAAGATGTGGCTGAAGAGTAGTGATTATATCTTAAGTATTCTTAAACTCTCTGTTGGTTGATAACAACATGGTTTATATTTAAGATGTTTATTTTACTCGCTGTGATCACATATATTCTTCCTAGATCCACAGAGCAACAGCATTTATTCCCATTTTGCAGATAAGAAAAGTAAGCAATCAAATGAGTGCCCCAAGGTCATATATCTCGATCTCAGGTGGTCTGCTTCCATGGAGCAGTATCTCCAACACTGGATACCTTCCCCATTATAACTCCTATTCTGAATGAATGATAACTCCTTTAAGCCTTACTGCATCTGTCTGGCTATAATTCTCCTTCCACTGGGGATTTTGTGGTAAAAAGACACTTGCTAAAGAACATAGGAGAGTATGACCACATGAAACTGAACAGTGTTGATCTGTATACTGTACTAGTTGGTGGAGGTCTTGAGTAAGTGTTGGAGTAGATGCCCAGCCCAGAGAAGGATGAGTAGACATGAGCCACCAGAAGTCTTTCTAATTAAAACATTTCCATCTCTTCTCATATAAATATTTGAACAATTAGAAATTAATTTGGATTAGCAAACTCCTCTTTTTAAAAGCAAATATCCTGGGGAGATGAAATCTGTAAGTCATAGTGACAATTATTTTAATAATCACATGAATATCAAGCTGAAAAGAAGTAATTCAGGAAGCTTTGCTGGGCAGGGAGTAAAAGATAATTTGAAAGCATGGAGAATATAAAGCCCTGGTGGGAGGGGAAGAACTCTGTTCAGCTAGGAAATATTGAGGGCACTGAATATTTAGAAAGTAGAAGGCAGAGCAGTGTGTGAAAAGGTAGTTGCATCCTAGAGGCAAGTTATGCCCCTGAGCCTGAATAGCCTCCAATGTGTTACTGAAAATTATCTTGAGCACATGGCTGTTAATTCAGGCAACTGAATTCCAAATAATTTGTAAGGCTATAGATGTAAATTTCCCTAAGTGAACTCCATCTCTGAAGTCCATTCTAGCTTAATCTTCTATAAGTCACTGACTCATGAAAACTGGTGTTATCCTAATCAGTCACTGCTATGCAAACACACAACACACACACACACACACACACACACACACACACACACACACACAACACACACACACACACACAAGAAGAGGTAAGTTCCTGACATGTTTTCCAATGAAAATTTTTAAAGATCTCTATCACTCTATCTCTTAAGATCCCTTCTTTTTTGTTTTTCTCAACTTTTTGCATTCATTCATTCATTCAACTAGTATTTTTTTTACACTAAAATTATGGGCAAAGCATTGTGAATTGAGTCTTCTTTACAGGTATGATTCTGTAAGTTATCAACTCTACTGTTTCTGGGGGTCTGCTAAAGTTCGTACTAAGTCCATATTCTATTTACAGGAAAAATCCTATAGAAGCTGATCTATCCATCATTTGGCCTTTGAATTTAAGCCATCAAGCCACCACAGTGTTTTAAGGGAAATCTGTAGCCATTTTCCTCAAAGGTTACGCTTATGATGGAGGTGTATGTTCAGTCAGTCAGTACCAGTCCACTCTTCCTTTCAACAACGTCTCCGGTCTTTTAAAGTTGAATTCTCCAAATTTTTAGACATTGTTAGCTCTCATCTTTCAAATTGAATATACCTTTTTATCACTCTGTCTAACCTTTGGAACTCTTTATCTGGTAATTATATAAAATTATATGAAAATAGAAGCTCTGCATCTTCTCTGGTTGAGAAGACCAACAGCATGATCTTACTGATTTTCCATTTTTCTTACTACTCCAGCTCTTAATAGAAGAATAAAACAAGGTTCACTTTGCCCTTAGTATGCTCAGTTTCAGGCCAGTTAATATTTGAAAGAGTTTTCACTGTGCTTGCTTGAAACCACTTTCATGTCCTAACCACTCTGCGGTGTGGTCACCTGTTAGATTTAGAAAATTATGGGTACGTCTAAGCACTGCTTAGACACAGAACTAAGACTTAACTTCCCAAGTCATCGATATGCAAGAAAAATATGGGGGGAAAAAAGGACTTGTTTTGTCACTATTATGTTAGTAAAGCGAGAAAGAAAAAAAGGTGGTGGTGAAAAAAAAATGGTTTAGGGCATCAGTGGGGATGGAGCATATGAAGGAACAAGGGAGATCAGGAGGCTGCCAAATGTCTGCCAGTCTGAACAATTTCATGTAACAGACCCTAAATTTAAAAAGATAAATAAAAACTTCCTAGGTGACTAATGTGGTCATAATGAACAATCAGAGGAGGGTAACAAGCTGGGGAGCACATTCTTATTCAACTAGCACACGTCGGTCATTAGAGCTTTCAGGAGATAAGAGAAACTATTGACAGGCTTGAGGACAGCAGCTGAAATTACACAGTCACTCCACACTCTTTATACATTTGTCACTAGTGGATGTAAATATTTATGGCTCAGATAACAAATGACTTACCTTATTTGGTGATGTGAGGCACTGGTGCAGTTCCAGGGTCACTAGAGTGGTGTTAGGTTTCCACTGAGATCTGGGCTGGATTAAGACAGGGGAGTCGTAGCAGCTGCAAATGAAAATGTGTCATAACCCACTCCACCCCCATAATCCCCCTGTTCTCACACATGCCCCCAAACCAACCCTCCACCTCCCACCGACAGAAAAAAATTAAGAAAATCTGTGCCTTGAGTTGCAAGGAAAAAGATCTTTCCAATAACTGGAATTTAGGAAAATGTGGAATGCAGAGGGGGAATAAACTAAGCATGTTCAGGGTGTATACAATTAAAACACACCAACCTCATCTGTTGAACAGCATGGTGCTCTGGCAGTTCATAAGCAAATGTTTAATAATATTTATACTTCAGCTAAATAAGGAATTAATAAAGAGAAAAGTCAGTTGTCCTGGGTGAAATTAACTTGGTCTGTTCTCCCAGATGTGGATCCTAGGATTAGGCAGTGTAGACTCACCTGTGGTCCCCACGGGTGCAGGAGAACTCTGTGAAGGAGCTCAGTCCAGGGGACCTACCTACTTTTCTATGCTTACATTCCATGTCAGCGGCCAGGGAGACAGGTTTTTATTCTTAAGAGGGTTTCTGCAGAGCTATTCTCCAACTGGGATCCTTGGCTACAACTACTGCATGAGTACAAGAGTGCTCAGAATAGTCTATTTAAAGTGAATGGTTCTCTTTTATTTGCATAAATTGTATATATTTAAATTGCACAACATGATGTAGACCACTTAAGAAAACTCACAGATCCTTTGTAATATTTACACTTGATGGTGTTTTACTTGGGAAATATTAAGTCAGCTCTGATCTTAGGTTGTAAGGAAATATAATATTTCACTAATTAAAAAAAATTTTAAAAATGGTCTTTTAGGGGGTAGAACCTTTATCAGATAGGCTAGAAATATAGAATATTAAAGACACTCCCTTCTTATTGTGGGTCTTGAAACTGCTTTCCTTAAAACTGTTAAAACCTTAAATGGATTTTGAACCATGAAGTTTACTACACTGCTGTGCATTTATACACTATGAATGTGCATATTGTTGCTCTAACACTTAAAGTTTCCCTGAGTCTCTCTTGATTATAAGTTTTCCCAACTGACAGCTCCCGCATTAAAAAAACAAATAACCACCCCCGCCCTTGCAAAAAACAAGTCCATAACCATAAACTGATATATTCTATGATCAAGGCACTTTGCCACCACTACTTAGAGAACAATGCCTAGAAAACCTTACTTTACGAAGGGAGAAAATATATTAATTATAAGTTGGAAATGATATATTTAATGAATTCTTACATGTAACCAGAGACCCACTCTTACATGCACTTTTTTTTTTATAAAAAAATTTTTTTTCAACGTTTATTTATTTTTGGGACAGAGAGAGACAGAGCATGAACAGGGGAGGGGCAGAGAGAGAGGAAGACACAGAATCGGAAACAGGCTCCAGGCTCTGAGCCATCAGCCCAGAGCCTGATGCGGGGCTCGAACTCACGGACCGCGAGATCGTGACCTGGCTGCCGACTGCGCCACCCAGGCGCCCCGCACTTTTTTTTTTTTTAACTCAACACAGCATTATTACAACAGAAAGGGAACCCGTGGTAGTGCTGTCTCTAGATCTCCTTCAGTTGGCAGCACCTTCAGGGAAGGCTTTAGCTGCAGAGAACTTCCTTGCTCAAGGTCATGCCATCATGGGACTGATGAGAGGTTTATACAAATGCCAGGTCATTTTAGTCTATCCAATGCACAACAACATTAATGGGTTGCTCTAGCTCCAGAGTTTTTCCGTGGGGTTGGTCATTGGTAGAAGTTGTCATCAGGCCAAGATTAAAACTCAACTACTGCTGGATCCTGCTGGCTCCCCCCACCCCCTTCTATAAGTTTTGATTCTTCTCAGTCTCCTACTCAGAGAACTCAACCCATGTCCTGTGGTAAGACCAGGAAGTTGAGTTGACTCCAACTTCAGAGAAAAAAGGGGATGCTGCTGATTTGGACTCTCAGTGGAGATAATTGTTTGCTTGTGGAATTCGTTAATCAATGAGTTAGGCAATGGATGACTGTCTCTCTAAATCAAGAACAGACCATTTAGGATTAAGGATGCTGTGGGAGAATTCCTAACCTCAGTCTACTATTTTCTTAGTCTCAGCACCTGTTGGGCTTCTAGGATTAAGAAAAATGTGGGACCTATCTATATAACTCAGCTAAGCCAAATAAGATTTGGTGGGGATGGCAATTTTTGGAAGAATTAACACATATACACACTGATTTTGCTTGACCATTTTGGTACGCCTAGTTCATTCACCTTTCCCTTTTGATATGTTCTCTGCATTTCTTTATCTCAAGTTCTACAACAATCCTGGCCCCCAAAATGGATAATTTAAATGACTCTAAATCACTGATGAAACATGATCAGCTTTATGTCTGGTTCTACTCAGGTCTTAAATGCCCTAATTTTTTGGTGATTCGGCTTTGACTTGTTTTTTGTTTGTTTGTTTGTTTTTTCAGAATAAATCCCAATTGTGTAAAAAAAAAAAAAAAAAAAAGAAAGAAATACCAGGAGTAACTGTTCTACTACTAAATTCTAATCTCTGGTTATGAAATCTTATTCTTCTTTTGCACCTGCCCACGGTCTATCAACCTCTTATAGTTTCCTGTAGATTGCTTTTCTCATGAATATTTGGTGGCCTAAATCTTGAATTCAACTGGAAACTGGATAAAATACTCTTTAGAAAGCCCCAAATAATCTGCTACTTAACTTTTCCCTGTGTATTAGCATCCATCTTTCTCCTGACCCTGATTCTGAGTGGCATGGATCTGGGCGTCCTTTCCAATCTGTGTCACATATAACTAAGCCTTCCTTCAGGACAAGAACCACAAAAGTCATCCTGGTGCCCACGGATAGAAAAGAAATTGATAATAAATCTAGCCCAGAATACAGAAAGTGTCTTGATCTTTGGATGAGAAAATGGTCCTGTCAATCAGAATACACAACATAGTTAAGGTATGACTCTGACCACAACACATCTCTTCTAAACGGCTCCATTTCCTCACAATTATAACCAAAACTTGCCAACCAGGAGGACAACTATCCTTGCAGCCAAATACGGACCAACATCTGTGTTCATCCTTGTTGGAAAAGGCAGTCTCATGTCTTTTGCCCCCCACTCAGGCATATAAGAATGGACCTTGGGCCTAGAATACTCCCTTACCAAGCGATAAGGGCCTACATAGCCTGTGCCAGGTTTATCATGTTGAGTGGGAATATCTTTTGCTATTTCATGTTCAGCATGTACCCTTTTGCTCTGTTTACGCATGTGCATTATATGGACCTGACCAATCCCACTGCTATATCTATTCTCCACGTGGAGAACATGGAGTCCTTCCACTGCAGCACAAGAGGGGTGAGCCTAGGTGAGTTGTCCTGGATGGGCTGCTGAGAGAAACCTACTGGCCAACGGGAACCAATAGCCACTATGGAAGCTGACCTTGCTCTCTATTCTCTATGTGATCAAAGCCTTGTCACACTCAATGTCTGACTGAGTTGTGTTTTCTTTGGCAATGCCAATACCAAGATGCAGTGGACTGAAGCATTCAGAGTCTTCTCCTGAGGTTGGTAACTGCTGCATTGTATTCTGCTCAGTGATCCCTCGCTAGATCTTTTATACTGAGTCATTCTTAAAGGAGGAAATTCTCTCATACTTACAGATACAAATTCAGAAGGTTCTAAAACTGCTTCTCACTTACGATATTCACAGAAAAGATAGATTCCCTCATTCTGTCATACAAAATAAGTTCCTTATAAAACTTTGAAAAAAAAAACTTAGAATTTATCAAATGAAAGACTGCTTTAATTACATATTAAAATATGAAATTTTAATGTGTGTGTATACGATTGAATATATACCTGAAGCCCTATTACCATTAAGTCTAAGTAATTTCATAATAAAACTAAAATATACCAGCCATCAACTTTCCCCATGGCAGCATTAGTTCTTATCAGCTGCTAGACATTCAGTCATATTTCTCTTTACAAGCAAAATTAAGCAACGAAATTTTAGATTTCTTTATTTACTTCCACAGGGAAGATCCGATGATAATATCAGTCAAAGAAGATCATTGCCCAAGGGCCAAGAATCTTGCTTTTTGTCCCTGAACACCCTGATTATGTTAGTAGAATAAAATCTCCATTTCCACCCATAAATAATTCCTAAAGGGGGAAAACAAAAAGAACAATGACTTGACAAGATTAAAAGGGTTGTGAGGACACCACCTTTAAACTCATTTACCATTTTTCACAGCACAGGCCTCTATTCTCCCCTTCCCAACCCCTGGCCCCCATTACAGATTTGATCAAGCACAGAGGAGAAACAGATTCAAGTTCAATTGGCCTA
The DNA here is from genome assembly GCF_014898765.1 of Herpailurus yagouaroundi. NCBI lineage: Eukaryota > Metazoa > Chordata > Mammalia > Carnivora > Felidae > Herpailurus > Herpailurus yagouaroundi. Next base: position 70,467,176 of record NW_024412388.1, read on the forward strand.
CCCTGGTTGAAAATAGCCTGGGGGGAAAAAGAGGTCAAGACTATAGCAAAGTTCTCTTCATTAAGAAGATGCAATGAGCAGAACATAAACATTCTGTGATTGCTAAAAGCATGAAATAATATTCACATTGATAGGAACTTAACATAAAAAAAGAGTTTCATTAAATAGAAATAAAAAAGTTCAGTGACCTTTACCACATCTAAAGATATTCCCAGAATTTGCAACAAGAAGCAAAATTAAATACATTAAGAGAATGTTTTCAAGATATTTTTCTAAAATGATTATGACAATTACAGACAATCTGGCAGGAAGGGCCACAGATCTTGCCACCAAGGCAAGATTCATCCCATTGTTCACCTCTGTGCCCTATCTCTGAAATTTCCTCTTTCATTTCTTAAAAATGATGGTATGTTCCTCTCTTGCTTATCCATCAAACTTAATTTTCAGAACTTTGGTATCCTGTTGCTGTACTTGACTAAATGGAGTCTTAACCCCTTTTATCTTTTTGGAATTATATCATCTGGCCAGACAATCCTCTTTCTGCCTGGAGTCTTACTGGCTGGCTCATTCCTTATATTTTGGCCATTAACCTTTTAATATCATCAATATTGGCAGAAGAATGTGCTTATAACAGATCGACTACATTTAAAAATGTAAAACAGGGGCGCCTGGGTGGCGCAGTCGGTTAAGCGTCCGACTTCAGCCAGGTCACGATCTCGCGGTCCGTGAGTTCGAGCCCCGCGTCAGGCTCTGGGCTGATGGCTCAGAGCCTGGAGCCTGTTTCTGATTCTGTGTCTCCCTCTCTCTCTGCCCCTCCCCCGTTCATGCTCTGTCTCTCTCTGTCCCAAAAATAAATAAAAGTTGAAAAAAAAATTTATAAAAATGTAAAACATATTTATTTTCTCTCAAGTTCAAACTTAATGATTCTGGGAAAGAACATGAGCTATCAGGGAGCCTTGGGCTAACTGGCTTGAGCTAAAAGTCAAATATACTGGCTTCCTTCACACAGTGGCAATGATTCTAGAAAACAAGTGGAAGAAAAGAAGGAGAGATGTTCCTAAAACACACTCTCAGTTGAAGAACATTTTTTTTTTTTTTGATACAGTAAAAAGTCCTTAGGCCTTTCATTTTTGTTGTCAAATCTCTGGCGGAATAAAGATGACACAGGCATCTTGAGAATTAATATCTAAAATAAGTCTCTGTCCCCAAACTTCAATACAGTGGTTAAAAAAAATTCATCTGAGTCTATAGGTCTAAGTTTGTGAACAGTTAAAAGAACAGCCTTAGCTCCTGTTTCATTTTTTATTTGGAATTCTTGCAACTCTGTCGCCGAACATCTTGAATTTGTTTTGCATGTCATCAACTGCATGAGATGAAGATTTTTTTTTATCCTTTATTAACTATACAATCAAAGTCTCAGGCCCTGCATGATTCTCTAAAATTTGTGGCTTTCAGATCCACAGCGCCCCAGTTCAAGAAGGAAATTGCTTTCAGGCAGTATTATTCAAAGAGTCTTGTTTCCATTTTATCTTTTATTTAACACTGCTGTGTCATCTAGGGCCTCTTCACGAGGACTCCAATTATTTGATAGGCAGCAGCCAGTGACATTTTTCTCTCTTGTTGTCTCATCTGATAGGCACAAGTTAAAAATTGTTTTCTTTAAAAAATTAGGCGCCTACTTCATGGATGGGGCAGTTGACACAAGGGCCACAAAGATTTCACTGTGAAGCAAATAAAAAGAAAAGGGGGCATGGGGGTGGGAGGAGATTCTTGCTGGAATGAAGAGTTTTGCAGAATTACCTGAAGGGTGCCCACAGCAATGGCTTAAATCACTACATTATCTCCCTCTTGATCCCCTGATGACTGACATGATGACAGCAATCTGATATTCTTAGTGTTTGAATAAGGACCCCAGATTAATTCTTGGCAAAAAAAAGTAAAATTAAGCCATGGGGTTTTCTTTTTCTCACGTGGCTGAGGGGTTCTTATTGCCCTGGTTCAATCTAGACGGCCACTGGTTATAAAAGTAAACCGAAATGTTACTTTTTAAAAAGTTATAAGATGATCATCCTGTAAGAATGGATAATCTCACATAAAATTGTGAAGTATGTCTCTGCTTTTTTGCCCACCTTTACCCAGGTCTACCCTTAGTGAGGATAATATTTTTGAGTTCTTACTGATGAGGGACCATAAGGCAAGTTGAGGGCAAAGCAAAAGCTAGCTCCCCCTCCCTGCCCCCCTGAACATGGGATGTGTGTGATATTCCTCAGGCACTCCTGGCTGCCCAAGAACAGAGGAAAGGAAAGAAAACAAATCGTTAACTGATAGAGATCACAGTCATACAGGACATGGGTCTCCATCAGTTTATAACTGTCTTAGTAAGTTACAAGAAAAAGGCAATCTTATCAATAGCCTACTCTCCAGAAACCTATGGACTCAGTTTCTTGGAGCCCTACTATCACCTTCCTCTCCATAGGGATGTGGGAAACAAAGGCAAGAAGGAAATGACAGGTAAAATCAAATTTCTTTATAACCTGCAGCCCAGTGATAAACACGTGAGGCAAAGGCAGAGTATATAACATTTCTCCAGAACTCCTGACTATCTTAATGTTAATGCCTTACTAGAAGGCATTATAGAAGGAAAATAACCTTAACTTGAGTCCTCTTTAGCATATCAAAGTCCTTCAGAAGGCCCCACTTTTGCCTTTACTTCCCCCAACTCCATAGTATATAACCAGTCACTCTTCACAACTGCAGTGTAGCTCTTTCTGCCCACGGGTCCTGTGGTCCTGTCCCCGTGCTTTAATACAATCACCTTTTTGCACTAAAGACGTCTTCAAGAATTCTTTCCTTGCCATCAGCTCCAAAACTCCACCACTCCCAAACCTCATCACTTATTATGGGGCCAAGTGCTGCACTTTATAGACATCATTTATTCCTTGTCACAACAGTGTGAACTGGGCACTATCATCTGCACCTTACAGATAAAGAAATTAAGGTATGAAAAGCAAAGTCACTTGTACAAGGTTACACATATAGTCATTGGTGAATCCAGGGTTAGCACCCACAAAGCCAAGACTCCAAAAGCTATGCTCAGGAACGCTTTGCCCCACTGTACGTTAGATTATCCTCATGTGTTTAAGCATCTAAGAAGATTCCTGTTTTTGTGAAATACATGATCACAGTATAAAATATTAATGGGGCGCCTGGGTGGCTCAGTCGGTTAAGCGTCCGACTTCGGCTCAGGTCATGATCTCACGGTCTGTGAGTTCGAGCCCCGCGTCGGGCTCTGTGCTGACAGCTCAGAGCCTGGAGCCTGTTTCAGATTCTGTGTCTCCCTCTCTCTCTGCCCCTCCCCTGTCCATGCTCTGTCTCTCTCTGTCTCAAAAATAAATAAATGTTAAAAAAAAATTTTAAATATTAATAACATAAGGTGAGCACTGGGTGTTATAAGTAGGTGATAAATCACTAACTTCTACTCCTGCAACCAATACTATCAATAACCAATGTTATCTAACTTGAATTTAAATAAAATATTGGAAGGAAAAAAAATAATAATAATGCTAACACCTAATAAAGATATTCCAATAAAGAAAAAAAGAAAATACTAATAACACAAGGAAATAAGATATAAAAATGAAATCCTGCCTAAATCCTACAAAGATTATCCTCTTAATATCTCATTTATTCTTTACTAGAATGCACATTCTTTTTCTCTCACTCTTAATAATTTAATATCCTACTTTTAAATTTAACATTATATCATGAGACTTTTATGTCATTAAATATAACATTCTTCAAAAAACCAGTCTTAATGGTAACACTATATTCCATTAAATAGCTGCATTTGACATATGTTTTATGTTGAGAAATAAGATATTTTCCTTTCAGGAAGCACTTGTCTCTTACTCTTTTTCCTTTCCCAGGACTCCAGGTGTGAGCACATAATTCAGGTCTGGTCAAAGTATCAAATACTTTAGTCAGTTTTTTTTTTTGAGGTGGGCACGTAGCCCCTAAAGTTTCAATATGAACTCTCACGCACATTTTCTGGACCTACTGGAGACAGACACTCTACCTGTTGGTGTTCCTAAACTTATCAGGCTTGGGTTTCTGTGAGAGGCAAGAATGGAGCCATCACTGAGGACACAGCACTGAAAGTCAGGTTCCTCACCCTATTACTTGATGCCGAGATTGAGCCTTTTTTGATGGTTGTTTAACCTGGAACCTTCAACATATGTAAGACTATAAAATTCCTTTTTTGCATAAACAGCAAATGCAAAGTCCATGAAGTAGGAACATGTTTGGATGGCTGAGGAATCGCAGAGAGGCCACTGTGGTTTGTGAGGCAAGAAGAACCAGGAGATGAGGAAAGAGAGAGAGCAAGGGGCCAATCACATCATCTTAGAATCTTTCTAAGGAATTTGGCTTTTACCTGAAGTGAGAGGGAAATCAGTCATTGGAGGATTCTGTGCAGAGAGATGGGATGGCTTTAAACATGTTTAAAAAGATGACTCCAATAATTTTGTTGGAAATATTCTGGGGAGGCAGTGCAGAGAAATGTGCAGAAAGCTATTGCAATAATCAGGGGAGAGCTGATGACACCTTTAACTGGGGTTTTTGCCTGAATACTGTGCTGTCCCTGTTGCCCCTCACCCCAGAGGTTTCCTGGGGGCAGACATGAGTGGGGAAGGTTGAGGCTGGGCACACGCCCTGTGTACTGAGTCTCAAGATGGAACCCTGGGCACCTGTGAGGATCTGCACTCATTCTCTGAGTATCCCTGTGCCCAAGAAAGTGTGACATTAAAAAACAAATAAACATCTTTATGACAGGTTAAGAAAGATACCTTGAATTAGAGAAGAAGAAATCTTTCTCCTGCATTGTGAACAAAGGGCCCTATAATTTCCTCTTGTACTGGGCCCCACAAATCATATGGCCAGTTCTATTTAGAAAGTTCATTTCAATAGTTTAAGGAATGAGTGGATAGTTAAGATGCAAAAAGGACGAGGATAAACTACTCTCATATAAAGAAGGATTTTGAAAGGAGACTAGAATCAATATATACTTTTTAATGTTTCTTTGTTTGGGGAGGATGAATTATCTGAGCATCTCTGAATGTCAACGGGCTGGAGTCAGTGGAGAGGAAGATAATAAGAGCAGGAAGTAATAAATGATGGAGCAAAGCACCAGGGAGGCAAGAGAAGATGGAAGGGTCTCACCATATCGGACTCCTTCAAGCAGAATCGTGAGCATATTTAACACTGAAATAACCAGTGAGTACACTGGCTGAGCATCTTTCATCAGGAAGTGCTGAGCATTCCCTGTGGGGGGCCTGACAGCTGGGAACCAGGGAAGAGGAGGAGAAAAATATTATCAGAAATTGTATGCTAGAGTTTGAAAAAAAATATATAAAGGGAGACACATACTGAAGACTAAGATCAATACAAAAATTCCTATATGGTGTGAATATCTTTAGTCATTTAAAAAGGAAAGATCATCTTAAAAGAAAATGAGCAAAGGAAGTAGACACAGGCTTAAAGACAGAAGACATGGTTTAGAGAGATGATTCAGAGTACTTCCTATTGGTGGGAGGGCTCCGTTTAAGCCACATTGTGGTAGTCCAGGGCTTTGCACATAGCAGACATTTGGCAAACATTTGTTGGACAATCCCAGATCAGATTGGCCCCATTCAGGATCACCATCAAACAGTTCCCTATGACTGCCCACGTCTAGGATGACTGGAGTGAGTAGAGACTCAGAGCAGTCAACTGGTGTGACTGAAAGTTGCAGGATTCTGCCCATTTCTGTAGGTTTAAATTCTAGGACTCCTATCTTTACAATCTCTTCTCCAGCTACTACATAGCATTCACTATTCCTCAGAAACACAGGGTATTTTATCACTCTAACTCCTTCCTGTGCACACACTATTCCTACTGCCCATAACTGGTCTCTGGCTTGAAGAGCTCCTATTGGGCTCAAAGTCTAAATCCAGCTTCTGTGAAACCTTCTTTTGACATCTTCCTTCACAGACACAGTATTTTGTACATATCCCCATAACCAGCATTTATGCATAATATTTTAACTTAAACTTAGTATTTTTCTCACTACAGTGAGAGTTCCTTAAGTAGAAATGCATTATTGTACCCTTAGTATATTACACAAGCCATATTACACAAGCCTATTACACAGACCCTCAATAATTGTTTGCAGACTGATTAATTGGCTAAATGAAAGACTGGCCAATTAATCATTGATATGAAGGAGAATGAAGCTCAAAAGGTAAAATGGGAGGGAGGAAGCATAATGATACGATCAGCAGTTGACATTCGTTATTTATTGTACCCTAGTACCCATTCCTCTTCTTTTTGATAGAAAATTAAAAAAAAAAATCCATCCTTTCCCATGATATCTACATGTTGCCCACTCCATCCCACACTTCATCGGATGTGAAAGAGAAAGCCTGAGTCTAACCAGCCACTGGCAGCCATCTTGAAGAGAATCCTGGAGAAGTAGAGCAGGGAAGGATCTGGTCACATTGTTAGAGTAGCCTCTCTAAAGCCAGCCCTCCTTTGAAGTTTTTTGATCACATAAATCAATTCTTTTTTTTTTTAATTTTTTTAAACATTTATTAATTTTTGAGACAGAGAGAGACAGAGCATGAACAGGGGAGGGTCAGAGAGAGGGAGACACAGAATCCGAAACAGGCTCCAGGCTCCGAGCGGTCAGCACAGAGCCGGACGTGGGGCTCGAACTCACGGACCGCGAGATCATGACCTGAGCCGAAGTCAGATGCTCAACCGACTGAGCCACCCAGACACCCCCACATAAATCAATTCTTAATTGCTTATGGTATTTTGTGTTGGGTATTCTATTATCTGCCTGAATCAGAGTCATGCTGATCATTTCCACTGGGTTTGGAGTCACAGGGAATTATACGTATGTGAATGAGGGTCAAGTTATACGTTTGTGAGTGGAAACAAGTCCTGGTGAGCAGGAGAATGCCATGATCGTGATTGCAATTGTCTTAACCCTTCTGTAGCTGGACACTCAGTTTTCAACAGCTTGGGTTAAGATTGATGCCTTCTCCTCCTCTGTTGACAAGGACTTTGAGTCCTGAATTTTCCTGTTCTCTGGCCCAATCCACTGGCACATTCAGGGCCTTTGTTATCTTTGTGTTCTATGTACTGTTCTCACTTCTTTTAAGACTGAGAGAACCTTGAGCAGGTGTGTGTGTGTGTGTGTGTGTGTGTGTGTGTGTGTGTGTGTCCATGTTTAGCATTGACCCACTGCAATGAAAGAGACATACATTTGCCATGAATAAAAATTTCAGAATACCCATCTGCTCCAAAAATAAAAGCATCATATGGCTCCCAGCAAAGTTTAAGTGAGGAAGACTGATTCACAGTTTGCAAACCTTCAGTTGAGCTTCTTCTCTGGACAAAGGACAGAGTGCATGCTCCCCTTACTGGTTATTTCTTGCTAGCTGAGCATCTTTCCCAGGCTCTGTGTCTTCTATCCATTACTACATCACATACTGCAGGCTGCCACCCTGCCTGTTTGAGCTCTGTTAACCAGGACTCCTGTTCCTGCTGAAACAAAGCCAAGGGTAGGTCACAGCTTTTCCCCTTCACTGCCTTTCACTTACTACTAACTCCTCAACTAACTTGTCCTCTCTCTGCCATTTCCCTGAAGCGTCCTGGCACCTGTCTCACCAACAAAATCAAGAAGCACAGGCTTAAGGGTATTATTTATGACATTTCAGAAGGGAGAAAAGGGCTGAAAACACGTCTGCTCTCTTTCCTACCCCTCAAGAGAGGACATTGGTGGAACTTTGAAACAGTAAATAAATTTGAAATTGTCGCGTGTTCAGAGGCTCTCTGGCTAGTCACAGAAGCATGTTCCTTGGCACAGCCTCCAAATGCCTGCTTAGGGAAAGGTTCAACTATCTCCTCAGGCAAGTCGTGGGTAATTCTCCGCTGTGAGAGCAGTAAGCCCTTCTTCTCCTCCCTCAGTAGAGACTACCTTCCTAGATGTAATACCCTTTGACCCAGACTGGAGCATAACATGATTCCCTTCTGAGAGGGTCCTTGGAAGTCTCCTTGCTACAGGGAATGCCTAATAGCCCTGTTCAGCGTGATCGACAGCTATTTTGCCATCATACTTAATACTGTTTGTCTAAAACAGGTACCACTTTTTTTTTTCTAATAAAGAAAATTGGCATATCCTATGTTGGCAGATTTTAAAAATTTTAGTATGAGCGGAAAATTAAGAAGAGTATTAAAAGGAACTCTGATATCCATCCTCCCCAAAATGTTATTGTAGTCGTTCTCACCCTTCCAAACACTGTCACATATCCATTATGCTGTCATGGATCAGTGTACAATTGACAGAGAATAAGATTGAGACAGTCCATCAATCTAATGTCACACCATGTAATAAAAGTCTACAGAAACCCTGTAAATGCTAGTTACACCGCCAGATACAGCTCCAGAGTGCCAATTGGTGTAAAATGTTCTAAATGGCTATAAATAGATAATATGTCCTAAGGAAAATCTGACTCTTAGTGGTATTGAAAAGAGAAAATAGCAGAAATTACAGATTATTACCAATGGAAATAAGGCCAGAGGGCACTAGCATGAGGAGATGGGTCTAGGGAGATAAATGAAAAGGAGATAACCCTATGTCAAACAATCTTTCTGATTCACTATTTATAATGGTCTATGTGCTTAAGGCCTTTTTGAGTACACGAAAAAAAATTGCAATCTTCACTGAAATTGCAAGAATTTAAAATCTTATCTGTCTAGTTCAATCTTTGCTTAGAGGAATTTCTGTACTTGATGAAAAGCTGACTCACAATTATGTTATTTACTCATTTGTTGAAAGATAAAACTAATTACATAAAAGTATTAGAGTATTAGTCCCATATTTAACTATTACTTTATGATACTTTTTATGAATGTCATCTTAATCCTTTTAAAATGGACTCACCATGAAGTTTTTGTTTGTTCGTTTGGTTGCTTATCTTCACTTTTAGGTCACTGTTTACTTATGGGCACTTTGAGAATCTCATAAGAAATTATTATCTTTATTAAAACAATTTGATATTTCTGGGGAGACCCAGAAAGTTTCTGTTAACAGATGTGTATCTCTTCTTTGAAGGTCCAGGAGATGATTTGAGGGCCTACTGATGGTGTCACAGCTATAAACAGCATTAGTTTTGATATAAACCTTTACATGGAAACTACAGAAAGCAATCAAAACTTTGGTCCATTTGTACTGATTTAATGTTCACTACTAAAGCATATTTTTAAAAAAATGTTTGAAATTTGTTTAGAGTAATAATTTTATAAAAGGCAGGCAACATTTTAAAGTTGGGTAATGTATCAGTCAGTGTTCTCCAAAGGAACAAAAACAATAGTATATTACACACACACACACACATTAAGGAATAGGTTCACATGATTGCAAAGGCTGGAAAGTACAAAACTTGTAAGGAGGAAAGCAGGACTGAAACTCAGGCAGAAGTTAATGCTGCAATTGTGAGGTAGAATTTATTTTACAGGAAACCTCAGTTTCTGCTCTTTAGCTGATTGGAAGAAGCCCATTCACATTATTGAGTAATTTCCTTTACTTAAATCAACTGATTATAGATGCTAACCATATATACAAATACCTTCACAACAATATTTAGATTAGCATTTGATTACATAAAGGTACTATGACCTAACCAAGTTGACACATAAAACTAACCTTCACAGGTAGTGAGAAGAACACCATTTTTAAGCTGTGGTATTACTAACTGTATTGCCTTCCTTACCTAAGGACACATCCAAGAAGACACCTCTAATTTATTTTTTTATCATTTCCCAAAAGGGGTCTAGATTGTTTATTTGTTTGGCTGTCTCAAATTTTCCATTCACCAAAGAAGACTGGAAACTCTAAGCTAGTCATTTTTTTCAAAACTCTACTAATTTCATTATAAGTCACAAAACAAATGTTAAAAATAAGGACTTTTAGGGGCACCTGGGTGTCTCAGTTGGTTGAGTATCATGATCTCGCTGTTTCTGAGTTTGAACCCCACAAAGAGTGGACTCGATGCTGTCAGCCTGTCAGCACAGTGACACTTCTGGTTCCTCTGTCCCTGTCTCTCTCCGCCCCTCCCCTACTGCACTCTCCCCAAAATAAACACTTTTATGGAAAAAATCTCTATCATTTCTTCGATGCCTTACTGCAGCTTACAAGTACCTGATGACAGGGGCACCTGAGTGGCTCAGTGGGTTGGGCATTTGACTTTGGCTCAGGTCACGATCTTGAGGTTTGTGGGTTGGAGCCCTGTGTTGGGCTCTATGCTGACAGCTTGGAGCCTGTAGCCTGCTTTAGATTCTGTGTTTCCCTCTCTCTCTGCCCCTCCTCCCCAACTATCTAAAATGAAATAAAACATTAAAAAAATTTTTAAAAAGGTACTTGATGATTTTTTACTCTTGCCTATATGCGCACGCACACACACAAAGACACACACACACACACACACATGCTAAGACAGGGTACAAAAGGTGTTTTCTTATTTTAGTTTGTTATACAGATAAGATTATGAAAAGCATTATTTTTTATTTTGCCTTTTCATTTAAGTTTGGAAACATTGTCCAAGTCAATATATTTTAAATAGCTGTATGATATTATATAGATCTATAGATTATATATTTTTTTCTTTTAAAAAAAATTTTTTTTAACATTTATTTATTTTTGAGACAGAGAGAGAGCATGAACAGGGGAGGGTCAGAGAAAGAGGGAGACACAGAATCTGAAACAGGCTCCAGGCTCTGAGCTGTCAGCACAGAGCCCAACGCGGGGCTCGAACCCACGGACCACGAGATCATGACTTGAGCCGAAGTCCGACGCTCAACCGACTGAGCCACCCAGGCGCCCCTAGATTATATTTTTCAACTGATTTCCCAGTTGATAGGTGCTCAGGTGTTTCTATTTTGTTTGATCCATATTAAAAAAAAAACACTAACAGTTTACAACTTCATATACATTTCCTTATAGTATATGTATAGACAGGAGTTTGATTTTGTTGTTTTTCTGTAGGGTTGATTCTCCAAAGTGGAACTGCTTAGACAAAGGATAGATTTTTTTGTTATAATTGACATTGACCAATTTCTAAAATGATTTCCATTTAATCTTCAATAAAAATATATTTAATCCTGTTTTCCTACATCCTTGAGAAATTTGAATGTTCCATATTTTTGTCAATCTGATGGCTGAAAAGATTTTATCATGGCTTAATTTACATTTTTTGACTTATATTGAGGTTAAGTAAACTTCTACATGTTTGTTGTGTATTGTCCATTTTTGACCAAGTGTTCTTTTTTTGAAAATTTTGTTTTGTTTATTTATTTTTGAGAGAGAGATAGAGAGAGAGAAAGAGAGAGAGAGAGACAGAGAGAGGAAGACTCAGAATCCGAAGCAGGCTCCAGGCTCTGAGCTGTCAGCACGGAGCCCGACACTGGGCTCGAACTCATAGACTGCGAGACCATGATGCTTAAGGCTGAAACAACTGAGCCACCAGGTGCCCCTGACCCAGCGTTCTTAAAAGTATATGTAAAGATCAAATTCGAGTCAAAATCAAGACAATGAAAATGTTCATAAAAAAATAACAATGATATTTCTAAAAATATGATTATATCAAATGCTATACAATGCCATTGTACAAGAGGAAAAATGTTTCCCCTACCTTCTTAAGTTCTATTTTCAGGGACTGTGAATCAAACTAGCAAATAAGACAATAACAAGAAAAATTAGAATAACAAAAGAAAAAGTCACGTAAATTTAATTGATGATTTTAATTTTACGTGCACAGAGGCTACCCAGAAGAGAAGAGTCAACCCAAAGAGCAATTAGACTTTGAAGCTTATATGCCATTTTAACAACTGACAATAATTTATAGAGAAGTGACTAAACAAAAGAAAGGTGGTTGGGACTTCTATGGATGGTAAATTATGAGAAGGCAAATGTTTGGGAAAACTAATGGAAGATAAAGGTTACTTTAGTAAGATTTGTCTGTGTAGACTCACTTGGATGCCAACTTTTTATTTGTGACAATAAAACTGTTCTGGAGAGGAGAATTCTTAGTCCTCCTTTCTTTCTTTCCTTTTTTTTTTTTTTTAATGTTTATTTATTTATTTTGAGACAGAGAGAGAGAGAGAGAGAGAGAGAGAGAGGAGGGGGGAGGGGCACAAAGAGAGGGAGACAGGATCTGAAGTAGGCTCTGTGCTGACAGCAGACAGAGCCCTACGCGGGCTGGATCTCAGGAACAGCGAGATCATAACCTGAGAATCAAAGAATCAAAGAACGCTTAACTGAGCCACACAGGCACCCTAAGTTAGTCTTCCTTTCTTAAAAGTTTCTGTTTTTAGTCAGATAAGGCTTTTTTTTTTTTTAATGTTTATTCATTTTTGAGAGACAGAGCACGAGTGAAGGAGGGGCAGAGAGAGAGGGAGACACACAATCTGAAGCAGGCTCCAGGCTCCGAGCTGTCAGCACAGAGCCCAACGCGGTGCTCAAACTCACAAATCACAAGATCATGGCCTGAGCCAAAGTCAGACACTTAACTGACAGAGCCACCCAGGCTCCCCAAACCAAGAAGGCTTCTTTCTACATCTGTTACTTCTCAATTGCTTTCAGCTCAAAATACCCCATTTGTCAAAATAGCGTATCGTGGGGTGGCAGATATATTCTAATATTCTTCATTATTTAGCCTTCATAAGTACTACTGTGGAAAATGAGAATCACTGGAACTTTATAGTTTCAGTGTGTTGACAATTTGTTTGGAATTGGATTTGGAGCCTGAGACTTCTCTTATTAACCATATAACTGTGTAAATTTCTTTGCTCTCAGCTTCACCATAAACATAGGAGATTAAAATTTGCCTCATATGTTGAACTATTTCACATGTGAATGCGTGCACCCCCATACACTCATACATGAAGACTATCCACATGGAAGTTTTCTAATTGCAGTAAATTTGATTTGGTAATGATGCTTTGTATTTACAGAACCATACTTCATCATTTACAAAACATTTGTCATCCGCTATTCTTTTTAAAAAAATTTTTTTTCAACGTTTTTTATTTATTTTTGGGACAGAGAGAGACAGAGCATGAACGGGGGAGGGGCAGAGAGAGAGGGAAACACAGAATCGGAAACAGGCTCCAGGCTCTGAGCCATCAGCCCAGAGCCCAACACAGGGCTCGAACTCACGGACCGCGAGATTGTGACCTGGCTGAAGTCGGACGCTTAACCGACTGCGCCACCCAGGCACCCCTGTCATCCGCTATTCTTGATGCTCATCTCAAGACTGGGATATAAGCAGGGATTCAAGAAGGGATAAACTGAGGCTGAGAGAGTTAAATAACTTGACCAAACCCACACAAATAGTACGTTGCATATTAAGTCATTTGATTCTGGGGTCTAGTTTTCCTGCTGTTTCACATTTGGATCAATATACTGATAACTCAGATGCTTACAATTTCATAATAAGTATCTTTATACATTCCTTAAACAATGCACAGAGGGCATTGGAACAAATACATGAGTTCCTACGGAACAATTAATTTATAGAGACTAATGTCACAAACAAAGATAAAATTTCAGGTACAAAGACTATGATATTGCTGAATCCAATCTAATGTTTATTTAAGAACATATGCTAACTCCTGAAACCAATACTACAACAATACTAACTCAATTAAATTTAAATAAATAAAATAAAAGGAAAAAAAGAGTATGTGCTAGGTAAGGGTAAAATCTTGAAACCAGTAAAAACACTAAATGATTTTTTTTATTTTCAATATACTGAACAGGAAATAATTCCAATTTTAAGATAAAATTATCACAAGAATGTCATGATCTGGAGTCAACCCCGGGATGGCCTTCTCCAGATACCTTATCTGGATGCTTTTTCCTTCCTTCTCTCTTTCAACAAACCTGCTCTCACCACCAGCCTGAGGGGCCGCAGGATATCTGATTAGCACATTCCCAGGGAGTTGCTAATGACTGATAAGGCTAAATAGCTCCTCCCAGGAGTGTCTGCACTTAAGCAGAATAATGCCTCAAGGTGGGGGGCCTCAAACTAAAACTCCTGAGGATCCAGTGAGACACTAACAAGAGTGAAGTGACCTGGCACTTGTGCTAATCTTTCACGATCTTTGAAATGTCAGTCTATTGTACTTTGCCACTTCAGCCAAGACCTGTGGCCAAAGAAATATGTTTGTTTGCTTATTTTACTGTAAGATACACAAAAGTACAACTTGATGCCTTATGACCTGGTAATCAGCCTTGGTGTCTAGGACTGTGATGAGGCTGGGGTGAGCACACACCCAATCTGACCTCTTCGCCCCACCAGTTTAGGCAGGAATGTAAACCCACGTGGCAAAATGTCCTGATTGCTTTTTAAAAGAAGCCAAACATCTAGGTTTTACCATAAATTATCCAATTTTTATACTTTGGCTCAAATGTTTAAAATGGGAAGTAATGCAAAATAAAACGATTATCTGCAAGCCATATGCGACTCTTAAGCTGACAATTTACAACTTCTTTAAAGAACAAAATAATAACCACTTTAGATGTCATTAATATTACTTGAAAGCAACAGTTTTGAATGGACATACCAGGACAAGTGCTTGCCTATAACCTTCATACAAATTAGAAAATGATGCCTGTTGCTCAAGGAATTTTACTTCCATGTGTCAGAAGATTACTATGCATTACAACCAACAAAACTAAAAGGCAATGGATGGAATGGGAAAAGATACTTGCAAATGACATATCAGAGAAAGGGTTGGTATCCAAAATCTATAAAGAACTTATCAAACTCAACACACAAAAAACAAATAATCCAGTGAGGAAATGGGCGATGATATGAATGGGCACTTTTCCAAAGAAGATATCAAGATGGCTAACAGACACATGAAAAGATGTTCAACATCACTCATCATCAGAGAAATACAAATCAAAACCACAATGAGATACCACCTCACAGCTGTCAGAATGGCTAAAATTAACAACTCAGGAAACAACAGGTGTTGGCAAGGATGTGGAGAAAAGGTACTCTTCTGCACTGCTGGTGGGAATGCCAACCGGTGCAGCCACTCTGGAAAACAGTATGGAGGTTCCTCAAAAAATTAAAAATAGAATTACCCTAGGACCCAGCAATTGCACTACTGGGTATTTATCCAAAGACTACAAAAATGCTGATTTGAAGGGACACATGCACCCCAATGTTTATAGCAGCATTATTGACAATGGCCAAATTATGGAGAGGGTCCAAATATCCACTGACTGGTGAATGGATAAAGAAGATGTGGTATACATATACAATGGAATATTACTCCGCAATCAAAAAGAATGAAATCTTGCCATTTGCAACAATGTGGATGGAACTAGAGTGCATCATGCTAAGCGAAATAAGTCAGAGAAAGATAAGTATCACACGATTTCACTCGTAAGTGGAACTTAAGAAACAAAACAGATGAACATAGGGGAAGGCAAGGAAAAATAAGACAAAAACAGAGACGGAGGCAAACTTTAAGAGACTCTTAAATACAGAGAATGAACTGAGGATTGATGCAGGGGTACTGGGAGGGGTGATGGGCAAAATGGGTGATGGGCATTAAGGAGGACACCTGTTGGGATGAGCACTGGGTGTTACATGTTGTTACAGCAAATATTTGGCACCTAGGAAGAGACAAACCACAAGCACTTGAGGAATCAGGAAAAGACTGTTTATTGCGCACTGGTGCTGTCCCAGCAGAGTCACCTCCAAAGGCTGAGCCCCAAACATTGGCATCGGCCTCCTTTTATGGCTGGGATGGTAGGGGGTTGAGGGACAAAAGGAAAAGGGGAGGGGGCACTTATCAGTGGTGCTATGTGGGCAGTTGGTGGACACAGGAGCAAAGAAAGATTACAGAACCCGAAAGTATACAAGGGGAGTATATCCAGCCTCGGACATCTGTCTGGCCCCTTTTATTTTGCTTTTACTAGCTTTTCTTCTCAGTGTAAGTGATGAATCACTAAACTGTACTCCTAAAACCATTATTACACTATGTATTAACTGACTTGGATTACACTATATGTTAACTAACTTTTTAAATTAAAAAAAAATTACAATGCACCGATTGTGTTGGGATATGAGACATCGACATCATCTTTCAGAAACTTATTTTAGTAAATGTACAAATCTGTAGTGTTACAGTCTGAATGGTGAGCTCTACGGTTATGCAGTGCTCAGACTGCACAATGATATGTCACAACCCTGGAAAATAATTCTTAGGTTTTTTGACTGTTGCACATTAGGACCTGGACCCCTCCAGCACAGAGTTTTAACATTTAGCTCTCTTTTTTCAAATGTTTATTTTATTTTTGAGAGAAACAGAGCATAAGCAAGGGAGAGGCAGAGTGAGAGAGAGGGAGACACAGAATCCAGAGCAGGCTCCAGGCTCCAGCTGTCAGTACACAGCCTGACCTGGGGCTTGAACTCACAAACTGCGAGATCATGACCTGAGCCAAAGTCAGATGCTTAACTGACTGAGCCACCCAGGTACCCTGACATTTACCTCTTCTTGATGCTCTCTCTTCGGTAGTAATGCTGCATATAGCATTTGTAGGCTTTGCTCAGCTGACCATGAATCTTTCAGACACTAAAAAATTAAAGATGGAATTTGAAGAATCATAAGATCATCGGGGTTTGTGTTAGTTTGCTAGGGCTGTTGTAAAGAGGACCACAAACTGAGTGGCTTAAACAACAGAAATCCATGGTCTCACTGTTCTGGAGGCTGGAATTTGAGTGCCAGGTCTCAGTAGGGTTGATTCTTTCCAAGGGTGAGAGGCAGCATCTGTTCCAGGCCTCTCTCTTCACTACTGGTTGTTTGCTGGCCTTCTTTGGCATTCCTTAGCTTGTAGATGCATCATCCTGATCTCTGCCTTCATCTTCACATGGTATTTTCTGCTGGTGCATCCCTGTATCCCAAATTCCCCTTTCCATAAGGACATAGTTCATACTGGATTTGCCCCTCCACCCCCAATGACCTCATCTTAACTTGATCATCTGCAAAGGCTCTATTTGCAAATAAGGTCACATTCTGAGGTAATGGGGGTTAGGACTTCAAGATATGAATTTTGAGGAATTATAATTCAATCCATAACAGGGTATTTCCAAGGCCATCATATTTATTAATTCTACATTTTAAATTTTGTTGTATAATATCAACAGAATGCAGATGATCTTATTTTAGCTCTAGTTCTGTAACTTACCTTCTTGCATACCAAATAGTCAAAATATATATATTTTCAGCTGTTTTGAAATATAACACATTTTGAGCTAAAACTTTTCATCCTTACCTGGGAACATCTGCATTTAGTGCGTATGGGTTGTGAGTGTGTATGAGTGTGCATGAGAGAGAGAGAGAGAGAGAGAGAGAGAGAGAGAAAGATTGCATTCATAGCCTCAGTGCTCTCCTTTAGATTGCTGAGTGATTTCCCACTTGCCAACAGCTCTTCACATTATATGAATCTAAACTACTCACATTGTGAAATCCCTTTCATTTCTATAGCTTATAGAGTAATTGCCTGCCAGTATCCCTTTTTTTGTAATTTACTTTTAACCATAAAGGAAAGCCTTTTTTAATTCTCTTGAATGCCAAATCATTCAGTACTGAAGGTATCATTTCAGTGTGCTGTATAATCTCACTCTAAGCAAAAAGGAAATGTAGCATGTCAGCAAGAAATGGCCCATTCTGAACCTTGATTTAAGGGGCTCTACTGCTCAGATCATTCAATATCTGTGAGGAAATATTTGGAACTTCCACTCAGCACAAGGTGCTTGATATCAGTGTATATGGTGGAAGAAGTGATGTCATGGGTTCAAGTTATAGCTGGGGCACTTATTTGTGAGGAATAATATTATGGAATGCAAAGAACAATGGACTAAGAATCAGGAGATTGTTAAGGTTTAATTCTACCACCTCCCCAACTTTACCTTATAGACTTCCTTTGATTGATTCATTCATTCCTCTTTATCAGGACTCTGTGTTAGGAGCTAAGGACATCATGGTGATTCGCATATGGAGTATGATATTAAACAAACATTAAAAAATATATCACAAGGGGTACCTGGGTGGCTCTGTCAGTTAAGTGTCCAACTTCAGCTCAGGTCATGATCTTACAGTTCATGAGTTTGAGCCCCACATTGGGCTCTGGGCTGACAGCTCAGAGCCTGGAGCCTGCTTTGGATTCCATGTTTCCCTCTCTCTCTGCGCCTCCCCTGCTCATTCTCTCTCTCTCTCTCTCTCTCTCTCAAGAATAAACATTAAGTATTTTTTAAATAAATAAATAACTAAATCACAATACAGAGTAATATAGGTTACAATAAAGGAACTATAGTATGAATTAAGTGCAGGCTAAGCTGCTATGACAAGACTTGAAAATACATTGATACAAACCACATACAAATGTGGGGAGACCAGTTGTCCGGGGCTCATGGAACAATATGTGTCCTCTATCTCTGAGTCTGCTAGCTGCTTCAGATCTCATTATCTTCCCTTCAGAAGGAAGGAGGGAAAAAGGCAGAGGCATAGATCCATATTCTATTTTAAGGGCACAAATGGGAAGTACCATGCATCAATTCTGTTTATAACTCATAGGTAAAACTTAATTATGTGGTTTCCCTGAGTTGAATGGAAGGCTGGAAATGTCGTCTTAAGTTGGATTGTCATGTTTGTAGCTAGAACATGAGAGTTCTACTAATTAAAACACACCCACTAATAATGAATATTGGTGGAAAAAAGAGTAGTCTGTGCTCCGAACTACAATGGGAACATCCAGTTGGTAGCTGAGATAGAGGGGTATGACATACCTTAGTGAGAGGAAAATCCCTATCCTGCTCCAAAGAAGTGACATTAAACCTAAGAGAGACAACGGTAGCGTCTAATGATTAGAGATTGGAGGAGTCTGAGAGTTGCAGACAAGAAAAATAACCTATTAAAAAAAAAACCTGAGACAATAGAACAGGCAATTACATGAACAGAAAAGCAAATGTTAAGATTGACATAAGAAAGTGGCAAAGGAATCCCCTGGAAAAATGTAAGCAAGAGTCAAATTGCAAAATGACTTTGGTCTACGTCTTGGAACTCAGAGAGACATAAAAGAGCTTGTACTAGGGAAAACCTTCAAAGATTTCCATTTTTAAAGAGTAGATATTTGAATAAGGGTGGGAAACGAATGGGAAAAGCCTGGAAAGCATGTGGCTGTATAGTAATTCAGGTAGAATGCTCGTAGCTAGACTATGATGAGAGTCCTAGGAATGTAGCTGATTAGATACAGGCAATATGAGATATAAGAGATATGGCTTACTGATTGATGATTGGATGTTGGTTCTTTTTTTTTTTTTTCTTTTTCTTATTTCTTATTTTGAGAGAGAGAGAAAGAAAAGAGAGCAGTGGAGGGGCAAAGAGAGAGGGAGACAGGATCCAAAGTAGGCTCTGTGTTGACAGCAAACAGCCCAATGCAGTGCTCGAACTCACAAACTGCAAGATCATGACCTGAGCCAAAGTCAGACACTTCACCAAGTGAGCCACCCAGGCATCTCATTGTATGTTGGTTCTAAGGTATAGGAAGGAGTCACAGATGCTTCCTCAGTCTCTTGCCTGAGCAACCAGACACTGGTGAACACTTAATGAGCTGGAGAAGTTTAAAAGAGGAGCAGTTTCAAGGGTCAAGGGATGGTGAAAGAGTTCAGTTTAAAACCACTGACCTTTGGGGCGCCTGGGTGGCGCAGTCGGTTAAGCGTCCGACTTCAGCCGGGTCACGATCTCGCGCTCCGTGAGTTCGAGCCCCGCGTCGGGCTCTGGGCTGATGGCTCAGAGCCTGGAGCCTGTTTCCGATTCTGTGTCTCCCTCTCTCTCTGCCCCTCCCCCGTTCGTGCTCTGTCTCTCTCTGTCCCCAAAATAAATAAACGTTGAAAAAAAAAATTAAAAAAAAAAAACAAAAAAAACCACCACTGACCTTTGAGGTATTTTGTGACATTTGAGCGGCTATTTCAGAAGGCTTTGGGGTAGATTTGTCAGGAGCTCAGGAGATAGTCCAGGTAGAAAATGCAGATCTTGGAGATGTGGAAGTGAATAAGGTTTCCCTTATATATCAGGTAGAAAGAGAAGGCTTAGACATAGCTAAAAGAACATCACCAGTTAAGGAGATTGCAAAGCAAACAGGGAAGGAGAGAGAGCTCAGAAAGGTAGGAGAAAAATAGGCAAGACCACGGAAGTCAAGTAAGAGGGCATGGTCTACTACATCAAATGATATTACAAGAGATAGGTCTCAACTAAAATAAGGATAGATAGGTAACAAGTAGGTTGAAGGAGGAGAAAGACTGAAATATGCCCAAGAAATTTAATGGCATATAGGGAGAACATTTTGGTTGCAGCCTTTCTGTCACAGGTGGAGCATTAAGACCCCAAGCAAATCAATGTGGCCTCCAGGTTCTATTATTTAAAGATGTATAACTGCAAAGAGGCAATGGCAGGAGAGAAAGGTTATGCTTTTTTGGTTGATTGTTTTAATTGTGTAAGCTTCTCTTGAGTTTTCATGGGACCAGAATGTGTTGAGATTATAGTAAGAGCTGTATAGTCAAAGCCTTTAACGATGAAAAGTCTCTGGCCTCTTGTACATGCAATTTCCTTTCTCTTATTTTTTCTCCTCACCTTTACTCCCTGCCTTTCCCATTTCATATAAAAATGGAAGATAAAATGTTGTTGAAGGTAACAGGGTGGTTCAGGTCTGTCCTAGATGACTCTTATGTTTATAAAATAATCATACTATCATTAAGTGTGTGCTAATTAATTTTCCAGGCACTGTGCAAAACACTTCTCAAGTATTATCTGCTTTAATCTTCATAACAATCTTATGAAGTGTTTTTCTTTTTCTTTTCTTTTTTTTTTTTTCATGTTATAGTTCAGAAATTGCTGAAGGTCACACAGTGGATCAAAATTTGGGACTAGGCAGTCTGAATCCACAACATGGATTATCCTAAACTTCCATGGTAGACTCATAAATTGCTCATCCCCAAGTTTTGTGTTTGTTTAAAATATGAATTTTGTTTAACGATAGCTTTTACACTTATAATGAAACACATTTTTTCCCCAAGTAGAACTATTTTACTTTGGTCATCTTTCACGAGGCTAGAACTAAAATAAAAATGACTAAGCTGTTCTATGATCATGACAAATTTTAACGGTAAAAAAATGTATATATTAGTTTGGTAAAACCTGTTTTTCCTGACTGATTCTGGCCATTTCTAAACAAAGCAAAAAGACTTTGAACAGTTCTATTCTTGAACGTGTTCAAGTTTCCAAACGTCATGACAGGGAGATGTCTTCTTCATGACATCATTAGCTGAGAATTGATACTTAACACAATTAGAACATTTTCAGGATTTTGAGGGTCCATATATGATATATTGCAATGATTATGACTGAAAATCTTAGAGAAGCCATGTGACACTGTTTAGAAATTCTGACCCATACAGCCTGAGAAATCAGCAAAGATATTTGTTCTTCAGGGATTGTGGCAGAGGCGGGCTGAATGATGAAACAGCCAGAAAGAGACAGAGAATCCAAACTGCTTTAGAATAAGCTCAATTTTAAATGTATGTAATAAAGTTACAACAATAATGTTGTAGCTCAGTAATGCAGTCTTAAAATGCAGCAAGCCAATTATACTTTCATTTGAAATTTCATGTCCTTATAATAAGGTTTGTTCTTTATTTTAGGGCTTTATTGTAAGTAGAGATGAGTTGGCTTTTTATTACCTGCGTCCATCTTTGGCTATAATAATAAAAAAAAAAAATCTCATAGTGTACGTGTGTATGTGTGCGTGTGTGTATGTGTGTGCATGGTACACACATGTACTCTGCAAGAACTCACTACTTCTGATTATCCCATGATCTAAATATTTGCTCAAAAACAGTCCTCATTTAAGAAAAACAAGATTTAAAAAAAAATAACATGTATCAGTATGGTCTCTCATCCATCATTTCTTCCTATTCCACGTATCATTTTTTCCTCATACGATGTGTCCTTACACACTATTGTAACTTGAATCATTTGCTTATTTTTCTTAAATGCATTTAAAAATCACCAGAGTGAAGTTTGATTTTTTTAAAAAAATTTTTTCTCCCAAAAATGTAGTCTCCTGATTCTTTTGGACATAAACACAATGATGGATTTGAAATGGATCCAAAATTAGGTTATAAGTAATATTCCAAATTAAAGCACCATCTAGAAATTGATGCCATTTGGAAGCTACAATTTTACCATATGGTCTCTGCATATATTCATTATAAAGACATTTACATCCTCCTCTCTTTTCTCTTCATGATATATTTTAGGATAAAAAGTTACAAAAGCAATGACAATCACATTCCTTTCTTATTTTTATCATCCTGCTATATTAATCTTATTCGAATAATTTCCTTTTCCACATAACAAGAAGCTCTTCTTTCCTACCAAGGAACCAAATCTAGAAGGAATACCATTATCATCATGTCTAAATAAAAGAGTCCTTCTTGTTCTTCTCCTGTTTCCCATTCCTATTAAGAAGACTTTTGATTTTTCTGCATGTTTCCAAGGATGTCCTCTTGGTATTGCTGAATGTCATCTTAGGTAATTCAGAAACTCTCATTTTAATTACCTATGTCCATTATTCATTTCCCACACTTTCCACAGAGGAGTGAAAAGAGATTTCCGAATGTTTCTATCTTAGCTGTTCCAAAGGACACCTTGTTTAATTAAAAGAGTATTGTCAAAAAAACACTCCCCAGGGGTTTGAAGGTATGTAGGCTTTGACAATTACCTGTCATATATTTACTTTAATGTAATGAAAATTATATACAAGAATTATATTTGTTTTAAATAAGACCAATTGAAATATATGTAATTAAATAACACCAACAGTGGTGTAGGTCAAAACGTAATCTAGTAATGTTGTAAGATTTATTTATGTGTTTATTTCTTTTATAATTAATGCTTTTTTGAGAAGGAAATAAACCCTCATAGTTTAAGAACAAAATACACAGATCTGTAAAAATGTACATTACCTCCCACAACTGTCTGTCATTGATTCTGTTTTCAGCTCCACCCCCACTCTGCTTTAATTTAGTGAATAACTTCTGTGTTCTTCCAGAATTTATTTAAGCATATACAATAAAATATAAATATATCTTATCTTTTCTCTGTTCTGCAAAATAATAGTTTCTGTTTCTTTTGATTTCCCCCGTATCTGTTATTTTTCCCCCAAGTAAGATAACGTGTATTTGATGTTCCTCCTTTTTTTTCCCTCTTGCTTAGTTTATGAATGATTTACCTATATTACAAAATTTTTTTTAAGAACTAGCTTAGGGGTGCCTGGGTGGCTCAGTAGGTTAAATGGTCCAGCTTCGGCTCAAGTCATGAGCTCATGCTTCATTGGTTCGAGCCCCACATCGGGCTCTGTGCTGATAGCTCAGAGCCTGAAGCCTGCTTTGGATTCTGTGTCTCCCTCTCTCTCTGCCCCTCCCCCACTCGTGCTCTGTCTCTCTCAAATAATGAATAAGCATTAAAAAAAATTTAAAACATTTTAAGAACTAGCTTATTTATTTTTTATTTTACTACTTTTCTGTTGTCTAACTCATTAAATTCTGTTCTTTCAATTACTTTTCTATTGCTGTGTAACAAATAAATTACAACAACTTTAGCAGCTTACAGCGAAAATTATTTATTATTTCACAGTCACTAGCTGAAGTCAAGGAATCAGCTCAGCTGGACTGGGTTGTTTTCCAGAGGCTCTGGGACAGAATCACTTCCTAAAAATATTCATGTTGTTAGCAGAATTCAGTTCCTTGGGGTTGTAGAAGGTCCCTGTTTGCTCATGTTTTATTGGCCAGAGGTCATTCTCAGCTCCTAGAGGACACTCTAAAGTCCATCCTGGGTAGTTCTCTCCATCTTTAAAGGTGGTAAGAGCACATCAAATTGTTTGTATGCCTTGACTCTCTGAATTCCCCTTCTGCTATCAGATAAAGGAAAGTGCTTTTAAAGGTCTCATGGAATTAGGATAGGCACACACAGATAATCTTCTCTTTTGATGAACTAAAAGTTAATTGATTATTCCTCTAAGTACATCTACAAAACAAAACAAAATAATCTCTTCACATGTAATATAACATAAATGAGAGTAAGAGCACTCATTTTCACAGCCTCAGGGTTTAGGGTGGGAAAATCTTAGAAGGCCACTTTGGAATTCTGCCTGCCATGATATTTATTCTCCAATGTTTTCTTTGTTTTATTGTTATTTTCAATACTTTTAGTCGAATGTTAGATTATTTTGTTTCCATTTCTGTTTTCATTGATGTTAGTTTTTATGGCTATGAGTTTTCCTCTGGAAGCACTTTTAGTAGTAGCATACATTGTATTACATACATTTGAATATGTAATATATTCATTTTTTAGTTTAATTATTTTATTTTATATTTCCTTTTGAATCAAGAGTTGTTATAGACTTTGAAATTTACAGCCTGCATTGTGGTGAGGGAATGTTGGTCAGTGTTACATCTACATGTAGAAATTTATTGATTATAGACTACCACAAATAAAAATTCAACAAATTTGAGGAAAAGACCTTCAATGAGAGACAGCATGAAAGGGCTTATTTCCCTGAGTTAGAAACCAGACGTCATATAAATATGTAAGAATTCAGATACAAATTTTTAGTGAATTCCTCAAGGCTAATGTAAAAGTGGGTTATTATGAAAGTACCAAATTGCTGGGGGCTGCACATAGGAGAATTTTCAACCACTAGGAAGTTCTCCCTCATGAACACCAGAGTTGGGAGACCATGAGGAATAGCTGGGGCAGGGTAAGAGAATGCCTCCACTGGCTTTCAGGGTGAAGGGAAAATAAGAGGAGCTATAGTAGAAAAGGCATTAGTCCTGCCAAGATTCTACTTCTGGATCACATTCATAGAACAAAAGCGTTAACCTGCTGGGGAAGGGTATCAAACCTAGAGAAGGACCCACTGCATCTGGAGGTAGGGAACAGACAAAAACTGTACTCATGGGGAGAAATAAAAATACATTGTAAGCTTAGACTACTAGAGGTCTCCTATAGGGAAGAGAAAACATTATTTAGAAGGCCCCAGTCACTGATGTCAGTGCCACAGTACATGCCTGGGGCTGAGGCTAAACAAGGACAACAGGGAACAACCTCCTCGTGTCACAATACAGGATGAAGTGGTTCCATTCTTCAGGCATAAATACTATCTATCACAGTCTATCGCCCTATACAGTATGTCTAGCTCTCAAAAAGAAGTTGTGAGAAAGAGAAAAAGGGAGGAAAAAACAACATGCTCTCAGGAGACAAAAAAATTAAGAAAACCAAACTTGGATATGACAATGATAATGGAACTATCAAACAGAATTTAAAACAACTATGATCAATATGTTTAAGTCTTGAGCGGAAAAGGGGAACAAAATGCATTATTGGATAAGTAACTTCAACAGACAGTTGAAACTTTAAGAGGTAATTTAATGGGAAATGTTAGACACGAAAGACATAATAGCAGAGGGGAATGCCTTTAAAAGGCTCATAATAGACTTGAGACAGCTGTGAAAAGTATCCATGAACATGCAAAAGGTTAAAAAAAATAAGCAAAAAGAAACACAGGAAAAAATGTAAAAAAAAAACCCAAAAAACGGAAGGAACAGACTATTCAAGAACTGTGGGATAATAAGAAATGACTTAAAGTATATAAGCAGCATCCCATAGAAGAAGAAAGAGAGAATGATGAAGAAATATTTTAAGTGGTAGGGTTCAAATATGTTTTAATTTAATGGAATATACAAAACCACTGATCCAGAACATTCAGAGAACTTCAAGCAAGATAAATAGAACGAAACAACAACAAAAACAGAAACACATATATATATTTTCTTGAAGCTTCTGAAAACTGAACACATAGATATATTTCTTCCAGGTAGCTAGATTAAAAATAATAATATGTTGGGGCGCCTGGGTGGCGCAGTCGGTTAAGTGTCCGACTTCAGCCAGGTCACGATCTCGCGGTCCGTGAGTTCGAGCCCCGCGTCGGGCTCTGGGCTGATGGCTCAGAGCCTGGAGCCTGTTTCCGATTCTGTGTCTCCCTCTCTCTCTGCCCCTCCCCCGTTCATGCTCTGTCTCTCTCTGTCCCCAAAATAAATAAACGTTGAAAAAAAAAATAATAATAATAATATGTTCCATACAAAGGAACAGAGAAAAAAATTACAGAAGACCTCTTACATGCAGTCCAAGGGAAAGATGGAGTTATACCATTAAAGTGTGAAAGAAAATAACTGTCAACCCAAAACTCAGTAAACTCAATAGCTACAGAAAATATCTTTTTTTAAAAAAAGAGAAAATTAAAAAATCTTTAGAAACAAAAAAAGAGAGTTTTATT
Source organism: Herpailurus yagouaroundi (assembly GCF_014898765.1). Classification (NCBI taxonomy): domain Eukaryota; kingdom Metazoa; phylum Chordata; class Mammalia; order Carnivora; family Felidae; genus Herpailurus; species Herpailurus yagouaroundi. Next base: position 70,493,688 of record NW_024412388.1, read on the forward strand.
GTCAGCAGACCAGCAAACAAGATATATTTTAGGATCGTTTCTGGCAGGAAAAAAAAATGACATTAGTCATAAACTTGGATTTAAGTAAACAAATTAAAAAAATCAACAGTAATAGAATATAATGCTCTAGGCCAATTATAACCCAATAAAACTAACTCACTAAATAAATAAGAAAAAAATCTCTGGGAATGAGATTCTGGCACCTGTATTTAAAAAAAAAAAGAGAGTAACAGAAATGGCATAATAAAGGTAAACATATGAATGCGGTTTTTTTCCCCCTTATTTCTAATTGCTCTAAAAGATAACGGGCTACCTAAAGCAAAAGAGCAGCAAGGAACTACATTGCATGACAACATTAGCAAAACAGATGAAAGGAATGGACTGGAAGTATGTATCTATAAGATCTTTAACTACATATAAAGTAGAGTAATATTCTTTAAAGGCAGACATATTAATTAATGAAACATATATTGCAGGGGTGCCTGGATGGCTCAGTGGGTTAAACGTCTGACTCTTGATTTCAGCTCAGGTCATGATCTCTAGAGTTCCTGGGTTCGAGTCCCATGTCGTCTGCTCGAGATTATGTCTTTCTCTCTGCCCCTCCCGTTTGTGCTCTCTCTCTCCTTCTCAAAATGAATAAACTTAAATAAATAAATATAAATTATACAAATCCATTAAAAGAGAATCAGATTAGATAAAAGAGCAAAATTCAACTATAAGCTGTCTACACAAAACTGACTTTGAAACTAAGACATAAATAGGTTAAATGTAAAAGGATGGGAAACAGTGATATCATGCAAACACTAGTCAAGCTGGAATAGCTATATTAATATTAGACAGTATTATTATTATATAATGATAAATAGATCAATTAATCAAGAAGAAATAATAATCCTAAACATATATCCACCTATAGCATAACTTCAAAATATGCAAATCAAAAACTGATAGAATTGAAAGCAGACATAAACAGATCTACACTTGTATTTGGAGACTTCAACACTCCTTTCTTAAGAATTGATAGAATAAGAAGACAGAAAGTTAGTAAAAATATAAAAGAGCAGAGAAACAGTATCAACTGATTAACCTAATGGACATTTATAAAACCCATTACAGAGTATACATCACTTTCATGTACAAAAGGAACATTCACATAGAATATGATCATATGAACATATGATATGAATATGATATGATATAATATGAATATATGATAGATCATATCATGAGCCACAAAACAAATCTTAAAAAAAATAAAATTATACACATGAATTCCAACTCAGGAATTAGAAGCCAATTTTAAAATGTTTGTGGAAAGACAAAAGAACCAAAATGATTTTGAACTAGAAGAACAAAGTGGAAGGATTCATATCATCTAATTTAAGGATTTATTATAAAGCTACAGTAACATAGAGTAACCAAGTAACTCTTGTCTTTGAAGAGAATAGGGAATACAGAAATACACTCAAACATATAAAGTCAATTGATTTTCAACAAAAGTGCAGATACTGTTCAACAAAGACACTGAAAATTTGGATATCCACATGCATAAAATAAACTTTTGTCAATATGTTATATAGCATAACTCAAAATGGATTGTGCACCTAACTCTAAAACCTGAAACTATGAAACTATCGGAAGATAAATGAAACAATGCCTGGGGCAGGGCTCAGTTGGTTAAGCATCTGACGTCTGCTCGGGTCATGATCTCATGGATCATGAGTTTGAGCCCCATATCAGGCAGCTCTGCCAGTCAGCACAAAGCCCACTTTGGATCCTCTGTCTCATCCTCTCTGCTCCTCCTCCACCTCACACATGCTCTGTCTCTCTCAAAAATAGATAAACGTTAAAATAATTATTAAAAAAATGAAGCAATGCCTACGTGGTCTTGAGTTAAACAAATATTTTTTTTGATAACACAAAAACCAGAATTCTGTTTTTTTCACAATTCTTTATACAGAAAGAAATTGATAAGATGAACTCCTTAAAAGTGGTAACTTATGTTCTTTGAAGGGCACTACTAAGAACCTAAAAAGACAAACCACAGATTAGGAGAGAAAATTTGCAAATTATTTTTATGATAAAAGATTTGTAACCATACTTTATTAAGTGCTCTAAAATCTTAGTAACGAAAACAACCCAGTCTAAAAAATGGATAAATAACTTGAATAAACACTTTAAAGATGGCAAATGAACACATGAAAAGATGCTCAATATCATTAGGAAATGGGGAAATGTAAACACGGAATATTACTGCACACATACTAGAGTGACTTAAAATAAAACAAAAAAGAAACAACACCAAGTGTTGATGGGGGTGTGGAGCTACTGAAACTCTCATGCATTTCTTTTTTTTTTTTTTTAAGTTTATTTATTTATTTTTGGGAGAGAGAGAGAAACAACACATGCATGGGGCAGAGAGAGAGGGAGACAGAGAATCTCAAGCAGGCTCTGTGTTGGCAGTGCAGATCCCAATGTGGCACTTGAACTCATGGACCTTGAGATCACAATCTGAGCTAAAATCAAGCATCAGTCACTTAACCAACTGAACCACCCAGGCACCCACATCTCATTCATTTCTGGTGGCAAAGCAAAATGGTTCAGAAACTTTGGGAAAAAGTCTGGGATTTTATAAAGATATACATAACATGTGACCGAGAAATTTCACTTGTAGTTATTTAAGTGAAATGAAAAATATATATATACATGTTCAAACACAAATCTGTACATGAATGTTTTATAGCAATTTTATTGTTATTGCCAATAATTGGAGACAACGGAGATTTTCCTCAATTAGGGTAACAAGATAAACTGGGAGAGAATCATATAAAGGAATACTATTTAGTAATTAAAAAGAATTTGTTGTTGACATACAAAATAACATGGATGGATCTCAAATGGCTTATGCTAAATGAAAATAGCCAGATTCAAAACACCACACACTCTATTATTCCATTTAATGACATTCTGGAAAAAACACAGTTTATAGGGACACAAAACATCAGTGGCTTCCAAGGACTGGAGTTGGGAGGAATGGTTACTACAAAATGGGGATCGTGTGTGCGTGTGTGTGTGTGTGTGTGTGTGTGTGTGTGTTGGAACTGTTCCATATTTTGATACTGTGGTCTTTATACCACTGCATGCATGTATCAAAATGTAGAACTGTGTGAAAAAAATTATATCCTAACAAACAATGGAAAAAATAATATTCCAGTTGTTACCAAAGAGACAAACAGAAAACTTACTCTACCTCTACCTTCTTTCTTTGTTGCCCTCCCAATTTGTATAGAAGTTGTTTTATCACCGAATTATTATCAATTATGTACTATTTACATTAATTTTGCCAGTATTCTCCAAATTTGTTTTAATACTAGTTTTTCATTCAAATATGTTCAATTCTCATTATTCAACTGCTATAGTACTTCCAGCTATAGAATCTCTTGGTTGATTGAAATTTGAACACTAGTAATTTTCTCAAGAACAGGTTACAGAAACAGTATTACCTGATGTCTTTTCTACTAAAAACTGTAGTCTCGTACTGTTTCTGATGACTCTCCTTTGTTACTATATGTTGCTGCCATTTTCTTCCATTTTTCTTATAGTATCTTTGTATCAATTTGTGCCAGGTACCATATGTCTTTTACTAATTCTTACAGAATGATGTGAATTTTCCTAGACTGGTTATTTGGACTTCATTCTTGCGAAAAGAAAAGGAGGCAGGGTAGCCTTCCAGGGTTTGTAACTCTGGTTGCTTGTAACTTCCAAGGATGGTAACTCTGTTGTCCAGAGATACTTAGCTATCCACAAACATGGCCTTACTGTACGATTCCTGATGCCTCCCTTTCTTCCATACAAATCAATTCCAGGAGGGTTTTCATTACAAATTCTGCTCACACTTGCTTCCTCACTTCATATTTCAAACCAGGTTCATGGCTAGAACTTCCGGTGAGTCCTTAACCTGTTAAAGCAGAGTTTTACCAGTACATTCTGAAATCTGTCACCACTGAGCCCGTTTGCCATTTTCTAAGCTTCTCTATTTCTAACAGTCCAACATACATTTAGCTCTTTAGCTGCTTTTAGGAGCCCTACATCTATTTAGAAACCAGTAGACTGCACACTTCCCGGGTTCTTTGAAAATGAGTTTTACATATTTTCACTGTTGTTTGTGTATAATTTCCAGGAGGAAAGGAGTAGTAATACTGATTTACAGTCGTACTAGTCTAGTGAAGTTGATATATCTTTTCAGATGTGGAAGGCCAGACTTCTAAGATGCTTATGTTCAACTGTACCATCACCCCAAAACATCATCTACTGTGTTCTTCAAACTTGATCACAAGAAAAACAATATTAAACAAAGGCTTTTAAATTTAAGCAAAACGATCTGAAGGAGGACATTTCTCATAGAGATTTTCTGTTATAACATCTTGGAGGAAAACATTCTCTCTTCTTTCTTTTCTGTCATTGCTTTCTTCTTTCAATCAAAACTTAGGTTTGCAGAAATATTTTTCTTACCTCTGATTTCTTGGATTATCAATATGCTCTTTTCCAAGTCTATGGATAATTTATTTATTGCTGGTTCTGCCTTTTCTAGGTTAGAATGCTTAATGCAGTTCCAAGCAGGAAAATGCTTACCCTTCTCTCAACCTTCTGGTTTCCTTAGAGGACTTGGTACAACATTGAAATGTGATAGGCAATATCTATTCTCAGGGACCTGCCTCTCTTTTGAAACAAACAACGGGTTAGGCAGTCCTCTGAAGTGTACAGGCACCACTCCAGGCTATTATTTTGAATAATCTGCTCTGGCGCAGGAACACTCATGCAAGGTGTTCAATGTCTTAAAATATGCGGTGCTACATGAGTGCCTACAGCACCTCAGGGTAAAAACTGAGCCCAGTATAAGAATGAATGATGGAGCCTTTGTGTTTTTCTCAATGTTCAGGCAGGTGTGTTGGCATTTACACATGCCTATGTGATGTAGCATTCAGACGGAGATAAAACTCTTTGATGATTATACATTTCTACTGTACAAAGAATCCATCACCTTGCTAAGACAGTTTGCTTCTAATTGTTATGTTGTTTCTTCCCCTCTCACATTATCTTGTTTTATGGGAGAGGTGATTTTTACAAAGCTACATTTGCTTTACATTTAATTTTGTAAATATGCAACCAAATCAAAGGGAACTGCAGCGTGCTCTCATGTTTAAAGTGAAAATGCACACTGATGTCTAAAGAAGAAAACCGACAAGATTCACATTGGAGGAGAATCCAATGTCAATGCATTCTTGGACTGAGTAATTTTCATAACTAGATTTTATTATTAAATTGAAGGAGTTTGCAAGATTTTCTGATGAAAAAACATGATTAAATATGCATGTGGGAAGTTGGGGGGAGTTGGTGCATGAAGTGCAGGAAGAAGTAAATATGTATGCAGGAAAGAGGTAAGATAATCACACTCAAATGAACATGGAAAGCAACAAGGAAGTCCTTTTATACTAAAGACCATATTTCCAGCAAATTGCAACTTAGCAATGCAGAAATAAATTCAGCAACACTGATTGCACAATTCCAACATAAAAGACTGAAACTAATGTTGAAGTGTATTTCTCGAAAAAAAAAAAAAAAGATATAAAGATATTGTCCAATCCTTGAGGAAATGCCAAACTACTGAAGGAGAATTACAGAAATAACCAAACATAATACAGAATGGCAAAAATGTTTTTAAGAAACAAAACTGAAAGGATGTTTTCTTTGTTCTCATTAGTATCACAGAACGTTTTTAGAACATGAGATTTGACTAGGGTACTTAAAAGGTCTGACCTTCCTACCTTTTAATTCCTACTTTTAGCCATTTCTCCCCAGAAACAGGTTATCACACAATTGATTTAAGCAGTCATGTTTTCACTATGCCTCAGTAAAGATGAAATGTAAACAAAATATGTCAGACAGGAAAATAGGTTATGCTTGATTACAGTACTTATCTAATTTTATTTTATTTTATTTATTTATTTTTGTATGAACGGTTAATATGTGGAACTTTGGGAAGGAGATAAGGTTGTTTTTGAAATGCAAAGGTATAACTTTTTAAGACAGCATTAAATTATCACATTGCCCCACTAGTAGTCTGGTCAGCCGAGTGTTCAAAAATTCATTTTCACAAACATTTAAAAGTCATGTAATATTTGTTCACTGGCAAATGTTTAAGTTCTTAACAAGTAGCAGTCCCCTACCCTGCTCTCTCTCTTTCTCTCTCTCAAAAATAAAATAAACATTAAAAAAAATAGGAAATACAAATTCCCATGTGAAAAATGGCCTCTCTGTACTAGAAGAAACCATCTTCAGTGGGGGAATCAAAGTCAAAAGAATTCTGTAAAAACAAACTTTGTTAAAACAATAACAATTCTTATCTCCCTTAGCTTCCCTGTATAGTTTAGTTACTCTTCCATAATTGTCTCTCTTTGCACAGCCCGGTGATAAAGGCATGTAAGTCTGCCATTTCTTTGGGTATTCATTCCTTATGAGAACTCCCGTGCCATGTAAACTTGCATAAATCCGTATTTTTTCCCCTGTTAATCTGTTTTATGTTAGTTCAATTCTCAGGCCCAGAAGAAAAACCCAAAGAGGGTAAAGATAAAGTTCTGCCTCCCCAACTGTATCATACAGAGTGGTTTCACTGCCCTAAATATCCTCTGTGCTCCACCTATTCATCCCTTCCCCCCACTCTAACTCTTGGCAACCGCTGATGTTTTTGCTATCCCCACGGTTTTGCCTTTTTCAGAATGTCATATAGTTGGTGGACATTGTTTTGAAAGATCAAAAAATGTATTTTTTTCCAAGGCTCCTCATACCGTGCTCTCCACTACAACTCTGCTCAAACTGGTGACATAAAATCTGCAAGTTTCTTGGTCTCACCAGCCAGACTAGTATCACACACACACACACACACACACACGCACGCACGCACGCACGCGCGCGCAAAAATTCAGACTGGAACTCTAATCCGTTGTCCCTCTACTCATTTTAAGATCTTGAAGCCCTCTCCTTTCCAAGGATCTCACACTCCAGGAAATGAAAACCAGCACAATTAGGTATGGAACCCTCCTATTAACAAACATCAACCACGTCTCCAACAGGTCACTGGCAAGATCAAAAGACAACAGTTTCCAAAAGGACATGCCCAAGGGCACACGGAAATTGCTTCTAGGTTAGCTCATCTCACCTCCTGAACAGATAGCCGACGTGCCCAATTACTGAACTGCCCCCTCCTTTTGATGGAAACTCCAGAGCTAGCTCCATTTCTGAAATCCCTCCTTAAATCACTCTGCGAAATCCTAAACCCTCCTGAAGCTCCTCACTGCTCCACTCCTCTCAAGGAGTTTTCCTCCACTGTGGTTTCTCTTGCTGCTGCAAATTAAGTGACCTACCTTTTTTTCTTTCTGGAGTCCGGCGTGTCCCTCGTGGTCTCCAGCCCTTCTGCGAAGCCGATGCGCTCCGCGGAGGGCTGGGGGGCCTGGGCTTCCTAAGGCCCCGTGTTGCGCCTGCGCCTGCGCCTGCGCCTGCGCTTGAGCACCTCCCCTGCGCAGTCGCCTTGCAAACCCCGCACCCTCCCCTCGCGTCGTCGGTGTTCCTTTGTGTTGGTTTCTTTTCCCGCCCTATGAGGTTGGCGAGAGGTCACCTTCCACATCCCAAGGTACGATTTTTCTGGCGCGCTTCTGCAGCAGCACCTTTGAGGGACTCGTGACTCGGTTCCTCCGCCTGTCCTCGGTCTCTCCTGCTCAGCGCGCGACCCGGGCATGGAAGAGGGTGTATTGCATCGAGCAGGTCCGGCACAGCCTCGAGGTTTCACCGCATTGCCTCCTCTAACCGGTAAGTCCGTTTGTTCAGTCCCAGCCTTTGGGCCGCACTTTGCTTGCTCTTGTGATTTCTTGCAGCCCCCCCCCCCCCCTTTCTATCCAGTTAGGCCTCATTGTGTGGCATCGTAATGTAGCAGTTGAATTTGTACATGTGGGAAACTTAATTTACCAGGTTCAGTGTCGGCTGTTTGGAGATCATTGGTCTTTGGCAAATTAAGGGATATGACTGAGTATATCCTATTGGGCCTTAAAGATTTTTAAGATGGTTAAGAAGGATTTTGAATATTCTGTTAGAATGCTCATCTGCCCAGCACACGGTAAACTTTTCAAGTTTTCTTGATCTAACCCCTTGCTTAAGCCAACTAGACTTTCACTGCTCTTTGTGCAATCCAAAACACTTCCTTATAAAAGTATAGCAGTAATTTTGGAAGGCAGCTATGCTCACCACTGTACCACCAACGCTGCACTATGGCAGTAATTTTGTATGAAAATTCGTTTCACATTCACCTGTATGCACTTGTGAGATTTGAGCATCTTGCCAGGAGGAACCAGTCTTGGTCATCACCGGATGAATAGCCCTCAGTAAAGAGGTCAATGCAGAATGGGCTCTTGTTGGGCTTATCAAAAGCACATAAGATAGAATATCCAGCGAATTTCCTAATAAGTGCATTACTTATCCTAGGCAATTAAAATATTATTTCAGATTGTATCTTTAGAGGCTGAGATTGGATAAATTGTTAATACTCTAATTGGGTAAATTATTAAAGGGGCACCCTGGCTACGATTTGACTGTTTATAAAATGCCTTTAAAGCTGTGTCCATTTCCTACCCCAAAAGACAGTTCCCCACAAAAGGCATTTAACTCTGTCTAACGGAGGGGTGGCCTGGGTGGCCCTGTGTGTCGAGCATCGAGCTTTTCACTCTTGGTTTTGGCTCAGGTCGTGATCTCACCACCGTTTTGTGAGTTCGAGCCGCCTGGGGCTCTGCGCTGACAGAGGGGAGCCTCACTCTCTCTGCCCTTCCCCCACTCCTGCTGTCTTTCACAAAACAAATGAACGTAAAAAAATGAAAACAACAAAACTCTAACAGATGCACACATCCTAATTGATTGTTCTGGGACATGGACAACAGTGATGGGTTCCTTTCACTGTACTTCTGGTTCTTTAGTAACATTAGTAGTTTCAAGGACTTGATCTTTCTAACTACCTCACAACTGAAATGTGCATCATCAATAAATATTTGGTAAAGGAATGATAGGTATCGAATGATGGCCTCTCCCCCCTCACCTATTAAAATCTATATTTGGTCAAAGCAATAAATTATAAGGCTGATGAAGTATTTTGTCAACATTAGATAATGTTTGCCATGTTGTCATACCATAATACACTGTTTCAGACAGTCACTTGTTGATTCTTGGCAGATATTAACTCATTTACTGCTCAGCGGTTCTAGAGGTGGGCACTATTATTATCTTCATTTGAAGATGAGGAAACTGAGGTACAGAAAGATTGAACAGTTTTCCCAGGTCAGATGGTCAGTAAGTTTGGTAGTTGGACTCCAGCATGCGTGTATATTACCATTATCCTGTTACAACTCTTCCTGTGCTATATATGAGATTTCTGTGAATCATGTAAAGATGTCCCCAGTGGGGAGACCTTATGAGAACACCTTAACCCTAAGTAAGGAAGGAAAGAGGACTTTGTACTAAGTATTCTGAATGATTTGGGAAGTTTTTAGAATACAACTCATGTCTTACTTCAATAGCTGCCACTGCACCACCTATTTTAGCTTACTTGTAAACAACTGTAATTTTTTTCCTCATTATAAAAATCCTCAACTGCATAAATTGAGGATTTTTCTCAATCTTTGTAGGAAACCTGGATGACTAAGCTGTAGACTTTTTCAAATAAGATACTTACCTTAGGTAGGAGCAATTTAAACTGTCCTTTGGAAGGTTTATAGCAATTGAAGTGAAGTACTCTCTGGTATTATTCATGGAATCGTTTCCTTTATACATTAGTGGACTTAATTTAGGGTTGTCATGACATTTATTGAAAAAAAAAATAAAATCGAACGTATCCTTAGCTGTGAAAACAACATCAATAAGAAACCAAAGCCACTGCCAAAAATAAATAAATAAATAAATAAATAAATAAATAAATAAATAAATAAATAAAAAATAACAACCTTCTGCTAAACATGTAAACCACTCCTTCAAAGAGTATCTGTATCCTTGTTTTTTCATGAAATTGTAAGTTTCATAACTTTTGGGAGGAATTCAGTAGTCAACCACGCTGCATAGCATTAGTGTGCTACGACATCAAAGGGAGAACGGATAAATATCAAGCTTTATTTCTAACCGGAAAATTATTGGGCACAACTATTCATAGTTCAGACATTTTCAAAAGCAGTATTTAATATTTAAAGAAAAATGCTAGTCAGGGTACTGCAGGTTTTCTCATGCATTATTTACCTTTAGAAAACATGAAGAACTAGAATATAAAAAACTATGAAAATGGAAAAAGCCTCCCTACCTCACAAAAGGTTTTGTTTTGATAATGTCCCAATCAATGATAAGATGCTGAAATACATAGAATAATGTTTCAAAATAAATCTTCATTATAACCTAAACAAATGGAGTTACATGTAAGTCTTATGCCTCAGCATAGTTAAAATACAGTCTTGGCACTTACGTTCATCATTGAGGTCAGAATCTAACTTTTGAAATCCAGCTTTGCATTGGGAAATGGCAAATTATGGCAATTTTCTCAGGTAATTCAAAGCAATGGAACCACTTTCTCTTCTGTTCTTCAGGAAAGTACTAAACAGCAAATAAATTCCATGTTTCATATGGGGTCAATAATAGAACTACAAATGAACCCAGGGCTCAGAGTAAGTTCTAGAAGGAACATTGTTTCTATATTACAATGATTATAAAGCCCAGTTTTTATCATTGAAGAACTTTTGCATTGTTGGCTTGCAAAATGATGTTCACTAAACCCGACTGGCCACAGAGTCTTAAAATGGAGTCAAAATCCATAAAAACAATTGCATAAAATAAGAATATAGGTGCTTTATGTTCCTAAGCATCTCATGTATATAACTTACCCATCCTGCTCCAGATCCACCACTGCTTCAGCTTTGCCTGAGATGATAACCTTTTTAACTCATAATTTTTGCTCTCTACATTTTCTTTTTTTTTTTTTTATTTTTTTTCAACGTTTTTTATTTATTTTTGGGACAGAGAGAGACAGAGCATGAACGGGGGAGGGGCAGAGAGAGAGGGAAACACAGAATCGGAAACAGGCTCCAGGCTCCGAGCCATCAGCCCAGAGCCTGACGCGGGGCTCGAACTCACGGACCGTGAGATCGTGACCTGGCTGAAGTCGGACGCTTAACCGACTGCGCCACCCAGGCGCCCCAACTCTCTACATTTTCATGAACACATCATTAACTCTGGAATTTGACCTGAAATCATCTTTGTTCTTCCCTCCCAAACTCATAAAGGCTATATGAAAGGTACATAGTAAAAACTGGGTGCATCTCTCTCTCTCTCTCTCTCTCTCTCTCTCTCTCCCTGTCTCAAAAGAAACACTTAAAGCTACTGTTTCTGGAATCAGCATCAAACACTTTCTTTTCCCTCCCCTGTCAGGGACCTACATGATAGGACATCCTATGAAAATATGCTGTGAATGTTTTATGAGTGTGCTTTTACTTAACCAGGAAGTCTGGAAGGAGGAGAGTGACCTAACCTGCCACATTTTCTTTATGAGAACATCTTCCTTGTGATCTATGGCTTCATGAAGTAGGCATAGAGTTTCAAAGTTGCCCTTGAATCCTGGGTCAAGAAATGCCACCAACATATATTCTTTCCTGTCACACATTTCAATGAATGTGTAGTTTCTCCAGCCAATGTCATTACTTTGAATTTGATTTGTGAGCATTCCACAAAAAGGTGTATATGCCTGTATATGATAAACAGAAGAACCTGACTTCGATTTCCATTATTATGTTTGAATTCCTGAGTGAGTGCTTCAGATGGCCCATATTGCTCTTTATCCATCTTTCATTCCTCCCTCTCTTCCTCCTTCCCTCGCTTCCTTCTTTGCTTCCTCTTTTTCATTATTTCTTTCAGATGATGAGGACAAGAAGAAAAATGACTAGAGAAGCTAGAAATGATCCTGCAACTTTGATATAAGAACAAAAACAAAAACAAATGCTCTCCCTCCAAACACCCATTTTTCTCTTGAGAACCTCTGGGGAACTAGTTAAAACGGTTGCTAGGCAGCCTGTTCTTCATCTCACGATGGGTTAGAACTATGTTCATGTTTACTGAGATACTCTGGCAAAATTCTAAAATGAGTGGCTTTTTATTTTATAACTCCAGTTTAATTAATAACTAACATTTTAGGCATATTTATAGCAATCGAATATATGGAAATTCTAATTCGGTGAGTTAGGTATGTTTCCAAAATTCCATCACCTTTTTAGCAACTTATTTTTTAATTATTTTTTTAATCTCCATATTTTACTGCCTTCGAGTTTACTTGGAAATTGTACACACCAGTCTGCTCACAAAATATCTAGTCTATTTTATCATTCTTCAAAAAGAGCTATATTTTCCACCACTTCCCTTGAGAGACTGCACCTGAATCTATTAGCAATGAGATTGTCAAAGAAATTATATTAAGAGCCAGAAAGATAAATAGTATATTATACGTTCACGCACATAAAGACACAGACATAATTTGTGTGCATAGGCACGTGTACTAATTTTCACAAAAATGTGTGCACATATATGACTTCTTCCATTTATTTCTGGTTATAACTCTATTAACCATGATAAAAAATGTTCTCTTTATAGTATAGATATCTCTGAAGACATTTCTCTTTTTTCATTTTGGGGAGATCTAAAGTACTTTTAAGATTTCTTCATTTATTTCTAATGTTGTGTTATTTACCTTTATTGATTTTCCCTTGAATGTGTTTATTTTAGATATTCAAGTAAGTGAAATAGCCCACAGATAGTCTCTATAAGAAATGGGGAATGAAAGGAGTGATACAGATTGTTATCTAAGTCATGCTACTGAAGGAATAGCATATTTCTGGCCCAGGTTCTTCTACATCCTTGCCATTGGTCTCCTTTTCCTTCGTGACTCATTGTGAATTCATCTGTAAAACTCTGTCATCTATTAGTCTTTCAGTTCTTACTATGTTCCAAAGCTAGTGCACTGATTCAATCCCATATTCCCAGACCAGGGTTTCTTAACCTATAGTGAATGAACTGTCCCATCTATATCTGCCCCCACTTTTTATTTCCTGGTTTTTTTTTCAGTTTTGCTTTGTTTTATTTATTTTATTTTCTCAAACAGCCACCATGCATTCCATCAGATTTTTTAAAGAGACTCCAAAAACACTAAGAAAGTTTATCTAGATAACAGTTAAGATCTTTGTAATAACTCTGAGGTGTAGGCATACCTCCACTTTCTCTTGATGTTTGCTTTATACATTAGGATAAGGGAGAAGTCCTGCTCTGTCCAGTGCTGAAAATGGCAAGTGAGACAGGTATAATCTCAGATTAAGGAATCTTATTTAGAAAAAGGTTATATGATCAGTGACATTTAGATTAACTTCCTAATAATGATAGATCTGGTTAGTTATTTGTAATTTTATTATTTTATTTATTTATTTATCTATTTATTTTTATAGTTTGGTTTTCCCATGGAGTTTATTTGGGCAGACCTGGGGACAGGGAGACTCTACACCTAAAAGAAGGTGTTGGGTCTCTTGGTGGTAAAGCGTGGCTTGTGCTGGTGACACAGGACCCGGTGGGGCAGCAGGAACTTGATCTTGGAGCTGTGGAACTGCTTGGCTGCCAGTGGGCAGCACTTTCTGGCTGCAGTCTCCTTCACTTTCATGATCTGGATCCAGTGGGCCTGGGTGTTGGGCGCCCATGGCACTGTGGCATTGGGTGACACCACCTACAGTGGTCAGGTCCTGGTACTCCTAGCAGATGTTGTGGATGCTGCTGCGGGAGTCATAGCACAGCCAGATGCTGAAGTTCTTCACCCTCAAGGGGGATTTCTTGAACACTTGTCCAGGGTAGACAGTTTGCCCTGAACACTTCTTCATCTTCTTCAGGTGAGACACAGAGTAGGAGAAGCGGGACTTGGCCACAGCATGAAGTGCAGGGATTCACATGTGATACAGGGGCAGAATGCGGCATTTGGGGGTGGGCAGGCAGCACCCCAGCACTTTGTACTTTTGTGGGGTGCTCAAAGCCTTCATGGCAAACTCTGCTCTCGTTGCCATCCAAGGAAGGTGTTTGTAATTTTAATTGAGCTTAGTCTCTCCATTAACAATAGTAAGAAAGATGTTGAAAAGTCTGAATCCCTAGGTAACAAACTGCTTAATACAAGGGGTAGCCAGGGGCACCTGAATGGCTCAGTCAGTTAAGCGGCCGACTTGGGCTCAGGTCATGATCTCATGGTTCATGGGTTTGAGCCCCGCATTGGACTCTGGGCCAAAAGATCAGAGCCTGGAGCCTCCTTCAGATTCTGTGTCTCCCTCTCTCTCTGCCCTCCGCTCTTGTGCTGTCTCTCTTCTCTCTGTCTCAAAAATAAATAAACATTTAAAAAAAAGTACAAGGGGTAGCCAGTGGGTATGGGTGGTCTTTGCAGCAGCCCTAACAAACTGAGTAACATTGGATGAATCATTTAATCTTTATGTTCCTTAGTTACCTTGTCTTGAAACGGTAATGCTAGTAGTTTTATGACTTCCTTTTCAGGGTCACTGTAATAATAAAATCCCGTAACTAAAAAGCCAAAACACGTATATGCAGTTCATATATATATATATATATATATATATATATATATATATATATACATATGAAACTTTTGAGCTCTGAATGTAAATAAGGCAAGCATTTGCTTTGCACTGTAGCACCCCATCAACAAATCTGTTGGCCAATATTCTGATACTGAATATTCATATACAATATAGTAGTTCCATTTAATTTGAAGGAACAATATATAAACCTTCCCAAAACAAGACTCCTCTTCTGTTCTTTAAATAGTCTCCTTGGTATATGGGAGGCTATATAATAGGGTAGAGTAAAATGTAGTCAGATGAATTTAAGCTTTTATCTCTATATTACCATTTACTAGATCTGAGTCCCTGAAAAGTTAGTAGGTCCTTTATGAATTACAGTGTTCTTTATTCTTTTGAAGAAACCAATTACAGATTTATTTTCCTAATATCAGTTTTATGCTTTTACAAGTCCTTTGATTTTTTTTCCTCCACTACCAATTTCTTAAAGTTTAATTATAGTATTGTCCTGAATTTACTGATGTTTTATCACTTCCTCTAGGACCATCTATGAATGCCATCAAAATGTTGATAATTTATTCCTCTACCAGAGAGAAATTCTTTAGGATCTACTGAAACTTCTGAAGATAACTTTTTTCTTATCTCTATTTATAAGTACCTCAATTCTTAAGTCACTCTTCTCAAAGTAAAGCAAAAGCACCCAGTAAAGACTGTTTCTAGAGGTCAAAGTGAAGAAAAGCTAGATCATCACAGTTTTGGCCTTTTTTTCAATTTTTCTCTTCTTGTTTAACTAAGAATTATTTTTTGGTTAAAATGCATCCATTTAAATAAAAATTTAATTTTAAGACTCATTTGGTTTATAGTAGCTTCTTAAATTATCTTTAAACTGAATATATTTTTGCAGAATATTCAGAAATAGTATTCATGTAAATGACTTCAGTTTATCCTGTAAAAGGTATCTATGAAACAAACAAGAAAATACTTTGGCTAAGTTATCCTGGGAGTAAAGGTAAAACACAAAGATTTGGTAAATTTAAAAGTAAAGGAATTAAAAGAATAGCTGGCATGTATGTCTTTGTTCCTTCCTTTTTTTCTTTCTTTCCTTCCTTCCTTAACTATTTAAGAATAGTGTTATAACATCTGCAACTTACTTTCAGTGGATTCGGGATGAAGAAAGAGAAAGGGGTATGCAAATGTGGCACACATTAACAATTAGTGAACGTTTGTATTTATTGTAGTACTCTCAGTTTTACTGTGGATTTGACACTTTTCAAGTTACAGTTTTAAAAATATGTGTGTATACCTAGCTTCTAAAATATATCAGGTACTTCCCTAGATACTGGGATAATTCAGTATTGAACAGAAAAATAAAGGCCCTGCCCCCTGGAGCTCATGATCTTTTTCAGGTGTCAGGCATTAGCCAATAGCTACACAGTTTTTAAAATCTTTGTTGGTAAGTGTGATGACCATTCATGTCTGATGTTTATATAGGATCTATCTGGATCCCTACTTCTACTGGTCTAGTCTAGCACAGGGAACCTGTAGCCGGGTGATTGTTTAGCTTCAGAATCTTCGTATCAGGACCAAGCCATGGGCCTCAAACCAAGAAAAATAAACTGCCTTATCTGGGCTTTTATCTTTTTTTCCCCTCCCATCCATTTTGCCTCCACTCACCTTGCCATCTATGGGATCTATAGTCTACTACTTTTTATCAGCAAAAAATAATTTCAAACTCCACTAGTGATATAAGCATATGATGTAGGGAAACAGTCTCTTGAACTCTGCCAAGTTTTAGATTCTGAATAGAAAATTCTCTTGGAGTCATATGATTAATGGGATATGAATGGATGCAATGCATACAATTTCAGGATCACTTCTGTGAAAGGAAAGTTCCTGCTTCCTCTTTCCTCTTTCCAGAGATTGGATGGGAGGAGGGGGGACAGTTGAGAGCCAGCTTTCACTATTTCAGCAACCCTGTGTGTGACCTTGTGGAATAGTCACTCCATCCTAAATCATGCCCCTACTTCTGTACTATTACTGGAGAAGAAAATACAAATTCTCTCTTGTTTGAACGGCCCTGCTTTTAGCTTTCTTTTCTTTCCTTCTTAAGGTTTCTTTTTTGTAGTCAGTTTGGCCTATATTCTAACTAACGTACACTTTAACTAAAAATCCAGGAACCATTATTGATTCTTCTTTCTTTGTTCCTCATCTTTTCTTTCTTCGTACAATAGTTGATATCCTCACTGATCCTTGCTTTAACTACTGAAGTAGTCACAAGTAGACTTGGTCTTTGAACCTTCTGACTCTAATCTCTTTCTCACCCTTCATACTTACATCAGCTTTTCATTTCTTCTTCTTCTTCTTTTTTTTTTTTTTAGTTTATTTATTAATTTTGAGAGAGATAAAGGGAGGGAAGAGGGAGAGAGAGAGAAACAGAGAGTTGAGAGAGAATCCCAAGCAGGCTCCATGCTGATGTGAGGCTCAAACTCACGAACTCGTGAGATTATGACCTAAGCCAAAATCAAGAGTCACATGCTTAACCGACTGAGCTACCTAGGTGCCCCAGCTTTATCTTTGTGCATTTGTATTACTTGTTCTCCTCAAGAACATTCAGATTCTTTTCCTCTTTGTTTTTTTTTTAATTTTTTAAAATGTTTTTATTTATTTTTGAGACAGAAAGAGACAGAGCATAAGCAGCGGAGGGGCAGAGAGAGAGGGAGACACAGAATCTGAAGTAGGCTCCAGGCTTCTAGCTGTCAGCACAGAGCCCGACTCGGGGCTCAAACTCATGGACTGTGAGATCATGACCTGAGCTGAAGTTGGATGCTCAACCGACTGAGCCACCCAGGCGCCCCACCCTGTTTGTTTGTTTTTTTTTTAAGTGCTGCAAGTTTTTGGCTTCAGCTTATGTGTTATGCCCAAGTGGCTTCGAGAAAGGGCCACCTTCCCCAACTTCTTCACTCACTGAAATGATAAAAAAAATCTCTGAAATTCTAATATGGCTGGCTTAAATTTTATCTATTATGTGAAAATCTTTCCTCAGTTCTTCAGACTGAATTCACAATTCTTCTTGTACTATTTAGACAAAACTTTTTTTTTACCTCTTTCAGAGTGTTTTGTTCAGCCAAATATTATAATTTCCTTAATATGTGCCTGTCTCTACCACTGGAATATAAATTCCATGAGACTATGCACTATATTTTATTTTTCTGTCTCATTTTCATTGCTATCACCCACGGAAACTTGCATATTTCTCCATACATCAGAGGTAACAAAAAGTATTTATTGAGTTTTCTGACTTAAGGAAGGTTAAACTCTCCAATTCCTTCCTGAATTAGAATGATCCTTGCTGGAAGCCAAGATACTAACAGAGAAGGCTTATAAAGAGAAAGGAAATGAGGTGTGTGTGTGGGGGGGGGGGGGGATTTTATACCCCTCCCCAAATTGGGTGTTTTAGTTTATTTACTTTAAGCAAGACATGATTTCTATTTTCCAAAGGAAGAAATCTTGAATATATTATAAGAAAATGATAAGGTTTTCTGGACATCAAAGAATTCTTACAAAATAACTTCTGGATGAGTTAAGTGTAAAAGAATCAGAAACATACAAATTAAATTTCCCTTGAGAGACTGGGCTTAAAAATAAAGAAGAAACATGTTTAAAATATTACAGAGCTCAAAACTTTGAGAAAAGATTTTAGAAAACAAAATACTGAAGTTTAATAATATGGTAAAATTAAGCCATAATGGCACATTATTCAAATATTTTTACTCTGTACTAACTTCCCCCAAATATAGACCATTTCCTAAATGACAGACTCTTTTAGAATCATGGTTTGACTTAATGGTCTCAATGATCTATCCTCTCATTTTACCATAAAATGCTAAAAAGAACTTCTATTTAATAAGAGCTTACAATGTGGTAAGTGATTTTCCAAAACTATCTCAATTAATCTGAACAACAATCCACATTTTCCAGATGTCAGTGTTTTTCTTGATCCCGCAGTCCATGCTGTTTCCTGTCCCGTATGCTGTTCCAGCATGACCACTCCTAACTTGGCAGGTTACCATAGGGGTAAAAGGAACTTGTTATCTACCCTGAAAGTCTCACCATAACTTTGGGAAAGAGAAGTAATATCTGACTCATTTCTGAATTTTGTTGTAGTATTAACTTCAAATAAATTTTAGGACACTGTGATTTGTTAGCCACTTTGTAATATTAATGATAGCAACCAGTTACAGAGCATGCTTTCTTATATGAGGTGTTGTGCTAAGTATTTTAAATACCAAACCTCAGTTATCACAACAACTACATAAAGGAGTTAACGTTATTCCCACTTTACAGATGGAGAAATGAAAACTCTGGAAAGAGTAAGTGAAAAGCTCATAGAAACACAACTACCGGAGGTAGGGATTTAATCCATATCTAATTCAGCATCTTATACTTTTCATTGCAATTTTATATTGTTTTTACTTTGAAAGCTATAAGCCATTAATAATGAAAATATAATGAGTTTCATGCATAACAAATGGGAATAGTATACAAAATTATGAAGAAAAATAATTTTCCCTTGGGGAACTTTGTTCATGCAGGTCAGTAATTTTGTAAGATTAAACCCATATCAAACTATGACTCAGAAATTCTTATAGGTTTGTATATTAGCATTGTGATAAAATGAGCAGGAAATCTGCAAATCTATTGCTTAGTTTTACTCCTTATCCTGACAAATGGAAGCCTTATCTATAGACAGGGAATCTCAGGCAGTATTTAGCTACTTTATCTTGATTAATCCATACTATGGAAAGAGATCTGTTAAGTAAGCAATAACACAAGACATGATGCACGTTACTCTGTAATGAAGCCATGCTTGAGCTGTTGAGTGATGCATTACCATCCTACTCCATCAGACACTGTCATTCTTTTAAAGTGGGAGCTCTGAAAAAAATAAATAAATAAGAGTGGGAGCTCTGGAATTAGCCACTCATGTCTTGATACCCGCCAGCATAGAGAATAAAGATGATCAGACATAGGGTCAGAACATGAGTTTTTATTCCCCACTCTTTTTCTACTTTTAATGGTTTGAGTTGGCAATATACTCATGTAGTTCAAAAATCAACATAGTAAAAAAAAAAAGTAACCAATAAGAAGTCTCACTTTCTCACCTGCCTTTCCCATCCATGATCTTTATCACCATAACCAGGTAATCCTTTCTGCTAGCTTCTTCAGTCTATCCTTTGGAGATTTTCTGTGTACATGCAAACAGAAACGTAAAGTCTGATTTTCTCTTTCTTACATGAGTGGCAGCCTACTATCCACACGGTTTTGTATTTTGCTTTTTCACATAATTTCATGCCTTAGAGGTCTTTACGAATTTATTGACAGTTTCATAGTATTCCATCGTTTAGATTAAGTCTACACTTATTTAACCAAAAGTTTCTACATGAGCTAGAAAAACTTCTGTGTAAGAAGAAAGCATATATGAAAGAAAATATAATGCCTACCAAACGTGCTTGCCTCTGTCATCTATTCCATTAGCATTTAGGGGTCAGGTGCCAGATGATTAAATCGGGCTAAATAAGTATGATTAGTAGGCACATGGGTCATCTCCAGTGAAAAACTCACCTGTGACTCTTGATTCTCTCTCCTAATATGCAGTGAATGAGAAGCTGAATGTCCTTGACATTACGGCTACAAAGATGAGGGCATTTACTAGTTCACATGCTTGAGCAAATTTTGCTGCAAGCTGTCTGCCACACTGCAGTGGACACATATTGTTTTGTATGATTTGGGACTTATTTTGATGTTGTATGGAATCATGCATCTTGAACGGGAGGAACCTTTGCTAATGTTTATTGGCTGAGTCCTTAGGTCTCTGTGTTGAAATTTTGAATATATGTGCAGTTTTTTTTTTTCCTGGAGAGTCATTAATAATCATTAGGTTCCTAAAAGTAGTCCAGAACATGAAATAAATTTAACATTACTAATCTGGCTAAACCTCTTATTACAGACAATAAAAATGAGTGTCAAAGAGATGAGATTATTGCTCAAGAAGTTACGATTGGGTTGCAGATCTCCTTTCTTTCAGTTCTGCCCATGGTTTGTCATGGTCCTACCTAGGAGAGTCCAATGGCAGTCTAAGACAGTCCAATGGCAGTCTAGGATAGCCCAGTGGCATTAAACACACAGCTCCAAGTGGAGTCAACTGTTGTTTCTTAACTTCATCAGCATATATATTCTGTTAGTAGCCATGCACGAACTCACAACCTTTCTGTCTCATGTACTTGACTATATATGTTTATAATCTTATTCATTTCATTTGTTCAAATAGTCAAAACAAAAAGGAGGTAGGCCTGATCTGTCATTTCACCCTCCCCCTGCCCCACAAAAAAATTCCTACTTCAGCCAATCTACCAAATATTAATTTTCTCTGTCTTTCCTTCAGAATACATACCCAAACTGATCATTTAGCACCATGCTCACCGTTGCCTTCACAGAGCAGGTGCCTGTCTTGGACGATGCTGACTACTTCCTTCTGCTTTCCTTACACCCTCTCAACTTTTGTAAGGAAAGCAAAATTATCTTTTAAATCTTAAAAATGATCTTTTAAAAAAAGCAAATCAGAATCTCTTAATGGCTTCTTACTACAGTTAAGAACAAACTCTGTTTTTAAGTGTAGCCTATGTAGGGGAGGAAAACTTTTCCTTCCTTCCCTTTTAACTTCTTTAGCTGGTATAGTAATTAAATTGATATAGGACAAGCTAACAGGAGAAAAACAAAGTTAATTTCATATATATGGGAGCTCATATAAATATGAGACTTAAAGAAGTGACCAAAGCAGGCAGGTTTTATACCTTTTATTTTATTTTTTTTTCAACATTTATTTATTTTTGGGACAGAGAGAGACAGAGCATGAATGGGGGAGGGGCAGAGAGAGAGGGAGACACAGAATCGGAAACAGGCTCCAGTCTCTGAGCCATCAGCCCAGAGCCTGACGCGGGGCTCGAACTCACAGACCGCGAGATCGTGACCTGGCTGAAGTCGGACGCTTAACCGACTGCGCCACCCAGGCGCCCCTATACCTTTTAAATAAAGAAACAAATTTTTGAAGAATTGACAGGACAAAGAAGTTGGGCTTAAGTTAGCAAATTAATGAAGAAGTAACAAAGTTTGTTTCTCCAGCCTTCTTGGCCTTGAATTCCCTATCTGTGGTGATAAGGATGCATTCTACCCTCTACCTGCAGGGAGGGTATTCATCACAGGGAAATTTATTTCTTGCTTTCCTGAAAGACAGAAGAAAGTCACAATGTTCTTATATCGGCTATTTCTTAAATAACTTTAATTCAAAATAACTAATATGCCAAGGTGGCATATTTGGAGCAGCCTGCCCTGAACCCCACCATTTATAAGGTTCTTCCCAGTGGACCCCCAGCTCTATGACTAGCCTCATCTATTGAAAAATGCTTCACAGGGATATTTGTAAGACTAAATATTACTTATTTGGGTGTCTGCTCAAAGTTCATCTACAATGGGTGTCTAGGTGGCTCAGTCGGTTAAGCGTCCAACTTTGGCTTGGGTCATGATCTCAGGGTTCGTGGGTTCAAGCCCCGTGTCAGGCTCTGTGCTGACAGCTCAGAACCAGGAGCCTGCTTCAGATTCTCTGTCTCCCTCTCTCTCTGCCCTTCCCCCACTCATACTCATCTCTCTCTCTCTCAAAAATAAACATTAAAAAAAATTTTTTTTTAAAAAGGTCATCTTCAGGAGAGGCCCTCCCTGACCACTTGGAGAAAACACTCCTTTCCTCTACCACTCTCTATGCACTTTATTTTCTTTTCTTTATAGACATTAACATTTGATTTTAAAAATATGCTTATTTATTTTAGTGTATCTTATTCCATATACAGTGTAGGCTCCATGAAGTTGGGGATCTTGTCTTTTTTTTTTTTTTTTTAATTTTTTTTTTTAACGTTTATTTATTTTTGAGACAGAGAGAGACAGAGCATGAACGGGGGAGGAGCAGAGAGAGAGGGAAACACAGAATCGGAAGCAGGCTCCAGGCTCCGGGCCATCAGCCCAGAGCCCGATGCGGGGCTCGAACTCACGGACCGTGAGATCGTGACCTGAGCTGAAGTCGGACACTCAACCTACTGAGCCACCCAGGCGCCCCAAGGGGATCTTGTCTTTTTTGCTCAAAAGTGAATCACAGTACCTAGAACACTAGTTGGTGCCTATTAGTGCTTAATGTTAATTAAATCAGTCAATCATTGTTCATTCTCCAAATGCCCTTCATTTTTCTTCTGTCATTTGACACTGCCCATCTTTCAGGGGTTTAGACTTCTATGATTCAGCTACCTCCTGTCTCTCCTGATCGATTTTTTTCCTAACCCTTATGCTAGCAGCAGCTACAAAATAGACCTTTTGATCTTGATGGGAAAGATAGCATCATGTGAGAAAACACTCTGCCCTAGGATTTTGAAGACTCACCCTATACCTGCTTTTGATTCTAGTATTGTTGGGGTATGACCTTGGATAACTCTTTGAATATCTCTGAATCTGTTTTGTAATCTGTGAAATAAGAATGATAAAAAATTATTACAATGAGGATATGCTCCCTTGGAGCTGCCTCCCCAAAATGTTGTATTTCATTTAATATGCACAAATTAGAGGACATAATTCATGTTTATATATACCCAAAAACATAATGCCAATGTACAAGCACATTGTTGTTGTTGTTATTATTATTATTATGTTGTTGTTGTTGTTGTTGTTGTTATTGTAGGAAGCTCTAATTCACCTCCCTGATTGAATTTTCTGAGTGTTTTCTATCAGCACTAGTAATAGTGTCAATAAGGAAACCTAAGAATCAGCCCTTTCAGTTTAATGGCATTTGTTTCAAGAATATTATAAGGATGTTATGAGGCCTCTTATAAAGTTAAAAACATTATTGCTTGTTCTATAACCACATTTTCTATAAATTAAGGGTCTTTTTTACTATAGAAAGTGTTATACCATTTAGCATGAATGGAATTTCATGGAGCCAAAATTTTAAGTCTTTCATCAATTTGTCACCAACTGGTATTAGCAGATAGCTTCCCTAGTTGTAAAAAACCTTTCTTCCGTTAATTGGCTGGTGCCTACAAAGAAATGTCTGATTTTAATGTATATGTACATATATAAGCTCTGTTTCACCTGAGCCAATTCTGTAATAACCCTCAACTTCATCAGATCAATGTCTGTTATCTAAGTGTATGGATCATGCTTCTACAACAGGCTACAAAAGAACCTCTTCAAATGCATCTTGCACAACTAAGTAGTGAGAACTTGCTAATGCACTCTGAGTCACATACTGTGTAAGAGCAGTAAATTGTTTCCTTGGTGGTTTTGACAACATTGCCTCTGAACATAATTGAATGTCATACGTTTATATGTTTGCAAATAAGGTCCCAGTGACATTACCCCTGGGAATGTGTACACTTGGTCGTCCGTTTATGACAGAGGAGCCAGACATATGGCCTGTGGCCTCGGTTTGGCCCCAGAGCTGTTGCCAAATCCTCCTACCAGTTTTCAGCCAGTCTGCCCTGTCACTGTGCATCAGCTCTATCAGAAGTAGTGCTTCCCATCAACAAATGAGCAGAAATGCAGCTTCCTCAACTGCCACCTCGCAGGGCCTCCCGGCTCTGAGATGGCAAGAGTCCTTGATATGTGCAAGAAAATGTCACATGTTATGCAAATGAAAGAAAAATGATAAGAGAAGGAGAAAGAAATGTTACAGTGAAACCTGAAAATAGATCTAGAAAAGAGGCAGAAAAAAGAAAAGACCCTGCTTCATGGAAGTCGGGAGAGGTAGACTTTAATGCCTATACTGCTCTAAAGCCTTCATGGGATGGTAGACAAACCTCTTTCACCTCATTGGCCTTAATTTCCTCTCCTGTAAAGCAAGAGAGCTGGACTAGTTTTTCAACTTTTTTTTTCACCATGAAATATTTTAATTATCTGGGTCAGATCTCATATTTTAAAAAATTTTGTTTATTAAGCAAACTATATTTATCATTTCCCCCAATTATTAAATACATGTACAGCTGCAAATCAGAGTTTCTGACCGGCATGATCTTTGACACATTGGGTTGGTATCATTTCAGGAAAAAAAAAAAGAAAAAGAAATGTGTCATTTGACTCTCTATACGTAGAAAGCCTTGAAGTATGGAAAATACCTTAGAACTATAAATAATGTTCCATGGATTTTTGCTCTTCATGTGAACATATTTTTTTTAGGATTTTCTTTCAATAAATATTTGATAAACACTGTGCTAGGCGCTGGCATTGTTAGGTACTGAATAACACAAACTATTCTTTTTTTTTTTTTTTCCAACATTTATTTATTTTTGGGACAGAGAGAGACAGAGCATGAACGGGGGAGGGGCAGAGAGAGAGGGAGACACAGAATCGGAAACAGGCTCCAGGCTCCGAGCCATCAGCCCAGAGCCCGACGCGGGGCTCGAACTCACCGAGCGCGAGATCGTGACCTGGCTGAAGTCGGACGCTTAACCGACTGCACCACCCAGGCGCCCCAACACAAACTATTCTTGATAAACTTCCCAAGTGGTAGAGAACACGAAGAAAAGTCTAATTCAGCAAAATAGAAAGTATAATAATAGAGCTATAATCAAATATGGGATCAAGAGAAGGTCTATCGCTCAGTAGCCTCATTGAAGGAAAACAAACAAACAAAGAACAAGGACAACAAAATCCTATTTGTGGAGACTTGCTTAACATGAGGGGCCTTCTGTTCATATTGCTCACCCAAAGTGTGATGTGTGGGACCAACGCCCTGGGAGATGCTCTTAAAGACAGTGTAGATTCTTAAAAACATAATTTTGATCGGCAAACAATATTTTCTATCTCCTTCTAAAAGATTATAATGCATATGTGCATATTAAAGACTCTAGGAAGCCCCTAATGTAAAGAAACATATTTAACTTGGTTTGATATCGATTTTTTTTTCAAATATTTGACCAAGGAATCTACTTTTGCAGAATACAAAATAATGAACCGTAGGTTAAGGTACTCTAAATATAGCTCTTTCTGTATGTATGTGTACATGTGGTGGGAACACTTAAGATCTACCCTCTTAGCAAATTTTAAGTATATAATAAAGTATCATTAACTATAGTCACCATGCTGTACATTGGATTTCCAGAATCATTCATCTTATGTAGCTGAAACTTTGTCCCTTTGACCGACATTTCCCGATTTCCCTCTCTCTACTACTTAAATAGAGGTCTTGGAATAAGCAAGATATCAGAACCATGTTTCTTGATCACATTACTTGGTGGCCCATTGCCAGCCTCCTCCTACAAGCCCTCAAGACCTGTAAGATTGGTGTTACTGAGCTACACTTTAGCAGTCTCCTATACATTTAAAAAGAGGGGTGCCTGGGTGGCTCAGTCAGTTTAGCCTCTGACTCTTGATTTTGGTACAGGTCACGATCTCATGGTTGGTGAGATCGAGACCTGGGTCAGGCTCTGCAATGAAGGTACAGGGCCTGCTTGGGATTCTCCTTCTCTGCCCATCCCCTGCTCGTTCTCTCTCTCTCTCTCTTTCTCAAAATATATAAATAAACATTAAAAAAACATTTAAAAAGAAAAAGATCTCCAAAATGCACTGAAGTTTCTATAAAGATATTGTTAAAGTTGCTGTTCACACATCACTCAGTAGAAATTCAGGATAGTATCTTTTTTTCAGGTACTGATCCCAGGAGTAGTGTGTATCTCCTGAATAAGTAGTTTGTTTTTAATCACGTTGACACCATGATTTAACTGGTCATTGTTGACAGAAAAGACAAGAGTAAAATTTATGACCTGAGTTTATAAAGTGTAGAGAATTTTATATGCATATTTGAGTATTAATTTCACTCTTGATTTCATCTTGCTTTTCCTGTATTATTTTTTCTTTGCCCTAATTTTTTTCATTTTTAAATTTATGAGCACCATAAATTTTATAAAAATTAAAATTTAAAATGAGTAAATTTCAGTATAGGAATTCAAACAATTTAAAATTAATTAAAAATTCCATGTTCACCCTTCTCTTTAGGTGAACTCTAGTCTGCCTAACTGTATTCATGGTTACAAACCACTTTGGTGTTTCTTTCTAGATCTATTTATACATAGAGAAAAATATAAATGTATAATTTTAATGTGTTAACAGGATTTTAGTATATGTTTTATTTTATTTTTAAAATTTGTATGTCTGGGAACTTTACCATGTCACCTTTTTAAATGATGTTATGTTCATGTAATAAATAAAACCTCCTTTAACCATTCCTCTATTGATTTTTTCCCATTTTTTCCTATTAAAACAAGGGTACACCCAGTGTCCTTATACATATATTTTTAGTGAAATATACATTTTTTTCAGTAATAAGTATTAATTGATGGAAACTATCAGGCTGATAATTTTAGGGTTTTTTGTTTCATTTTATTTCCTTTTTCTTCTTATTTTTTGTGATTCATCAGTGAACAAGAGAGTCAAAGATTCTTGCCCTTCTGTAGCTTAAAATTTAATGGTGGAGACAGCTAATTAAAAAATATAAATAGAAAAAAGTAAGTTATGCAGTGTGTTACAAAGTGACCAATCTTACAGAAAAAGGAAAACAGAGCAGGATAAGTAGTGTAGAAGTATAAGGAGTGGGAGTATGGATTCTAAATAAAATGATTAGGGTAGAGCTCATTGAAAAAGTGACACTTGGACAAAGACATGAATGAGTGGGGAAGCTAACTATTGATAAGTGATCACTTCTAGCATGGGGATAACAAGTAGGAAAGCCCTCGTGAGGGAAGGAAACAGACATATGGAAGGAAGAACAATAAACTGTCATGGTAAATGAGGAGAGCACTAGGCAAGATGGTCAAAGTGTTTTTTGGGAAGAAAAGGGTGTATATTGCATACGACCTTGTAGGACATGTGACCACTTGAGAGTTTACTTCGAGTGGGATGGGGATCCAAGGAGGGTGTTAGAAGAGGAGGCATATGACCTGACTTCTTTTTAATAAGGTTTTCTCTGACCGTTATGGTGAGAATAGATCATTCTGGGGACAAGGAGCGGGTGGATGCAGAGAAACCAGTGAGGAAGCCCTTACAATAACTTGGGAAGAGATAATGGAGTCCAGACCAGAGCAGTGGAAATAAAAGAGGGAAAATGTGGTCAGATTGGAGGACAACTAATAGACTATTTGTATGCTGATGTACAATGATCCAGTAGAGATGGGAGAAATGATGTTGCAAGAGAGAAGGGGTATTGCTGGAAAATTTGGGGGTAGATAGGAGCTGTTGGAATCTAGAATACATGTGGAAGAATTGGCTTTAGATTGTGGTACAGGTCATTCTCCTCTGGCAACAAGATGAGCAGCAGAGAATGTGGGTTCATATATGGTAAGTGGGTAGATGTGTTGGTGGGAATCTATAATAGTCTCTTTATCATTTAAGTTTTCTTCATGAAATTGTATATACAGTCATCAGCTCAGAGTGAAGATAGGGGAGGAGGTGTTGTAAATATACAGGAAGAGCAAATGTGAAAATTGAAATAAGAGAGTGGAAAAATTAAGGGAATTGGAAATTTCATGATTGCCTGACTAGCATTAAGAGATCCCATTAGATTTGTGGTTATGATTTTAAATTTGAGAAGAGATTATATTTGAGAAGGAAGTGATTATAAGGATTACCCATAGAATTTAAGTTGGATAAGGGGAAGGATGAGAACATCAAAGGGATAAGGGGCAGTAAAAAGTTAGTTGAATCAATTGATTAGATTTTCCAGTGGAATCAGAGCTTTTGGTGTTTGGAACTAGAGAAAACAAATTAGAAAGATGGTGATCAGAGTGGCACCTGGACTGGCTCAGTTAGTGGAGCATGCAACTCTTGATCTCAAGGTTGTGAGTTCAAGCCCCACGTTGGGCATGGAGATTACTTTAAAAAAAAGAAAAAGAAAGATGGTGATCAGAGAGGGACACATGTAACAGAAATTGTGGAGGGGTTGTAGTTTTTGATAATGAACATGACAGGGTACTTAAAGCAGGTGGAGGACCAGATCATTGGAAGATGGAATTCAAGGATCAGAGAATTTAAGGTGTCAGAATGACCTACCTGAAATATTGAAATTGTAATTGAAATAAAGTCTTGGGTAAAAGAGAAAAGAAGCCAGGATATCAAAGTCAAGAACCAAATCAGATAGGTCTAGGAATGTAAGGCAAAGTAACAATGAGGGATACTAAATGATAGCACTAGATGGCATGAGGTTCAAAAATAGGAAATTTGGGGTAAGAGGACAAAGAGACTGCTTTGAAAGGAGTAACGAGGAAGAATAAAATGCACCTACACCAACTCCAGCTCCAATAAGAGAAAGGTTGTAGGAGTAAAAGAGCCATCATCTGACAGATTTGCAGGGAAACCAGAACCTTTGGGAGAGAGCCACGTTTTCATTAGACAAAGAGAGCAAATTAAACAATAGAAAAGTGGTTGTAGATGTAAGGAATTTTTCTAAGGATCAACTGTGAATTCCAGAGAACACAATGGAAGACTATCTGAAGACGGAAAGGTATAGAGGGGTATGACTGTGGGGTGTACAGAGCATTATGGGGATTTGGGTTTGGGAAGTGAGAGATGCCTTGGAAACTATGTAAAGATAAAATATAGAAGAAATTAATTCTGGCGGATTCTAGGCACATGATGGTAACACGTCTGTAAGCATGGTTAGTAGGGAGTATGGATATTTGATGCTCTTTCTTGACCCCAGTCAGTGGAAGCAAGGAAGCCTAGGGATTTGCTCACTCAATTAACAAATATTCATTGAATACCTACTACATAACATACATTGTTATAGATGCTAAGGATTCAGCTCTGACCAAAGCACAGTCTTTACCTTATGAAACTTACATTCAAATAAAGGCAACAGAGAACAAATAAACAACTAGATAACATTAATATCAGTTACTAATGAGAGTTGTAAATGAAAATGAACCAGAAGAGGGAGATAAAGAATAACTGGGGTATTATTTTACACAGGGTATTTAGGGAAGACATCATAGAGAAAGTCATAGTTGAATAAAGTACCTGAATGAAATGAAGTGAATTTTGCAAGTATCTGAAGGAACAGAATTCTAGATAAAGTAATAGCAAATATAAAGACCCTGAGAAAATAAAGCATTGTGTGTGCTTAAATGACAGCAAGTAGGATAGCATAAGAGAGAGAGGGGGAGAATAATAGGAAGTTACATGAGGTTAGAGCAGTAGCTAGGATTCTGATTCAAATGTATGAAGTGTGTGTGTGTGTGTGTGTGTGTGTGTGTGTGTGTATGAGACACACAAAAGATACATCCATTTCCAGGAAGTTTTAATAGACTCTGTATGTCCTTCAATAATATTCCAGTTTACACTGTCATTAAAAATAAGATTGGCCACTTTTATAACCCTTGCTAAAATAAAATTTATATTGATCTTTATAAATTTACCTCATTTAAGGGGCAGTATTATCAGAGGTTATTTAAATACATATTTTAAATGTTTATTGGATATTTGCAAATTATTTGATTATTTTTGCTCGTTATTTTATTAATTTACTTTTAAATTGTATTTGCTTGTAGGAGCTCTTTTTTGATGTGGGTTTTGAATCCTTATCTATGATATATGGTATAAATATACTCTTCTGGTTTGTCACGTGCATTATAGTTTTGTTTGTGTTGACTTTTAGTATAAAAACAGTTAAAATTTATATGTCACTAATTGCATTAATCTTTCCTTTCATAGTTTCTTAATTTTGTAAATACTTGTGTTTCACATGTGTTTATAATTTTTATTTAAGTCACAATCCATGGTGTTTTCTCTCATTATACCACACGTAAATTTTGTATACCCTCCAAATTACTTTCGGAATGAGGCGTGGAAATGAATCAACGGTAGCAGCAAACTTGTAGACATTGCTTACAATGTGTCAGGTACTATTCTGTTTTTCACATATATTAATTGATTGAATGCTAATAACAACCTTATGAAGTAGGTACTATAATAGGCCTTATTTTCCATATAAGGGAACAAATATATATATTCAGTAATTTTCCCCAGGTGAAAACACTGCTTAATACTCTACAGAGAGTTCAAACCCAGAAAGTCTGGCTCACAAGTCACTATGCTATATGCTGCTCTCTAGTGAGCACTTAAATCATGCCTTCTAAAGTCTGGAGGTTACAATGTTGGACTTCATATTTCAACTGAGTGTTGAGAAATAAGTAGAATTTTGACAAAAGGAATTGGAAAGAACACCCTGTGCAGTAGTATAGCACAGTAAGTTGGTGATATTTTCTGGATTTGGAGAAAAGTTCATGTTACAGCTGTATCAGACATATGGAGTAGAGTATGGGAGTTGAGATGAGAAAGGAGAATTTTCATGAAAGAGTTTAGGTACCATTCCAAAGGTCAGGATTTTACTCTGAATGAGAAGGTCACAGTTTGGTGGTTGTTGCAGTAGAATGTAGAAGTTATAAGCAGCCTCCAATTCTATCAATATCTAGCTCTCTGAAATTGGGCAAGATACCAATCTTGTCTAATCCTTGATAGACTCATCTCTTAAGGGAGAATAAAAATTGCAGTTACTTTAAAATTTTAAATAAATGATGAATGTTCAGGATTTAGCCTAAAGTCTGGCAAGTATTGCACATGTAGTACTCTCAACTCTTATCATTTCTAGTTGAAGTAAACGTTGATGAGAGATGGTGGGCAATCCAATAAAAAAGAAAATGCAAATGACTTTTAAGTGGTAGCAGGAATAGCTTTTGGTAACCATTTGGGTTCAGAGAATGAGAAAAGAAGAGCAAATAAGGATGACCCTGATATTTTGAGGTTTGGAGACCAGGTATTTGGAGATATAAGCTGAGGTCAAAATGAAGGAGGAGGAGGAGGAGATTTAAGGGCAAAGTGCTCAATTTATTTTTGGAAATATTAAAGTGAGATACCTGGAATTTATCTGTGTTCTGATCATGTCTATGTTAAGAAAAGATATAGTAAAATCAGTTTGCAAAACATCGTGTGTACTGGAAATCTCTATTAATCAATATCTCTGTTTTACCAGTGCAATAAAAAATTATAAAGTACCCAATGTGGAGTTTGAGAAACTGTAATAGCTTAAAGTGCCTTCTGAATCACCAAATACTAAATTATGTACAGTATAATTTTATTGTTCAGTTCTAATTACATAAAAGTGAGAAAACCTCAAATGCTATGGGTACAGAAGAAATGCATTCCAGTTTCTGGGATAATCTCAATTTTAAATTTGTTTGTTTATTTTATAAGCTGTTTATTTAAAATAAATAAATTAATAAAAGCATTTATTGAGGTCATACATTGAATGTCAAGTACTTCTGTCTAGAACATAGTCCACAATATACAGAACAGGTGATAGCATGAAATGAAACTGAATTGATGAGCAAGATAGCATCCTTAAGGCATATTGTAGCAATAGGTCCCCCAAAACAAAGGCACTGTTCTGTGTATGACTCTAAAAACTCTCTAGTTTATTATGCAAAAATGCCCTACACTTGTGCTATACTAGAACAAATTAAATTTATTATGCTGTTATGTTTCCATTTTTATTATATCTGAATGCTGATACAGTGTTTTTAGAATGCCAGATTAGGGTTTTCAAATTAGAGTTTAAAAACCTTCTTCCAACCTGAGGAAATTAATTTTATGAGCGACTTAAGCATCTACACTCTAAAAAGACACCTGCTTTCTCCTGGTAAATATATGACTTTAAGATAATTTAAAGAGCCTTTGAAAAGTTTTAAAAAATCAGCAAAATCTAATAAAAATAGACAAGATGCTCAGGGGATTCAAAGTAGGTTAAGATATCAAAATATAAATGCCATTTGAAAGGGATTCTTGCACTAAATTTAGGATTTTAGCATTTTGACACTGATAAATCTTGCTGCAGGGTTCCTAAATCTGATGAGAACACCTGTTAGTGATGCACAAATGCCTGAATTAAAATGTAGTTTTGATATTTCAGTTATTAGATTAAAATCAGAAACCTTTAAACACACAGTAATTTATGTAGGATTCTTTTTGTGAGGGACTTTTAAAGCATAGATTGACTCAGTTTGATTCTGGAAAGTTTCTAAATTGAAGACTTTAAGTGAATGTGCTTTGGCCATATGATGCAATTTTCTTCTGTATCAAATGGAGAAGTCAAAAAGTAGAGTATGATATCATGCTGTTAAGACATAATGAGAAGATTTAAAAATTCTTTTAAATAAACTCTTAAATGGAAATATTCATAGAGGATAAAAATATTCAGGTGGTGTGGTTTGACCTTTAGAGTCACATAAGAAAGATGAGTCCAATTCATTATTCATCTAGGTATTGCCTATTATAAAATAATAGACTTCAAGTGCTTTATATATAACCATTAGAAAGATCTGTGCATAACCCAGCCTCCATTATGTAACCAAGTAATGCAAAAAATACCTGTAAGTTGAGTAACCCCATGAGAAGCAACACTACTATAAAGCAATTTTTAATTGACTTAGAAACAAAAGTATTATAAGAATAGTTTTTAACTTAAATAGAAAGAATAGAAAAATCTCTCTCCAAATCTTTGCTTCAGTATTATTCAGAGTGTTGTGTATGGATATAACCCTTGCTTTCAGTAAAATTTTTTTCGAAACATTGTCTTATATTAGAGCATGCTATACCTGTATAAATAAATAATTTAAAAATAAATTTACCAACCTAAGTCTTGGAAAATGTTATCAAAATTAAACTTCTTTTTATAATTCCTTCTGAGATATATGCCTGAAAAATTTAGTAGAGATGGTGGGGGGCAGGCAGGGAGAAAACTTATAAGTCAAATAATTTTATTTGCAATTGAACTTTCAGAAATTGATAAAGCAGTGCACAGACTTATGTTAGATATATTGAAGTTTCAAATATAAGTGTTTTCCTACTATGATGCACATGTTGGCCAGTAGGACATAGCATTGATAAGTGACTTGTCAGGCTCTCTTAAAAGATAACTAGACAAAGAGACAGAAATGAGCTAAATTATTGGAGTAAATATCTTTATATTGAATTATAAATCACTGATTTGTAGACCAGACTTCTTATGATCATGAATGTAAATTAAAAATAGATCAGCAAAGAATGAGTAAAAATGGTCAGTTTTCAAATACTTTTCACAGCTTTTTAAGCCTGACTTATTTCTCTGGCTCAAAAGGAGAAAACATATTGGCATTTGTGTTTAAAAAACCCTTGGACAGTAAAGTGCTAAAGATTGCCAAACCAACTGAAAGTGGCTTTCTTGTAACTCTGGTATGCTCTGCTCTGCACCCAGTTCTTTAGCATGACATGTCCACCTTTTCCACAAAAGTTTTTCTTAATTCTGGAGAATTTCTTTTACTGATAGGCATATAATTTGAAATTTTATAGTAAGGAGAAAATAATAAACTGGATTAACATTATATATTTTCTCTGGAGTACTATGTAACAGTGAAGCTCTGTCCTTCCACATAAATGAAACTCAAAAGGAGCCAACTGAATCATTGATGGGCAGGCAGTGCCTCCATGTGATGTTTCAAATTCATCATGGCTCCACTTTGCATGAAAGTCCTCTTTGTAGTGCGAAAGCCAGTTTGGCAGTTGTTATCTAATGAAGAAAGAGAGGACACTTTGAAAGTCAAATGAAATTTTAGGACCACCTGTATGTCAGTGAGGTATTTGTTACTATAAATTGTTATGGGCAGATAAACAAATGGCAAATTTAATTTAGAGTAAGAATAAGTTGGAGAAAGGTTAAGGGACTGTGCCATATGTTTTCGAGTGAATTCTTCGTATAGTTCTATGATAATGTATATAGATTTAAAATTAGGTCAGGAAGGGGAGCCTGGGTAGCTCAGTTGGTTGAGCGTCCAACTTCAGCTCAGGTCATGCTCTCACAGCTTGTGGGTTTGAGCCCCGCATCAGGCTATGTGCTGATGGCTCAGAGCCTGGAGCCTGCTTCAGATTCTGTGTCTCTCTCTGTCTCTGCCCTTCCCCCACTCATGCTCTGTCTTCCCTTGTTTCAAAAATAAATAAACATTAAAAAAATGAAAAATAAAATTAGGTCAGAAAGACATGAGAAAAAATAGTCAATTTTCAATTATTTTTCACAGAGCTTTCTAGTTTACATCTAAGGATATATTCTGCTGCAATGGTTTTGTAAACGTAGATTATTATTTTTTTTGTCTCCATTAAAGGATGGAAAAGGAAACAATTTGTTTTGCAATGGCCCAGTTTCATAAGGGTGGTACAGACTTTTGGAAATATTTTAATTTTAGTTACATTGATCCAGGTTAATTTGGAAACAATTATAAAGCATATACAAATTACAAGTCATAAAATGTATACTGTAAAGATTTGAAGAGTTATAAGAACCCAAAAGATTCAAGCTCCATTTACTAAGAATAAAATGCTGATAACCATGAGTTGCAGTTGTGGTTTGGATGTACTCAGAAAAGTTAACTACATAAAAAATGTCACCTTCTTATTCAGCATATTAGCTCCCTGGGTGTCTTCAAGACTTATCCGCTGGCTTTTCTTTCAAAATTTACACTTCCCTTAGCTATGCTATGATATTACAGCTATGGAAGAGTGAGCTGGCTTCCATTCTGCCTCATGCATCATCAACCAAACTGTCAGTAAAGTGCTAATTGCAGAAACTTTATTACTTGAGGTGATATTGAACCAGAGAGAACACAGCTTGATTTTTCATATTCCAAACTTTGCAATGTGAGCAATTAGGAAAAAAAAAAAAACTTTCTTTTTGTTTCAATTTGTAAGCTAAGCAAAATTGAAATGGATGTCACTGACAGTAAAACAGAAATTTAAAATATTGTCCTTCTAGGTGACTTTATAACATAGTATAAAAATATCCTGTTAACCCCTTCTTATCAAAATGCATATTTTGTACCTTAACAGCACTTGCAATTTTACAACATAATTGGATACCTTTAATTGGAGAAAGAGAGAACTCTACCTTATTTTATGATTCTGTCATTCAAGTATTTTTGCAGAAGAAGTATACTTCAAAGATGAGCTTTATATATACTTTCCAAATTTATATAATATATTTCCTATGGGATCTAAAATATTTAAAGCGCTCTTTAAACATTATTTGAGAAAATGGGTTTGGAGGTAGCACAAGGAATTTCATCTAGAAATACAAAAATAGATGAAGATGGTTTAATGGAAATTTTATTGGAATAGATGCATGGCAAGTCAGCTGGGACCATTTCCAGGGTGAGTTGTGTAGGGGGTGATCAGGAAAATCAGCAAATATAATTCCATGTGAAGTCCTTGGGGAGATTTAGTGTTCATTAAAACATATGAAAGGAACCTCTAAATCAGATTTAAGGGTCCACAGAAAAGGAAACAAACCTATGTTAGATTCTTAAGAAGGAGAAAGAATTAAGGACATGAAGGTGGAAAGGACAGGAAAAAGGAAATGTTTCATCCCAAGAAACAACTGAAGATGGTATGGCCCTGGATTTTTTTTTAATTGTGACCATTTGGAGAGTCTGAAAGTTCAGTAGAACTAAAGCCTGGAAATTAAATGGGTGATATGGATTAGAAGGACACTAGCCTGTGAAGTAAGCCATGGAGGATCTTGAAAGGGCTCACATGCTAAAGAATTTCAAATTTGTTGGAAGGGCAATGGGAAGTCATGTAGGGTTTTGCATAGGAATTTAACATCATCAGATTTGTATTTTTGAAAGGTCAGTCTTGCTGCAGTCTGGAGAATTGCCTGGAGCTAGACAAGACTGAAAATAGGGAAACCACTTAAAAATCTGTTGCAGCAATCCACATAGGTTATGATCCAGGGCTCAGCTGGAATAGTAGCAGGAAGAAGGGAAAGATGGATTTGAAAGATACTTAAGAGA
Organism: Herpailurus yagouaroundi; assembly: GCF_014898765.1. Lineage (NCBI taxonomy): Eukaryota > Metazoa > Chordata > Mammalia > Carnivora > Felidae > Herpailurus > Herpailurus yagouaroundi. Next base: position 70,530,325 of record NW_024412388.1, read on the forward strand.
CAGAATCAGCTGAGTAAACGACTTGCTGTGTGAAGTGGAGGAGAGGGAATATTTAGGGATGGTGCTTAGTTTCTGACCAGGACAACAGAATGAATAGTGGTGCCATTTGTTGGGACGTAGGAAGAGGAGTGAGTCTTGGTGGTAGAGATGATTTCAGTTGCAAACCTGTTGAGTTAACATTTTCTATGAGATATACATGTATTTAATGCAGATGGAAACAGCGGAACATGGAATGCAGGCCGGATGGGAAGAAAGTGAAAATAGGAAGGTAGTGATAGGGAGAAAGGAAAGGGGTTGGGTTCTGGAAATTTCACTCAGTTACATGGACAAGTGTGGGCAGGGAGAGTAACTGCAAGAGATCTGGATGGGTAGGAGGTTGTGCTCAGAGTGAGGTATTTAAGTTTATGAATCCAACAGTGGACAAATCATGGTGGTGACAGGTGCATGGGTGGCTGTGGGCCAAAGTGTAGTTGGGGTGAGTGTCCTTGGAAGAGAGGTGCTAGCAGCTCAAGTCAGTGTTGCAGTTCCATTTTCCCAGTGTTCATGTTGAGATCTCACTTGGAACTCAGATGCTGTTGGGGTACAGAGTATATTTATATTAATATCTGTATCCCGGTGTTTGTGTTTATATACACAGGGAGTTGTACATAGAAGACTTTGGCTGGTAGTCTTGCTACAAGTAACCATAGAGAGAATTGAGTTCTTACTGAAAACAGGAACGATGGCCTTTCTACAATAAGTGAGCAACGAGATGCAAGCTTGAAACAGAGACATGAACTTATAAATTTATAATTAATTTAATTAACGTATTCACCCTACTATTGGGTTGAGTTCAGTTTGATAAAATTTAGTGCAAATATGCTGGCATACATAAAATGTGTACATAGACAGGTGTTTGAAAAGCTGAGGGAAAAGACTCATCATTGGGGATTAAAGGTTTAGGAAACCTTATAGAAGAGATGAAACTTGATCTGAACTTTAGAATATGGCTTAAAATTTAAACTAAAGAACCTACATTATTTACTATTTAAACATTAAATAGGCTTGGGTTCAATCCTAAGCTGTAAGCTCTTGGTAAAATTGTTTAGTCTTTCAAAACATAAATGTTTTCAACTGTAAGGTAAGAATATTAATCTTATGACTTACAAAAGGTAACTAATTTAAAAGCTTTTTCCCTATAATAATTGATTAAAGTGAAAGCACTAACAATTTTAATTATCAAAAGGACAAAAATTACAGAATATAGAGGTTATACAGAGAAAGAATTCCTGTGTTTAAAAATTGAACATACTTTCTGTTGCCAAAGAATTTTTTAAATAGAGTAAAAAAGGTAATTACTGTATCCCCACTAGTAGGCAAATGATATCATCAGAACATACTAAATAATGTTGATTAATGAATTTTCCCCCCATTTCTCAGTACACAGAGGACTGTGCTTACTTGCCCACTTGAAGCTAGGTATAGATATTCGATTAATTCTGAATAATAAAATGTAAGTGGAGGTGTCTTCTAGAAAAAAGCATTTGTTTATTTGTGATCTATTATTCGATTCTCTTCTCTCCTGCCATGGCAAAACTTTATGACTGATGCTGAGATGGGATTTTCAAAAAATGTTAGAACATTTATTAACCTGGTGATTTGAGACAAAGAACTCTGACCCAGCTGCATTAAATATGAACAAAAACCAAGATTTGGAGGTTGTTTGTTACTGCGGCATAATTTAAACTATACTAACTGATGTAGGATATAAAGTTGTCAGTCACAAATGAGATTATAATCTATTGAAAGAGAGGAAGTTCATCTTTTATCTAGGCCTGGGCAAATAAGGTAAATCAAGAAGAAAATAGTGGCCTGAACAATGAGAACCCTTTTTCTGGATTGCTTCCATTAGTGCTTTGTCCCTGAAGTGAGAAGTACCTTGCCAGTAAGGAACTGTCTTTTAAAATTTTTGTTTTTGTTTTTGATATTAGACAATGCCCCTAGCCACCCAGAACCCTGTGAGTTTAACAACAATGGTGTTGAAGTGGTTTGTTTGCACCTAAACACAATGTCTCTAATTCAGTCTCTAGATTAGGGTATTATAAGGACCTTTCAGGCTCAATACACATGGTAGTCTATGGAAAGAATTATTAGTGTTGTGGAAAAGAACCCAAATAGAACATTATGAAAGTCTAGAAGGATTACATACCATTGAAGATGCCATTCTTGTTATAGAAAAAGCCGTGAAAAGCTGAAATAATATATTCCTGCTGGAGAAGAAGGAGAAGGAGAAAGAGGAGGAGGAGGAAGAGGAGAAGGAGAAGCAGAAGTAGAAGTTAGTAAAACCACAGATAAATAAAGAAGAAAACAGTAAAGTTGAGATATACAATAAATGGTGACATAGTTTTCTCTTTCTAATAAATATATAGATAATAATATACATGATATTACCCATATTAAATAGTTTATCATCTAAGCTTTTAATTCTAAGCTTTTAATTTTACACCACAAAACATTCTCTGGGTTTCATATAACCTTCCCTCTAGGAGCTTATGGTCTGAGACCAGCAATGTAGCATAAAAATAAACATAAAGCAAATAAAATAAATTCTGTTAAATGTATCCGCATCCTAGGTATGTGAAAGGCATGATGAAAGGCAAGAAAGCCACATGATTATATGGACCAAATGCTTTATAAATAAGAGAGAAAAAAGGGTATTCATGCAGAAAGTACTAGGATATGGACAGTGAATTACAGTAGAGGGCCAGGAAAACAGAAGAAATTTGTGGTAGAAATAGGTTGAGCTTTGAAATAATATGTCTTAGGTTAGACCATGGACAAGATGACAGAAATGAGTCTTCTAGAACATGAATTCTAGGTGGTGAGGAATGTGTCCTTAATGTCCAATAATACCCAACCATTTCAGTAGAAGTAGATCTCTCAGATTTAACAAGAGATGTTACTGAAAATTCTTTGTGCTTCTCAGAGCTGAAAGGCCTCTAGATAACTATAGATTTAGGAAGGTGATGAGGGAAATGGCATGAGAGTTCTTCATTCTCCACCTTATAGCAGAAGGATATTTTTGAAATGCTGATCTGCTTGTATAATCCCCACTTGCTGTTTAAGACCCTTCAGTAGCTTTCCATTTCTCTTAAGTGTATGACCTTTCATTAAAGAACCTCATGATAGAGGGGTAAAATGACCTAAGGTTGTAAGTAATATGAACTCTATCCACCTCTCCAAGCCTTCTCTCACCTTACCTTCTTCCGCAGAGCCATCACCATGGACTTCTTTCAATTTCTTGATTAGCCATGCTCCCTCCCACCATGAGGATTTTGCATATGCAATTATCTCTACCAAGAATGTTTTTTCTTCCCGTTAGTCAAGTTTACCTCTATTCATCTCTCACCTAAATCTTGTATACTATTTTTTAGGGAAGTCTTACTGGATTTCCTGGCTATGTCAAATCTTCCTATAACAGAATTTTGTACCGCTGAGCACCTCTCCTTTGTAACCATTGTCAGAGTTGCAATTGTATAATTGTTTGTGCATCATTCATTGATGGACATTTGTTGTCTTTGCTGGAATATAAGCTCCATGAGATCATATATGTTTCTGTTTAAGCTTGCTTAGTGAATGTTTACTAAAGTGTCAAGTAAATGGAAGCCTTTTAATGAATACCGACTGAATAGATTAATATTTATTAATGTAGAACAATGATGATAACACCTTGATGAACAAATGTGCTTGCTAAGTCACTAAAATGCTTAAAATGAAGGCCACAGTATTTTGGGGAAAGTGTGGGAAGGCACAGATTTTTTTCAAAATGTTGTAGTCATCAGTATTTGCAGAAAATTGTGGAATCTGATGCTAATTTCTTAGGTTAAGGAGGGGAGGATAAAAACTATCATGTTAGGAGTGATTTTCATGAGAATTACTTTTCTTTCAAGGTCTGAAACAAAAGATAAGTAATATGTTACCATTCTAATGGTGCATTTCATCTTTCAAGTACTCTGCAGAAAGACTTTAATAAAATTCGGCTCAATTAGGATCCTTAGGTAATATACCATTCTAATAAAGTAAATATTGTGGTTAACCAGACCCTTTGTAAAATTTCAGTCACTGCTGTAGAATATATTTACTAAACTCTTAGTGTTTTTTGCCGTCTCAGTAAACACAATGATAGTGGACATTATATACCCTCTTCTGATGATTCAAAATACTGTGATGCTTATCGTTATCACTTTGATAATCAATTTTCATTATGAGAAATAGAGATATAAATTTAGAAGAGAGAGTAGATTGTACTGAATGACCCTTGGATATAACCCAAAAGGTATTTTTTAAATTATTAAATACCTTTCTATACTTGTTTTATATTAATCAATTTGCCTTTATCATAAAAGCAAAGGACACGAAAGTTCTGGCTTTATTATAATTGGCTTAGTAAGTTGAAAAACTTGACCTTTTGTGAATCATGTGGAGTTATTTATAAACCCTGTTTTATTATGTTAATATCTAAATTATTCCATCTGGATCTAGTAATGAAAGTCAGCCCTCAGAATATGTGCAAGTGGTTTACTTTTTACTCAAGATTAATCTGTATAAATGTAGTCCTAATCAACATACAAAATGTACTTTTACAATAAAATATTAAAGCTGTTTCTTTTTAAACAAAGAAATGTTGCTTATGAAAGATCAAGTAGTATTTTTATTTAAAAAAATTTCTAAATGTTATTTTCAAAAAATGTATCACAAAAATGGTTATTTTAATAATGTTTTATTAATGAAGTATTTCAAGTGGGAAAATGATAATATATATTCAGTGAGTTACTCTTATTTGGGAGTTTTTCTTATTTTTGGAAATTTAACATAAAAATATAAATTATTTAATGAGTGCAGGTAACATGTTTATGAACATAGAGAGACCTTGCCAAATCAAATCCTGACAATAACCAGAAGGTCACATATTGTAATTTTAAAACACATCTAATATTTTCTTCACATTGGGAAAATATTTCTACATTTTATACCAGTGGGAGGTGTTAAATTTTTTGCATGAAGAATGGTGTGAAATGCTTATGACTTTATTGCTAATTTTTCCTACATTGAAAAATTGTTTGCTTTATTTTAAAGCAGAACTTCAAAATCCTGGAAAAATAAAAATAATAATAATTAAAACATTGATCTTCTAGATACAACAATCAATCCTACAAGTAAGTGTGCTTTTGTACAATAATCAGGCATCTTTTTTGGTAAGAAAGATCTTATTCCTGTCTACTTTTATTTCCTATATTCCCATTTCTAAAATAAACTATTGGGCAAGCTTTTTGGAAGGATGACTTATTTCCATGAATATTTTGCAAGGTAAAGAAAGAGAATCTTCCTGGGGCTAAACTATCCTCCCCAAAGCATGTGAATATTCGTTCCAATTTTGTTCCTTCTAATTAAGGATTATTATAAAATCCTCACCGATCTCACAGCTGATTAGTGTTTCCATTAAGAAACTGTCAGTATGTTGTTAAGTCTAGACATAGAGAGCTGTAAGAAAAATTCTAGCAATATTTTCCTACGTTAAAAACAGGAACAGATCACATTTTCCTATAGGGACTCTATCGTAAGATGTGTAGAAGACAATTATTTAAACTGTGCAAGATTTTAACGTATAATTTTCCAGAATAACTATGTTATTTCTAGTATCCATATATTTGTACTTGCTGTTTCTATTCTGGAAGACTTTTCCATTCCTCACCTTGAGCATCCATGCTGTGAGCAAATTCTCCCTATCTTTGCATTGAAGTGCAAAGCATCATCTCCTCTGTCCTGGACTACTGGAATACCCCACCTAAGTGGTTTATCTGCTTTTGCTCTTTCTCTGTTGTCATCTTTTCCACATAGTAGCCAGATGGATCTTTTCATGATATCACACAACTGTTTAAACTGCATCCCCCTCCTTTCAGGAACTTCTAACACAGAATGAAATGCAGTCTTTACTAGCCCCAAATAGACTGTCATCTAGCCCCTCACTATCCCTCCAAATCCACTCCATGCTGTTTCTTGAACATGCCAAATTCTATTCTTCTATCTGGAAAAATCTCTTACTAGAACTTGACAGGCTTTAATCATGTCATTTAAGTTTCTGCTCAATGTCATCTCCCCAGAGAGGTCTTCCTTATGATTCTGTCTATAAAGTAGTTGATAACCACATCACTTTCTGTAACTTTAGCCTGTTTATTTTCTTCATAACACTTTCTACTTACTGATATTATATCATTTAGTTTTTTACGTTTTATTGTCCATCTCCTGGACTATAATATGCTCAGAGCATGACAACTTTTAGTCTATCTGCTGAGCTGTATCCCCAGTGCTTAAAATAGCGTGTGGCACAGATTATCCTCTTAGTACTTGAGTGAAAAAAAAATCAAGGGTCTCTGATTCCATTAAGCCTTTTCCAACTGTCCATCTCTCACAATATACACCAGTTGAGCAGATGTGATCATTTCTTTCTTTATCCTATTTGGCATAAAAAGTTAACATGTATTGAGTGCTTACTATGTACCAGGCACTAAGACGTTTTACATATATTGTCTTCTGTTAGCGCACAATTACTCTGTAGTGGTAAACATTATTAGTGGTAGTGTTAGTAATAGTAGTAGTAATAGTAGTAATATTTCTAGCCCAGTGTCACCCAGCAAGCAAGTGGAAGAGTCAGGATTCAACCCTAGGGAGTCTGGCTCCTGAACCAGACTCTAAAGCCAATATGCTACACTACCTCTTTGAAGAAATCATCACAGTGTTTTGCAGATGAATACTGGGATCTCTCTTGGGGAGAAAGTTATGCTTTATTCCAATACAGCACAAGCAAAATGGTAGTAAGTGAGAGAGTGAATGAAGAATTATCTACATTTAGGCAACAACCAATGAGTTCATACAATCCAAAAAAGAAGCAAATGCATTTTTGTCAGATGTCAGAGCTGCCATATTCTGATCACTGAGAAGAATGAGGGACCTATAGTTTACTTGAGGAACAGATCAGCTTACTATCATGAAAGTTTTCAGAACAGATATTAACCATGCATCCCTCCAATCTATAAACATTTATAGAAGAATTCCAAGAATACTCTTTTGAAATTTAGACATAAAACATTACTAAGACTATTTGGAAAAACTAGAAAATACCTAACTCTATACTAGTATTTTTGGGGGGTAACTATAGGGATTTAGATGGAATATAACTTGATTTTATTAATGAACTCCAGACTTACATCATAGTTTCCTTTCAACAGTAAACATTATGCAGTGGAGATAGAAGAACCAAAGACTTTATCTGAATATGTGAATATGTGAATATGTGAACAAGAAAAAAATATGCTATCTTTGTGTCTGAACAACTAAGGGGAAAACATGTCTATAGTATTTCTCAAGGCTGTTTATATGTGTCACAGACATACCTTAGATCAGCTAGGACAAAGAGAGTTATTGGCTGAACTAACTTAGTTAGGGGAATAGGAAAGTCAAGTGCAGTGCCACTCACTAGTTTGAAGCCTATGAGCCAGATACTCAAATGCTTCAGTATTCTTCGAGTTTTATGTGTCTATTTTTCTCCATGTATGTCATTTATGTCTACTAACAAAGATAGGAGAATGATTGAGTTTAACAACTGGGAAATTAAATCCAAAAAAATTCTCTTCTTCATAACAGTAGCCTTGTCCATAATTCAAAACAATCAATTGATTTCATTGGTCTCGTGGAAGAGATTTTTTTTTTTTTGAAAGCATACTCTAAGTAAACAGTTTGGATTTAAACGATTTATATTGATATCATCATTGATATTTAAATTCTTCAGTATGATTAATTTGGAAGTTCACCCTAAAGTCTCAACCAGAAATACGAATTGAGCATAGTATATATACTGTAGTGAAATAATTTTTAGATATAAAACAATACTAAGAAAGTTTGGTCAAGAGAAATGTATTCCCTTTCCAAGACAGTGCATTTCAAAGTCTCTGTGGTGAAGAACCAAGTTTTTGGTTGTTTTCCCCCACTGCCAAGTACCTCAGGTACCAATATTTTTGTTAAAAAAAAGTAAATTACTACAAAACTAAAATGAGAAAAGACATCCACAAGTTAAAATTATTTATTTTTATATTTAATAGACATAAAATTACATTTCAATAAATATAACAAGAAATATTATACAGAAAAAGGAAATACAAATTTCTGCAAATTGTTCTTGTAAAATGTATATCCATGTAGCTTATTAGTATAGACAATTAGTATTATACTCAATCTTTGACTTTATTCAATTGTAACTGAACAAAAACTTATGTGTAAAAAATGATACCCAACTCAAATACTTTTTTCACACATTTGAACCAAGACCATGCAAATCAGTAAAGTTTTAGTGTAACAAATGGGTTTGCTTTTTACTTTCTCATGTATCTAAAGTAAATACATGGATAAATTTCTAAATGTTGATTTCTATATGTGTATTTATTTCAGTATAGTAACAATAACAATTAAAATATAATAAGAGAATATAACCTTCCTACAAATTCTTACTGATGGGGCCTCCCCACCTCCCTTCATTGGCTCCTTGATTCAGTAAGCCCTTAAATCTGGGTTTCTCCTTTGCCGCAGGCTGGAAACTGCTTCTGAGTAGTTGGTTTCTGTAATTTTAGGGCTCACCTTGTTTGTAATCCTCTCTTGGATCACATTCCTGCGCTACCTGTTGTCCAATGTTTGAAAATATTTGCTTCATATTGTCTCCCCATTTCCTAGTTGTTAAAGAACAGAGGGTAGTGTTATATCAGCTTGGCTAGAAGTGGACGTATTATACCATGCACATACTGTCTTGTTATATATTCATTGCTGTTCACTTCAAAATATTGTCTAATTTCTGCTTTTATTTTCCATTTGCATGTTGAAGTATTTAGAAATGCATTATTTGATATCATGAAGTTAGGTTTTTTTCTAATTTCACTTTTATTACTGATTTCTAGGTTAATTTCACTCTCATCAAAGAACATAACTGAATAATTCAATTTTTAGGTTTTGTTGTAGCTTTAGTTTTGGCCTAGCATATGGGTAAATTTTATAAATGAATACTTAAGAATAAATATTGTTGTTCTTGGGTGAAATAGTCTCTACATGTTAATTAGTTTATGTTTAAAAATTTAATTTTTCATACCTTCTGATTTTTTTTTTGCTCAATTCTATCAGTTATAGTGGGAAGTATATTATTTGTGGATTTCTTTTTGTTGTACAATATGAATCTATAAATTTATGATATTAGATGATTATAGATTTGATATTGTGACATACCCATTTTGTACTGAATCCTTTATATTTTAAATGTTTATTTTTTTGAGAGAGAGTGTGAGAGAGTGTGCATGTGTGCATGCAAGTGGGGGAAGGGCAGAGAGAGAGAGGTGGTGGGAGACAGAGGATCCCAAGTAGACTCCACACTGATAGTGGAGAGCCCATGTGAGGCTTGAACTCACAAATCATGAGATCATGACCTGAGCCAAAGTCAGACACAACCTACTGAGTCACCCAGTCTCCCTGCTCCTTTATATATTAATATGGCCTTCTTATCTTTTTCTTTGAAGTCTATTTTGCCTTATATTAATATATCAACACCAGCTTTCTCTTGGTCAGTGTTTCATGCTATCACCTTCCTTTCAACTGTTTTGTGTTCTTATACATAAAGTGTCTCTTATAAGCAATATATAGTTGACAGTTATTTTTTACTATGACTATCTTAGTCTTTTACTTGATGAATTTGGTTATTTACATTTAATATAATAATTGATATAGCTATGTTTATGTCTGCCATGCTACAGTGTTTCTTTTTTTGTGACTTTTGATTTAGTAAGATATTACTATAATTTTTTTCCTTAAATTAATTCCTTAGTTATATATTCTATAACTATTTTGTAATGACTACCCTAGAGATTACATAACTCATCTTGTACTAATTATAAACTAAAAGAAGTTATTATTTTATCATATTCCTGCTACTGTTTGAACCATACACTTTTGACACTATTTACTCTATATATCATTTTTAAAAAATTTTTGTTTAACGTTTATTTATTTTTGAGAGACAGAGAGAGACAGAGAATGAACAGGGGAGGAACAGAGAGAGAGGGAGACACAGAATCCGAAGCAGGCTCCAGGCTCAGAGCTGTCAGCACAGAGCCCAACGTGGGGCTCAAACCCACGAACCATGAGATCATGACCTGAGCCGAAGTCAGTCGCCTAACCGACTAAGCCACCCAGGTTCCCCTATACGTCATTTTTATTCTTACTGTTTTCAAAATGGGGAAATCTTCTAAGACTTCACTGGTTCAACTCCAATTGGTGTTAGCTTAAATGTTTGCCCTTTTACCTTGTCAAAGGAAAAAAAAATCATGGTAGTATTTAATAAGGAAATGTTTCTTTTCTATCAGAAATTGGATGCAATTGATCGAAGGTCTTTTGGCATCTGTCATAAAGGTCATTGAATTTTTTCCCCTTTGCCCATGTAATATGATTGGTTATGGTAGTCTATTTTCTAGTAATGTAAAGCCCTTGAATTCCCACAGAAAGTTTCTCTTAATAATAGTACTTTATTAATTTAATATTCTGTTAAATTTGAGATACTGCTATGTGTCCTTTTTGTATTTATATCCACAAAATAACTTTGTCCACTTATCTGTGTCACTTCTGCTTTGCTCTGTTTATTTAGTATTTGTTAGGAGTGGGAAGCAACATTATATTATATTCATAAAATGAATTGGGTAATTTCTCTTATTTCTCTGTACCTTGGAAGAAATTGATAAACAAATAAATTGTGTATTCTTAAAATTTTATACAAACTCATCTATGAAACTATCTGGGTTATGAAACAGAAATTTCTTTAGTCTATATAATAATTTAACTTTATAACAAAAATTTGCTATTTCATTGAGTGTTTAAATTCCATGAGCATGATTTCATGTACGTAATCTAAAAAAGAATTTTTCTGTGTCTGGGGTTCTCTTTTCATGAGTAATGTTATGAATTGCTATTCTCACACTTTTCCATCGGTATCCATTACAGGTTTACTTATTTCATTATAGTTTTCAAATAACTAGCTTTAGACATGTCTTTGTTTCTAATTTTTTTATTTATTAAGTTATGTTTTCATCCTTATAACTTTTCTACTGGTTCTTAGGGATTATCTCAATGTACTTTTACTATCACCATATTAGTATTTATTGCTGTAGAAAAATTACAGCAAACTTTACAACTTAAAATAATACCCATTTATTAGCTCACTGCACATCAAAAGTTTAGCATGATATTGCTGTGTTCTCTGTTCAGTGTATCATGAGGCAAAAGTCAAGATGTCAGCCAGGCTGTCTTTTCCTAGAGGCTCTAAGGTAGAAAAAAAAAATCTGCTTCCAAGCTCATTCTTGTTATATCTTCAGAATTCAGTTCTTTGCTGTTATAGGACTATGTCCTTTTTGGTTGTCACTTAGTGGCTGCACTCAACTAATAGAGGTTGTCTATGTGGCCTTATGTCTTCAGATCTGCACCAGTGTGTTAAATCCTTCCTCATTCTTTGGAACTTTACCTATTGTCCCTGTCCTCTGTATCAGATTTAAAGAGGTCATGTGATTAAGCCAGACACATCAGAATATTTTCCCATATTAAAGTCCACTGATCTGAGACCTTAATTATATTTACAAAATGATAGCAGCATCTAAACAGGTATTTGACTGAATAACGGGGAAAAGGCATATATTTACCAGAGAGTCACATAGAATTGACTGCCACACTCCTATGAGTAGAACATTTTGTTCACTTACTATTTTTCCTACTCTGCAGGTATAATTTCTCTGGAGTACATGTTTGTCTGTATCCTCTGCTTTTTAGTATATTCGGACTTGAGAAGCTGATATCCTCTTTGACTCAAGTTAGTTACTATTTTTTGATTCTTTTGTGGTTTAATGTACTTTTTAAGTAATGCTTTTATTATTAAAGTGAATCTTTATTTCACTGAAATGAGATAAAGAGAATTGGTATGATTTATTCTTTTCCATTTGGGAATTTTTTGAGATTCAAGATATGATCAATATTTATATATGCCTTATGAATATTTAAAAAGTATCTATTTTCTGCCTAGGAGCTACAATATTAATTATATTCATTTTCTCAATTTCCTTATTTGATTTTGGATTATTTGATCATCATAGAGAAAATCTCAAAAAATAATTGTTTTTCCATTTATCTTTTTTATTTTTAATGCTTTTTTATTATAGTTGAGTGATACATTATTTTTTTCTTTCTTTGTAATCAGCATGCTGTACATTCTATCCCCTAAACTTATTTATCTTATAACTAGAAGTTTGAAACTTTTGACATCATTTACCCACTTCTCCCACCACCCTCCCCCATCCCCCCACCTCCCACCTCGGCAACCATTGATCTATTATTCTCTGTTAACTATGAGTTGTTTTTGTTTTTGTTTTAGATCTCACATATAAGTGAGATCATACATTATTTGTCTTTCTCTTTCTGACTTCGTCTAATGCTATTAATTTTCATCCATGCTGGTGCAAATGTCAGTATTTCCTTCTTTATTATGGCTGAATAATATTTATATATTGTATAAACATTTATATAACATATAATATATATTTCTTCACTCATTCATCTGGCAATGGATACTTGGGTTTTTTCCATGTCTTGGCTATGGTAAATGATACTGTGGTGTACATGGGGGTGAAGATATCTCTTTGGGATAGTGATACTGTTTCCTTTGGTTATATACCCAATAGTGAAATTGATGGATCATTTGGTAGCTCTATATTTAATTTTTTGAGAAACTTCCATACTGTTTCATAGTGGCTATACCAATTTACATTCCTACCAACAGTGCACAGCAGTTCTCTTTCTGCACATCCTCACTAACATTTACTATCTCTTATCTTTGTAATGACAGACATTCTAACAGATGTGGAGTGATATTTCATTATGGATTTGATTTACATTTCCCTGATGATTAGTAATGTCAAGCACCTTTTTTTTTTTTTCATTGAAATTAAAGTTAGTTAACATACAGTGTAGTCTTGGCTTCAGGAGTAGAACCCAGTGATTCATCTTTTACAAACGATACCCAGCGCACATCCCGAAAAGTGTCCACCTTAATGCGCATCACCGTTTAACCCATCCCCCCATCCACCTCCTCTCTAGCAGCCTTCAGTTTGTCCTCTATTTTAGAGTCTCAAGAACCTTTTTATGTACCTGTTGGCCATTTGTATGTGTACATCTTCTCTGGAATAATGTCTGTTCAATCCTTATATTAATTTTTTAATCAGATTTTTTTTGGTTTTCAGTCATATGAGTTTTTTTTTATATATGAAATTTATTGTCAAATTGGTTTCCATACAACACCCAGTGCTCATCCCAAAAGATGCCCTCTTCAATGCCCATCACCTACCCTCCCCACCCTCCCACCCCCCATCAACCCTCAGCTTGTTCTCAGTTTTTAAGAGTTTCTTATGCTTTGGCTCTCTCCCACTCTAACCTCTTTGTTTTTTTCTTCCCCTCCCCCATGGGTTTCTGTTAAGTTTCTCAGGATCCACATAAGAGTGAAAACATATGGGTACAGCCACTCTGGAAAACCGTGTGGAGGTTCCTCAAAAAATTAAAAATAGACCTACCCTATGACCCAGCAGTAGCACTGCTAGGAATTTACCCAAGGGATACAGGAGTACTGATGCATAGGGGCACTTGTACCCCAATGTTTATAGCAACACTCTCAACAATAGCCATATGAGTTTTTAAAATATATTTTGGATATTTAACCTTTATTAGATATATTATTTTAAAAAAATTTTCCCATTATTTAGCTTGCTTTTTCATTTTGTTGATGGTTTCCTTTGCTGTGCAGAAACTTTTTAGTATGATGCAGTCCTGGTTGTTTATTTTAGGTGTTGTCACCTTTGCCTTTAGTATCCAATCCAAAATAAACCATTGCCAAGACCAACACTAAGGAGCTTACTCCTTATGTTTTCTTCTATGAGTTTTATGGTTTCAAATTTTATGTTCAAGTCTAATTCATTTTAAGTTGACTTTTTATGTATGGTGTGAGATACGGTCCAGTCACATTCTTCTGCATGTGTGTATCCATTTTCCCTCAACAACTTTTAAAAGACTATTCCTTCCCCATTGTATATTGTTGGCTCCTTTGTTATAAATTAATTTACCCTATATGGAAAGGTTTATTTCTGGACTTTTATTCTGTTCCATTGATCTATGTGTCTGTTTTTATTCCAATACAACAATATTTTGATTAATATAGCTTTGTAATATATTTTGAAATCAGGAAGCAAATGCTTCCTGACTTATCCTTCATTCTCAAGATTATTCTATTTGGGGTCTTTTGTAGTTTCATAGAAATTAAATTTTTTTTCTATTTCTTTGTAAAATATCTTCGGAATCTTTATAGGGATTGTGTTGAATCTGTAGATTGTTTTGGTAGTATGGACATTTTAACAATATTAATTCTTCCAATCCATGAACACAGGATATATTTCCATTTATTTGTGACTTCATTAGTTTCTTTCATCAAGATCTTATAGTTTTGGGCATAAAGATTTTTCACTTCCTTGCTTAAATTTATTCCTAGGTATTTTATCCTTTTTCATGTAATTGTAAATGGGATTATTTTCTTAATTTTTTATTTCTGATAGTTAACTGTTAGTATATAGAAACTCAAGTAACTTTTGTGTATTGATTTTGCAACTTAAAACTTTACTGAATTCACTTATTAGTTCTAATAATTTGTGTGTGTGTGTGTAGTCTTCAGGGTTTTCTATATATAATATCATGCCATCTTAAAATGGAGATAGTTTTCCTTCTTTCTGATTTGCTTGACTTTTATTTATTTGATTTGCTTAATTCTTCTGGCTAAGACTTCCAGTATTGTGCTGAATAAAAGTGATAAAAGTGAGCATCTTTTTCTTATTCCTGATTTTAAAGGAAAAAAGTTTCAGTTTTACACCATTGAGTATGATGATAGCTGTGGGCTTGTCATATATGGCTTTATTATGTTGAGATCTGTTCCCTCTATACTCACTTCACTGAGTTTTTATCATGAATGGATGGTAAATTTTGTCAAATGCTTTTTCTACATTTATTGAGATGATCATATGAATTTTATTGTTCATTTTGTTAATGTTGTGTATCACGGTGGTTGATTTACAGTTGTTAAACCACACTTATATCCCTGGAATAAATGCCATTTGATCATGGTGTGTGACTTTTTAAATGTATTCTTGAATTTGGTTTGGTAGTATTTCACTGAGGATTTTTGCATCTATGTTCATCAGGTATATTGGTTTATAATTTTATTTTATTATAGTGTCCTTGTCTGGTTTTGACATGAGGGTAATACTGGTCTCGAAAAATAAATTTAGAAATATTTCCTCTTCTTCAATTTTTGGAAGAATTTAAGAAGGATAGATATTAAATTTATTTGAATGTTTGGTAGAATTCACCAGTGAAGCCATCTGGTCCTAGACTTTGTGTTTGGGAAGGTTTTTGATTACTGATTCAATCTTACTATTTATTGGTCTATTCACGTTTTGTTTTTCTTAATGGTTTTTCTTGGTAGGTGTATGTTTCTAGAAATTTATCAATTTCTCCTAGGTTTTCAAATATTGGTATATAATTGTTCATAGCACTCTCTTATGATTCCTTGTATTTCTGTGGTATCAGTTGTAATGTCACCTCTTTCATGAATGATTTTTAAAAAATGTTTTTAATGTTTATTTGTTTTTGAGAAAGAAAGAGACAGAGCGTGAGCAGGAGAGGACAAAGAGGGAGAGGGAGACACAGAATCTGAAGTAGCCTACAGACTCTGAGCTGTCAGCACAGAGTCTGATGTGGGGCTCGAACTCATGAACCATGAGATCATGACCTGAGCTGAAGTCAGATGCTTAACCAACTGAGCCACCCAGGCACTCCACTTTCATTAATAAAGTTTAAGTATCTGAGTGTTCTCTCTCTCTCTCTTCTTTGTTTGTTGGTTGGTTGGTTTTTTTTTGTTTTTTTTTTTTGTTTTTTTTGGTGAGTCTAGCTAAAAATTTCTCTATTTTGTTTATGATTAAAAATACAGTTCATCATTTTCAATAAAGATTGATCTTTTATATTGTCTTTTTTGTGTCTATTTCATTTATTTCTGCTCTGATCTTTCTTTCTTTCCTTCTACTATTTTTGGACTTTGTTGGTCTGTGTAGAGTTAAGTAGATTGTTTGAGGTCTTCCTTTTTTCTAATGTAGCTATATACTGCTATGATAGTTCCTCTTAGAACTACTTTTGCTACATCTCTTAAGTTTTGATATGTTGTATTTCTGTTTTCATTTATGTCAATTTTGTAGTAATCTTTCGATCTCCTGTTTGACCTACTGGTTGTTTAGTAGCAAGTTGTTTCATCTCCACATATGTGTGAATTTTACATTTTCTTCTTCATACTGATTTATGGTTCCATACTACTGTGGTCAGAAAAGATGCTTGATATGATTTCAATCAAAAGATGCTTTTATATGGTTTCAATCTTTCTAAATTTACTGTGATGTTTTTAAAAATAATAAGAAAAAAAACCACATTGAAACAGGTAAGAAAGGCTGTGACATACTGTTGCCATAAACCTCATCCCTGGCATAATGACATATAATCAGGGGAAAACTCACAACTTCTGGCTTCTCCCTAAGGCGTGAAGGGTTTGCACCCAATATCTAGTGTCCAGATTTTTAAGACTTTCACCTGAAGGATGAGATCTGAAAATGCATAACTCTGAAAACTAATGGCGCTTGTGTCCACAAGATCCACAAGACTATAGTAAACAAAGAAGCAGTTTTAATGGGCTTGCAAGGACTGTTTGGGGTGCTGTCTCTTTAGGGCTCAGTGCAGAGGCAACAGACAGAAGCAACCATTTTTCAGTCTGAAACAAGCTTGTACATATATGTCTGCACACTGGCTTTTGCAACTAATGCCAAAGGGCACACCCCTTCATCCTCTGGCTTCTTGGCCAGAGGAGCTTCTTTTGCAAGTCCCATGGGACAATAGCAAACAAAGAATCAGTTCTTAATTGGCTATCTTCCCAGGTCTCAGTGCAGAGGGAGTAGAAAAACGCCCAGCTCCAATCTTTCCCTGAAAGAGATCTACTTGCACACTCTAAAACCTTCTGCCTGAACATGCACCTTTCTATCAATGTGCATCTAAGGACTGACTGAGATCCTTCCCTTTGTGACACTGACAGGTCTTGACACACCCTCAACTACTGAGAGCCATTAAGTAACAAAAAGTCTTCTTGGACAATCACACAGGTTTGAGAGACAACCAAGAGCTAGGGCCATTATGTACTATAAGGTTCATCTCCTGCACAAGACCACTCCTGCAGGTCTGGAAGAGGGAACTATTTTATATAATGCACAGAAACTAACACAAAAAGTCACAGGACATGTAGAAGCGGGAATATGTTCTAAAAAAGTAACAAGATAAAAGTCCAGTAATAGAACTTAATAAAATGATGATAAGTGATTTACTTGATAAGGAATTCAAATTAATGGTGATAGTGATGCTTACCAAGGTTAGGAGGATATTGCATAGACAAAGTGAGATTTCAACAAAGAGACAGAAAATATAAGAAAGTATCAAGAAATCACATACCAGAGTAAAATAGTAATTGAACTAAAAAATTCTCTGAGGGGGGCGCCTGGGTGGCGCAGTCGGTTAAGCGTCCGACTTCAGCCAGGTCACGATCTCGCGGTCCGTGAGTTCGAGCCCCGCGTCGGGCTCTGGCCTGATGGCACAGAGCCTGGAGCCTGTTTCCGATTCTGTGTCTCCCTCTCTCTCTGCCCCTCCCCTGTTCATGCTCTGTCTCTCTCTGTCCCAAATATAAATAAACGTTGAAAAAAAAAATAAAAAATAAAAAAAATCCTTCTTTAAAAAAAAAAAATTCTCTGAGGGATTCAACAGCAGACTAAATCAAGCATAAGACAGTTCAGCAAACTTGAAGACAGGGAAGTAGAATTCATCCAATCAGAAAGGGGAATTAAAAGGAATTAAAAAGCATGAATGTATCTTAAGGGACTTTGGGGATAATGGGATGTCGTCAAGTGAACCAGTATTCACATTGGAGGGTCCTCAAAAAGAGAAGAGAAAGAGAAAAGGATCAGGAAGGTTATTAAGATGATGATGGTAATTAATAATAATAATAATAATAATAATAATAATAATGGCTGAAAACTTTACTAACCTGGGGAAAGAAACAGACATCCATATCCAGGAATCCCAGAGAGTTCCAAATGAAAGGAATACAAAGAGACCTACACACTGATACACATTATACTGACATGAATTGTCAGTAATTAAAGACAAAGAGAGGGGCGCCTGGGTGGCGCAGTCAGTTAAGCGTCCGACTTCAGCCAGGTCACGATCTCGCGGTCCGTGAGTTCGAGCCCCACGTCAGGCTCTGGGCTGATGGCTCAGAGCCTGGAGCCTGTTTCCGATTCTGTGTCTCCCTCTCTCTCTGCTCCTCCCCCGTTCGTGCTCTGTCTCTCTCTTTCCCAAAAATAAATAAACGTTGAAAAAAAAATTGGAAAAAAAAAAAGACAAAGAGAGAATCTTAAAAGCAACGTGAGAAAAACAACTTGTTACATACAAGGGAACCCCCAAATGACCATTAATAAATCTTTCAGCAAAAACTTTGCAGGCCATAAAGGAGTGGCATGGTGTATTCAAAGTGCTGAAAGAAAAAAAAAAAAAATGAAACAAAAAGCTGCCAACCAAGAATTTTCTATTTGGCCAGGCTGTCCTTCAGAACTAAAGGTAAGGTAAGGAGTTTTCCAGACAATCAAAAGCTGAAGCAGTTCATCACCACCAGACCAGTCTTACAGGAAATGTTAAAGAGAGCTTTTGAAGCTGAAATGAAAGAGTGATAGTTAGTAATTAGTAATAAGAAAACATATGAAAGTATGAAGGGTAAATATATAGTTAAATTCTGAATAATCTAATGTTGTGTAATGGTGGTTGGGAAAATCACTTATAAATTTAGTATGAAGATTAAAAGACAAAAGTCATAAAAATAACTACAATAATTTGTTAATGGTATGCAAGGTAAAAATAATGTTAACTGTGACAATAAAAAATAACCTATTGTGGAAGAGACTAAAAGTATAGAGCTTTAGTGTGCGTTCAAACTGAAGTTCTTATCAACTTAAAGTAGACTTTTATAAATATATTTTACGTATGCCTACTATAACTGCAAAGCAAAAACCTATAGTAGATATGCAAAAAGATAAAGACAAAGGAATCTAAGCATACTAAAATAGAAAATCATCAAACACAAAGAGACAAAGAGGGAAAAAAAAACAAATAAATTGCAAAATAGCCAGAAAAAATTAATGAAAATGTAATAGTGAGTTCATACCTATCAATACTTTAAATGTCAGTGGACTAAATTCTTTAATCAAAAGGTATCAGAGAGGCTGAATGGTTGAAAAGCAAGATTCAACTCTAATATGTACAAGAGACTTAGGATACATATAGACTAAAAGTGAAGGGGATGAAAAAATATATACAGCATGTAAGTGGAAACCAAAAGAAAGTTGAGGTGACTATCCTTATATCGAACAAAATTGACTTAAAAAAAAGACTACAATAAGAGACAAAGAGGGGCATTATATAATGATAAAGGGGTTAATCCAACAAGAGGTTATAACGTTTGTAAATATTTATGTGCCCAATGTAGAAGCACCTAAATATGTAAAGCAAATATTAACAGACATAAAGAGAGAATTTGACAGCAAAACAATAATAGTAGAGCACTTAAATACCCTACTTTCATCAATAGATACATCAGCCAGACAGAACATCAATAAGGAAACATACATTGGACTTTAACTACACATTAGACCAGATGAACATAACAGACATTTATAGAATATTCTATCCAGCAGCAGCGGAATACATATTCTTCTTAAGCACACATGGAACATTCTCTTGGATAGATTATATGCTACACTACAAAACAGTGATACATTATTTAATTCCTAAATGTTTTTGGTGACTACCCATGTTATATTATCTTGAAACATACATCTTTAAATAATATCTGAGGCGCCTGGGTGGCTCAGTCAGGTAACTGCCTGACTCTTGATTTTGGCTCAAGTCAGGATCTCATGGTTCCTGAGATGGAGCCCCATATCAGGCTCTCCGCTGACAGCATGGAGCCTACTTGGGATTCTCTCTCCCCCTCCCCGTCTGCCCTTCCCCTGCTTGCTTGTGCACACTCTTTCTCAAATAAATAAACTTTTAAAAACAAATAAGTTGGGGCGCCTGGGTGGTGCAGTCGGTTAAGCGTCCGACTTCAGCCAGGTCACGATCTCGCGGTCCGTGAGTTCGAGCCCCGCGTCAGGCTCTGGGCTGATGGCTCGGAGCCTGGAGCCTGTTTCCGATTCTGTGTCTCCCTCTCTCTCTGCCCCTCCCCTGTTCATGCTCTGTCTCTCTCTGTCCCAAAAATAAAATAAAAACGTTGAAAAAAAATTTAAAAAAAATAAAATAAAAACAAATAAGTTAATAATATATGACAACATGATAAATAAGGATTTAAATGATGATTATAATAATGGAAGTGGTGATGATGATCATTTGCATAACATTGACATAAAATTGATTTTACTTTTAATTTTTTGTATATTATTTTTATTTTGTCTGTATTTTTGAGTTTTAGGTCTTCATGTGTTTTGGTTGCCTTTTGTTTTGCAATCTATAAGTTTTCAAGTAGTGAGGTTTAACACATTAATCTTGTGTTTTATGGTGTATTTTATGCTCTTTAGCTTTCACGCTATTCTTCTATCCCCAGCTCACTGCTTTTGCTAAATTACTCCAAGTTTCTTTAGTCTTTGGTTCTCTAGTGATTTGAGATTTATATATCTTATATTTATTCTACTACCTTCACATTTTGGTCGCATGCATACATTTATATGAATTCATATTTTAAACATATTTTACTCTAGCAATACAGAATGAACTTTTTAATAAAACAAAACTGATAATCTCATTTCTCCACATCATATTCTAGCTTCCTATTTCTGAAGATAAGTCAGGCACTTTAGCTTAGAAACAATGGCCCTTCAGGGCACCTCAGTGACTCAGTTGGTTAAGCGTCTGATTCTTGATTTCAGCTCAGGTCACAATCCCATAGTTTGTGAGTTTGAGCCCTGTATTAGGCTCTGTGCTGACAGTGCAGAGCCTGCTTGGGATTCTCTCCTTCCCTCTCTCTCTCTGCCCCTCCCCTGCTGTCTCTCTCTAAATAAATAAAACATATATATATATATATATATATATATATATATATATATTAAAAAAGTAAATAAACAAAGGCCCTTCATTAACTGATTTATTCCTCTCTTTCTTTCTTTGTAACATCTGTTCTACATTTCTTTAGCCACCAAAACATGTGCCATGGGTTGAGGCTTCATGAATCCACACATGCTGTTTTTCAAATTGGATGCTTTTACTTCTTTAATTTTTTTCTGATAAATCCTATCAAATTTCAACATTAAGATCAAATTATCATATTCTCTATGATAACTTTCCTAATCACTTTCTCCACCAAAAGTCTAATTTTTAAAACTCTCCTTTACTGAAGTGGCATTCTAGGTATGTCACCATAGCACCTAATGTCCTGCCACCTGATTATTAGGTTATTCATTCATGTTCTCTTTTACAACTGGGAGTTCAGTAAAGGAAGGGGCCACATATTATTTAGCTTTGAATCATTAGTATGTAGCACAGTAGTTTACATATTTGTGGTACTTAATAAATACTTAATGAATTAAGTATATTAGATACACTTCAGTGTTTGCCCATGTTTTAGCTCAAATCTATAGAAATTTCAGTTTACATTTATAAAATACATAATGCCATTTTCTGATTTATTCTGAAATACCAGAAACAAAGAAAAATATAAAATTAAATCATAATGTAAACTATGCACTTTAGCTGATAATAATATATCAATTTTAGCTCAACTGTAACAAATGTACCACATAAATGCAAGATGTTAATAATAAGGGAAAGTGGGATGAATGTGAGGGGCTAAATGTCAATTCTTTATACTCCCTGCTCAATTTTTCTGTAAGCCTAAAACTTCTCAATACAAAAGTTTTTTAATTAAAAATTTTACTCTTTCTCTTTACTCCTTCTCTTTCTCTTTGTATCTATTAAATAAACTAACATATTTGGGCACCTACTGTAACCAAAACTATATCTGTGATTAGGAAGGAGACAGAGGTATACCAGACAGAGAGCTAGAGAGAAAAACTGTTAATTGCTCTGTGTTATGATGAGTACAGTGAAGACTGTAGGATAGGATTCTTTGGGAGCACATACAAAGGGTGTCTGTCCTAGAACTGATCAGAGAGGATTACATGATAGAAGTGACACCTTAAAGGAAACCTGAATGATAAGTAGGGGTTTATGAGTAGGGAATTGGAGTTAGAGAAAATAGAGGCTGGAGAATTAAATCTGATACTGTTTCACATTTTGAACTCTATCCAAAGAGTGATGTGATGGTATTGAGAAGATTTTAATGTGGACGTACTCAGAGTTGCTTTCTAGATTGATTATCTGGGTACTAGAGAGAGGACAATGGACAGGAAATAAATGGTAAAAAATCAGACGGTGTTAAGGCAGATAGACAACTTATGAGGCTTTTCTCATCATCTAGGCTAGAAATGATGCCTCTCTAAAATAGGTTAGTATCAGTTAGAATAGACTGAGAAGTTCAGAGGGGATTAGGATATAGATGGATTGAGCATGAGTGAGAGGAAGATATCTTGGATGATTATTCAGTTTCTCACTGTTCACCTGGTAGATGTCCTCACGCCATTCACATTATCACAAAGATAAAGTAAATTTGGGAATGGCAATTAGAAATGAATTCAGTTTGGGATTCAGGATGACTGCAGAATATACAAATGGGGATCTCCATTTGTGGAATATATGTGTGGATCTTGACATATGTAAGGGAACTGGACCATAGGGAGAGACTTGTAACTCCTTTGTAACTGAGGAAGGAGAATGGAAGAATTGGAAATGTAGCATTGTATACTTTCAACACTGTACAGCTATGGAGAATTGATATTTCTGAAGTGTAACTGAGAGAATAGATATTTTCTAGTTGAAAAACTTTATAGATGTTTATACTATATTTTTCTCTCTGGTGACAAAATGACTTTAAAAGTAAAGCTTATTTATTTTTAGTGGACATTACATCTTTTGGAAGATACAAGGATACTTATTCTAGAATCTTCAGGAACTTTCAGGATGCTATCCATATAATAGATCCCAAGGATCTTATCACTTTCCTGACTTTAAGAATGGGAGTAGGGGCGCCTGGGTGGCGCAGTCGGTTAAGCGTCCGACTTCAGCCAGGTCACGATCTCGAGGTCCGGGAGTTCGAGCCCCGCGTCGGGCTCTGGGCTGATGGCTCAGAACCTGGAGCCTGTTTCCGATTCTGTGTCTCCCTCTCTCTCTGCCCCTCCCCTGTTCATGCTCTGTCTCTCTCTGTCCGAAAAATAAATAAAAACGTTAAAAAAAAATTAAAAGAATGGGAGTAATTTAATGAGGTTGTTATCAACTCAATCAGACTTAATGTCTCCTTATATAATACTATGAAATGTTCCCTCTACTATCCTGAAATTAAATTCAAAGATAATACCTATACACATATATTTTTAATGCTGCGCCTTAAATTTAGGATAAATGAAGAATAAAGGCAAAATATAATAAAATCATTATTTCTCTATATTAATGCTCAGAACAACACTATAAGACAAAATGAAATAATCAGATACTTGAGCACTTAGGTATAATCACCAGGAAACTACAACTTTCTAACTTCAAGTTTAGAAAGGCAAAGATTTTTTCCACTACTTTATTCACTGCTGTCTCCCCAGTGTCTGGATCTGTGCCCAACACATAGTATGTTCCTGACAAATGCTTTGTTAAATTATTAAAAGATTGAATACAGGTATTTTGTATTTGTTTAAATACCACCAGTAACATTACAGTGATGGGATATTCTGAATTGTGGGTCAGTTTATGGCGAATGTCCACACTAAAGTTTTCCTAATTGTTGCATTTAAGTATTATTACTGATTTAGTTATTATTGGTTAAGTATTAGCCCATGGGGGAAAAATCATTAATCTGAAAGAATTTCTTTAAAATACCTTAATACTAAGTACTTTATTTATATCAATAATAATGAGTTTGCACTAATTGATCACCTATTATATACTTGATAGTGGAGATTGTGTTGTGCACCTGTGTATACACAGCTCTTAGAAAAGCATTTAATAAATACTTTTAAATAAATAAATTATTGCAACAACTGGCTATGTGGGTGTTCTGCTCCTTTTTTGTATTTCCATTTGATACATAGTGATTACTGTGGTCTATCAGTGATATGTGAAGTAATGTAGCAGAATTGTCAGATTTGTTTACAAAAAAATGTGTATTTTACTCAGAAACTAAAGACTATGTTTAGCGTAGTATTTTTAAAAACCACATCAAACTTATTTTTTATTATTGTCAATACTCTGCTCAGATCCTTTTGAATCCCTTATTTCTTCTGTGAGTACCGAGCTGACTTTTCATCATTAACCTTGCCATCTTTGTTGGAAGGCTACCTTCTGTTGCCAGAGCCTTTTTTGCCAGTGCACAGATGACCAGAAATGTCTGGGAATTAACAATTCCTTGAGAGCAGCCCTTTACCGATGGCTTCAAGAGTGTAAATATTCTAGCTCCTTCACTTAGTGGTCAGAATAATTCTGAAGAATGTGTTTAGTACCTTTTTCCTAGATATTCCCTGGAGATTATGCTTAGTAACAACTTGACAAGCTGTGTTTTGTTCACTACGTTATCTTTATACTCCTTTCTTTTTCTTGCACCTCTCAAACTAAGAATGCACAGTCTTCCTCTCAGAGTCAGATTCCAAGAGGAACCCTGCTAGGGGAGTTATAAATGGTTCTAGGAAACAGATCTCCAGACAGAACTGTATGGTTGGGTCCTTGGCTAGCCAAATAGCAAAAAGACTGCATTACTGGTGATAGGTGGGATGGTGATAATCCTTGGTGTTCTGTAGCATAACCATTGATAAGTCTCTCATCAATGGTCAATTGAAATGAAATATCTATGGAAGAAGATGTGCTGATATATGCAGTGTCTTTGACATTTGAGATATATGATGGCTATGGTAATTATAAAGACTGTGACAGTATTTAGTTATTTTAAAACTTCACTGATGTGCTAAATAAAATTGACAAACTCACTTCAGCTTCTGAACTCAAAGACAGCTTTGAGACTCACAGACAGCTTCTGCAGAGAGGAAAGGCCAAAGGGTATCTTTCATGGTGTTTAAAGGGACTCTCATTTCCTGCAACTGGAAGGCAAACCAGGCCAATACCAGACCCAGGATCTAATTGTGAGAGTAGCCGAATTACAGAGAAGGCATGATTCCCAGTATTGATATGTCTCCTATGCTAAAGAAAGGGCCAGAAGAATGGGTACAAAGGTGCAAAAGGAATGGACCCCAGCTAACTGAGATGGGAACACTTGTGTGGATACACTTGAGAATCTTGTATCTACAGATACTCTTGAATGCTCCAAGGCTACAGAAGTAGCCCATGTTCCTTCCTAAATAATAACAGCCTTCCCTTGCCTGGAGACCTTGCAGAGGCCTCTACTAAGATGGGTGCCTCCCAAGATGATAAGTGCCTTCTTCAAGATTTCCCTCCACCTCCCCTCAACACTTCTAGACTAATAGCTAGTATAAAATTCAGTAAACTACTCTAACTCCTCTGGGAGGAAAGGTATTATTCTCCCAAAAGAGCTCTAAGATTTTGAAAATATGCACTGACAGGTCCCAAGAATGGATTTTGAGGGTGGTAGATGAATGGAAGGGAGTGTTGGGTGGCATGAAGGATGTAAGGCTGTACAAAGGAAAGTTTGTAAGTATGGGCTACAATCTGTTGACTTCAGATTTAACATACTGGCAAGGATATCTAGAGCTTGTCCTAACTTGCCACTGGCATGGCTTCCTAAAGCTTAGAAAATGTTGGCCTCTAGTAAGTGGATGGAGATATTGGAACTTCCTTGTAGGAACAGTGTGGAAGACGTAAAAATATTTAGACCGGTGGGCATGCTAGAATGAATTTATTCACTGTCTAACCTATTTTCCCAAAGAGAGCCTAAACGATTCTCCATTTGGTAAATCAATAGGAGATGAGCTAGTGAGGATGGTACCAACATAATGTCCTTCATAAGCCAGGGTTGATGAGATACTACTCTCGATTTGGGTTCCCTAGAGGCAATGGGGATGATACGATTCTGGCACAGCAGAGGCCTGGTGCCAGCATTAAACAATAGAGGGAAAACATATGTAGTTATTCAAATGTAACAAAGCTAGAATGGCAAACTGGTTTGTATTTTGCGTTATCTATAATTTTTATGAAAATTTTAATATAGACCTGCATTCATACAAGTTAATCACATATTAATATCTTAAAATCATATTCCCATGTTCTACATTAATGAGAAAGGAGTCAGCTTCAGTCATTAGAGGTTGTTTATAATAAATATGCAATAAAACAAATTACTGACATTTCTTAAAAAAGTAATTAATTTTGTAATATAAATGTTATAGGTGAATATTGCATATTGATTTTTCTTTTCCTGATCAGAATGATGCTCAAAAAATATCCGTAGCTTTTCCACTTTATTTTTTTTTAATTATTTTTTTTTAACGTTTATTTATTTTTGAGCCAGAGAGAGACAGAGCATGAACGGGGGAGGGGCAGAGAGAGAGGGAGACACAGAATCGGAGGCAGGCTCCAGGCTCCGAGCCATCATCCCAGAGCCCTACGCGGGGCTCGAACTCACGGACCATGAGATCGTGACCTGAGTTGAAGTCGGACGCCTAACCGACTGAGCCACCCAGGCGCTCCTCCACTTTATTTTTATCCTAAAACCCTCACTTTAAAAAAATTTTTTCTTAGTAATTTTAATACATCTATTTGCTTGAGAGAAAAATTATGTGTGGATGTGAATGTGAGTGTTTGGGAGGATGTCGCCATTTTTCACCAAAGGAGCAAATTGGGGCACATTCTAGTAAGAAATGTGCATAACGAGCCATAGTGGTCCCTTTTGGGGTGTTTCTTGCCTGGAAGCCACTTTATGCCAAGAGAAGTGATTTCTTGTCATTTGAGCTTTAAATGTTCCCCATCCTGCTTAAGTGGCTGCATTTAAATGAAGTTTAAGTACAGAACTTGTGAAAGCATTAGCAGTCAAATAGGCCAATACTTTCTCTTTTTCAGTGAGTGTATCTGGATAGTAGACAGAGTATGTGTGTGTGTACTTATGTGTGAGTCCCACTGTGTATTCCAGTGTTCTCTTCAGGGCATAAAACTGTGTTTGATCAAGTTTACTTAATAATTTTATCTGGTTAATAAATCTCCTCTGTTAAAGTTAATTTTTTCCATTTTAAAATTAATATACACTTATACTGGGGAATCTGGAAATAATTTTTTAATTAAAAAAAAAAAAACTAACCATAGGGCACCTGGGTGGCTCAGTTGGTTAAGCGTCCGACTTTTAATTTCAGCTCAGGTCATGATCTCACTGTGAGTTCGAGCCCTGTGTTGGGCTCTGCTCTGACAGCATGGAGCCTGCTTGGGATTCTGTTTCTTGTCTACCTCTCTCTGTGCTCCTCCCCTGCTTGTGCTCGCTCTCTCTCTCTCTCTCTCTCTCTCTCAAAAATAAATAAACATCTTTAAAAAAAGAAAAAGAAAAAAAAAAGAAATAAACTACCCATATTTTCACCACCATATTTTCACTTGCCTGTTTTTTATATTTATGTGTTTTCTTTTTATAGTGAATATGCAACCTTGAATCTTTCCTTTTCACTTATGAAAATGAAATAGGGTTTTTCCAGGAGCTGATACCTCTTAAACAATACTTAATGGTTTCATAAGAGCTCACAGAGTATATATACTATGCATTATTTAATCATAATCCTATCTTACACATTTAGATTGTATGTTAATCAGGGTTCTCCAGAGAAACAGAAGCAATGGGATAGATAATAGAGATAGATGGATGATAGATGATAGGTAGGTAGGTAGGTAGATAGATCATTTATTATAAGGAATTGGCTCACATGATTATGGAAGCTGAGAATCCCACAGTCTGTGGTTGGCAAGCTGGAAACCCAAGAGAGCTGATGGAGTGGTTTGAGTTCAAGACCAAAGGCCAGAAAGCAGAAGAACTAATTGTATAAGTTCTAGTCCAAAATCTGTAAGTCCAAGAACCAGGAACACTGATGGCATAAGTCTCGGTCCAAGGGAAGGAGAAGATTGATGTCCCAGCTCAGTCAGGCAGAGAAAGAATTCTTTCTTCCTCTCCAGTTTAGTTCTAGTGAGGCCCTAAGCAGTTTGGATGATGTTCACTCAAATTGGGAAGGACAGTCTGCTTTACTCAGTCTACTGATTCAGTGCTAATCTCATCTTGAAACACTTTCACAGACGCACCCAGAAATAATGTTTCACCAAATATCTGGGCACCCCATGGCTCAGTCAAGTTGATATAAAGTTAACTACCACAAGCTGCTATACTTCTCATTATTAAGAACAATTCTGTCATCAGTATTTGTGCCAATTTTTTTGTTTTGTTTTATTTTAGAATTTATGAATAATTTCTTAAAATAGATTCCCAGGAGTGAAATTATCAGATCAAATTGCATTAAGTATTTAAAATTTTCACAATAGTCCTGACTTGTTTCTGAGATAATTTTTTATTACATTATACTTGGCCACACATTTATCATTCTATACTATAATTTTACATATGTGTTTAATTTACAGAGAAGTAAAATTTATATTTGATTTTATTTGCCTTTTGAACACTGATATGGTAGAACATTTCCCATATGTATGCCCTCTTTTGTTAAAGATCAGGTCATATCCATTGGCTGCTTATCTAGTTAGATTACAGGACATCTTAAATTAATTTGTGAGATCCCTACATATTAATAATGTTAATACTCTCTTATTATGACTTTTTAAGTTATATTATTTCATTCTGCATTTCTTTAAAATAAGGTTCTAGTTATATGTACCTCAAATCTATTTTTATTATGATAACACATTTACATTTATAAAAATCTTATTAGCTGAACAGGTTTAATGAATTACTATATTTATTTCTCCCCAAAGTCATCTTTGAATTTTTGGTTAATAAATAAAGTTGGTGAATTCCTCACTTTCTAAGTAGCAAACTGATTACCAAAGCCATTTTAGTAAATCATTCTTCCTTTGCTCAGTGGTTTGTGGCATTTCTATGATGTGTGTATATTCTGTATTACTTATCTATGTCCATCTAATTGTGTTATGATCATTTAAATATTATGGTTTTGTAAATATATAATATCTGACAGGTCTTGCACATCCTTTTAATTTTATACATGGTTTTAACATATAAAATTTAAAATTATAATGTCTATTTCCTAAAAATTACATTTTTAAATTTGAAATGAAATTACAGTAAATAAAGTAACTATGAATGAGAATTTATCTTTATGAATCACTTTTATCTAAAGCTTGGTATTTTTATTTAATTTCTTAATTCTGCTTCAATTCTCTTTTTGATAACTTTCTTCAAATATACACTACACATGTTTCATTGGCATTATTCCTGGGCATTTTGCTACTGCAAATGGGAATAAAATTATAGGCAGAGTAGGCAGAAATATTCTATTTTGATAGAAGCTCCCCTAACATTGTCAATTTATATTTGACTACCTCAATAGATCTATAAAAGTTTGAATTCAGGTAAAACCCCACATTTTATTTGATCACATTTCTCTTTTTAAGCCATCTGGCAAGTGTTCAGTTACTGATGTGTAGAATCCCTCACAGATACCACTGGATCAAGAAAATATCTTCCTTCTAAATCCCAGTGGAGTAGATCGAGGAATATAGGAAAAGTTGATTTCATTAATGTCATTCCTAATTCTGTATAGGAGGTAAGAGAAGAAAGAGGAGAAGTTCTGTCACTGGCTTGCTGCTTAATCTGTAAGTTTTCTATTCTTTATCTCATTCTCACCCAGAGCACTGACTATTATATGAATTTAGATGTCGAAATATGAATTTCCTCTGCTGAACTATAAATACATATTTATCTTCTCCTGGACAAGCTCAATTTGTCCAAAACTGAACTCATAATAATTTTTGCTCAAATAGGCTTTTTTTTCTGTATTCCATGTCTGACTGAGGGCCATCATCTTAATTCGTTTGTGTGTTATTGTTACTCATTCCCTTTTATTTCTCAGAAAATAGGTCTCCACGTTCCTTTAACATCTCTTTAGTGTAAACCTCCTCTCCATCCTTTCAGCTCCTGCTCTCATTTTGGACCTTATCTACTCTGTCCTTGGTCTGAGCAATAGTTTGCCCACATTTCTTAGTCTCTAATCTGGCTTTACTGCCATCTACCCTTACCCTTTGCACTTTACGCAAAGGGAACTTTCTAAGAAGCAAATCATTGGGTTTTCCCCCCTCCTCCTTTAAATATTTCAATGGGTCATCATTATCTTCAGGATAAATGTGTTCCATTACTAGGATAGCTATATAATATCTTGCATATTAATCATCATGCTTTCCTTTAGCCTGCTAAGCAATTTACTGTTAGTTTTACTTAAGGGTAATTTAACAGCATTCACAACCCAGAGATGGTAAGACTGAAATTAAGTGAAAGAAAATAGTGAATAATTAGGGATTGAAAACCAAATTGGGAAATCTGAAGGAATCAGAGTTTTTTACACTGAAATCCAGCCCCCACTCTAGGAGAGATAAGGCGAAGAATATCACCAAGGCTGAGGACAGTGTGGAAGAATGAGAAGTGATCATCTAGAATATTGGTACCCTGGAGAAGAGGCATGAGTTGTGACTAAGAGCAGTGAGAGGGCAGCATCAAGAGAGCTCAAGGGATATTTTGGGTGCTAGCCTAGGGGGTACATGAGGTCATTGGTTGGGAGCCATGACAATGGTGGAATCCAAACCAATATCTTATTTTGGTGCTTACCTCCATACTGTCTGTTCCTTTTTGCCCTGTCTGCCCTCCCATCAATAGCATGCCATGTGTGGTTCATTCAGGAAGATGGCACTCATGCCCCAAGACTTGTCTTTCATATGGATCATTTGGCATGTTTATTCTCCAGTACCTTTCGATGGTCCAAAACATTTAGAAGATGAAGAAATAGGGAAGGTATAGTAACTTCTACAAGATCCTTTTGTATCAGGGAAGGCCTATACACTCATACTTGGAGGTATAGCACATGGTTAAACCTCTTCTGTGACGTGTGTGCAGGAACTTAGCTGTCCAGTGTTATCTATTACTGTAACCTCCCAAGCTTCAACCATAGTAATTAGTAGTAGGTACTCCTAGATACACCAGATTATGTAAAACTTCCATGACTTCATTCCTTTAATCCTCTTCCCTCTATCAAGAAACTCCCGTTGCTAACCTTGCTGATATTTTCACAGTGTACATGTTAGTCTAGCCAGACCACATCTTTTAAAAGGTGTTTTTTTCTTACCTCACCATATGCATGAAAATACAAAAGTGCAATAAAAAGTTTGGGTATTGTTTTTTTCTCCATCCTTACCCAACCACCTTCACCAAGTCTTGGCTCTCGACCTCTAGAGAATAGAATTCTAGCTTATTCTTCTTTCTACTGCCGATGACTAGCACTGTGCCTAATATTTAGCAAATGTTGAATGAATGAGTGAATGAATGAATGAATGAATGAGTCTGTTCTCACAATCCTTAACAGTCAGTTCAAGACTTAAATTCACATAATATAAATTGGCCTGAAATAATCACTGCTATTCCTCAATTTCTTATTTTTGTCAACCTATCTCTAACTAAATGTTTAACTTCTATCTCCAACTTCGTGACTCAATTATGTGAAGCTCCCCCAAACTAGCATCATCTTGCAAACCAGGTTCATAGACTTCAAAGAAACCTAATGCTGCGAAGGATTGATATAAAGGGAAAGTTCGTCAGAACAGCAGGTGTCAGGGTCTGTTAAAGTAGAGCTAAACACCCATCTACATTCCAGTAAGATCAGATTCACACACACACACACACACACACACACACACACACACACTAAGACATGTGCATGTGCACACCAAGACAAGTAAAAGTTAACGCTTTACACTTTTGGAATATTTTAAACTTTTGAGGAAATTCACTTTCTTTAAAGTTGTAAGGAGACTAGCTATGACTTCAGACAAGCTGGATAAATACACCTTGAGTTGGAATGGTAATTCTGCTTCCTTCCTTGTTTTTCTAACTTTTTGAAACCAAGTCCCCAGTTCCTGAAGGCTTCCGATTATCTTCTAGTGGGAGTCATTGTTTTGTGCCTAGGGCTTCTCACAACTTGAGGTAAGTTCACATTCACATTTTTGAATGACAGCACTCAGCACTCAAGGACCTTAGCCAACCAGTCTGTGCCTTTTCTTTTTTAATCATGGAAAAGCTGATTACAAAAATAGACACATTTCTAAATTACAGACTTTCCAAAGTACAACTATTGATAAATGTAGGGAGTAGAGACAATTTGGGTAACCAACACCTGAAAGTTACTTCTCATTTCTATGGTTGTCTATTTGAATTATTTCTATGTACAACCCAGATTTAAGTGTTTTGGTTTAATCATCATGACATTGTTAGTGGAAGGCTTTTAATCTTTGAACTCAGAAACCTTCTTAGTCTGACTCAAGTCTATTGACCTTTAAAGGACAATATACAATATTAGTCAATCAAGTCTGTATTTTTCACAGATCTATAGTTTGAGCATAGGAGAATATTTAGAATGACCAATTTTTTTTATTACAGTCATTGCTCCAAGATAGGTATGCATTTCCACCTTTAAAATTGATATAAAGAATTAGCATATTTTGAGTAGACTATGCCTGTAAAGCATTAAACTTTCCAATGCCAAGGTAACTATTAGACTCAGTAAAATAAAATTTAGTTTTACAATGGCCACTGTAATGTAATTTCTTACACAATGAGAAGCAAACAAATAGCATCTTTTATTGATGTCCTATTGATTTTGAATTAGAGAAGGAAACTATAGACATTGACATAATCAAATACAGGATGGGTCTGTACATTCTGTATGTTTTTAAAGGTTTTTCTATCAGCAGATGACATCTCACTAAGCTGTACTGGGCTTTAAGATTGTGGTTTTGAAATAGCGTCAACTCAAACTGCTTCAACAGCGGGTACTTCCAGGGCTTATAACAGGAAATAAATTGCTCTCTGCCTCTCATTACAATTCTCACTTTCTTTTTTAAGTTTATTTATTTTGAGGGAGAGAGAGCACATGCACCCATGCATGCAACTGGGGTGGGGGCAGAAAGAGAGGGAGAGAATTTCAAGCAGGCTCTGCAGTGTCAACATGGAGCCTGATGTGGGGCTGGAACTCCGAAACTATGAGATATGACCTGAAATGAAGAGTCAGATGCTTAATGGACCGAGCCACCCAGGTGCACCAGTTTTCCCCATTTTTAAGGGGGCTTCTTAGGGACAGGAGTGAAGATCCAGAACAATGAAACTTCAGGTGACAGAGAAAAAGAGTTACAAGAATGATCTAAGAGGATACAGCCCAAAGTCTGCACAGCAACATAACAATGTAACATCCTGAATTAAAGTGAAATGAAATAGGAGGTTTTATGAGACATGTGTAAAGCATTGCACTTAAAAATATTTGTTTACTTAATCTATGTAAAATAGTGAGGATTGGTATGGAAGTACAATATCATGTCCTTAGATATATACTTAACAAAAATAGGAAGTTATGAGATTGAGAGTTTATCATCCTTCTAAAACCCCTTAGAACATAAATAATTCCATGGGCCAAATACAGTGGGATCAAAGAGGATGGGTAGACTATCCCACTTTGCCTGGGAGGTTGAGGTGAGATTTGTGCAGGGACTAGAAAGAAATGCAGAATTTCCTGGGGTGGGTGAGAGGCAGGGGATGGTGGGGAGGGGAGTTATGAAGCAGCAAGGTGTCTTTAGAAACTTCAGAGCAGTATTCCATTAGCATTTAGTTTAACTTCAAAATTTACGTTTTTCAGCCAATTTTTCTTATACTTCTAAAACACGTTTCTAGTCTAAGGAATCTTACATACACACCATAACAAGGCAAAAAACAAAAAACCTGGCATTAAGTATGAACCATAAAATCTCAAAGGTGATAAATATAGGAGACTTGATATGAATGGTTATTTTTATGTATTTAATTTATTAGCACACAGTAAGTTTTCAGTCACTACTCAAAATAGATTGTTTTTCGTGTGCAGAAGCCACTAGAGTTGCAGTTATCTTCTCAGTTAACATCCACTTGCCTGCCAGTTTTCACCATGTATGCCTTGTGTCCTCCATGAAACTAATTCCCCAACTATTCAGGAAATGCAAACAGAACTTCCAAATATCTCACACACAGCTTTTGGTATTAAATTACCTAACATGTTTTCACCCAAGTCAGACTCCATAGCTATACATTATTAAGGCTGTGAATTAACTCTTTAGAGGGAAAATTCACAACTTTAAAATTAAAGCCTGTGAATAAGACAAAAGATGAAAACAGATGAAGTAATGTAATAGCCAGCTGAGGAAGAAAGGATGTTAAGCAGTGGTGATGAGACAGCGTGAAGCAAAGTGGCTTCATTAATACACTGCAAAGTACCAGAATGCCACACAACATACTCAGTTTTCAAACCAAACACAACCAGAGTTTGCCACTATTGATTTTAAGTAGCAGCTGCCTAATTGCTAGAAAGCAGATACTTGAGCAGTTGTTGAGATCTACAAATGCAAATAAGATTCCTCACAAATGTATCCCTATCACAGCTACCGTGGCTTTCTGTGGAGTTACACAATAATTGTGATATTTAGCCATTATAGTAATTGAACTTCTATAAAGTAATTAGTAGTAGCAAACAGGTGTATAAATAGCAGTTACTTAAGTGATAGTCAAATCACAATTTAAAAAAAAGTAAAGAGCTTATTACTGTGCTTTTATTTCCCAAATTAAAAATCATTTTAATATAGTTCCAACAATAATTTATTTTACAATGATAATTTCTTGTCTCAAAAATAGTTTTCCTATATATATTTATTCAGCACCCTGTACATTAGGTATTTATGAGGTAAAAAAATAAACATTTTCCTATGGTTGTTTCTTTGTTGCTGAAATTAAAGCAATTCCTAGAATAAAGTGATTTGAGAGAAGTGATAAATGTTCAGTGTCACAGCACCCTAACTTTTGTTAAATATATATATCTGAAGAGATGATATTATATTATTCAACTTTTTCAAATGTAACAATCTAAAAGTAACAATATATTCTGGCTAGTCAGAATTTAATATTTGACCTTCGAAGTACTGTGAGTTATCAATTTTCAAAGAATTATAATGCCAAAAAACATGGTATAATTAACATTCATGATATACTGAACCTGATCTAATTTTGTCTTTATGTATTAAAAAGATATTTCAAATCATTGGTCAGCAGAACTATCGGTTTTTATTGAGCATTCAGTTATCTTTACTAAAAAGTAGCTCAATCGTATTAGGTAAAAAGAGCTGTACAACGAAAAGGCTCTACAGAGATGGAGACCTTTCTGTTTTGGGGAAACAGTCTAGTGTGGAAAAGGACAAATAAGACAAAAATATTTTGATAAGTGTTATGATAAGAGCTCTAGGGGCTTAAAGGGAGTGTTCAATAAAGATTTTCTACATAACAGGGGTTTTCTTAGTATGGTACCCCCAGAAGCATGCCTTGAGACAAGATTTTGACATTAATTAGTTCGTTTGAGAGATGATTCTCAGAAATACCAGGACAGTGAGGAAGTAAGACACAGAAGGAGTAGAGTCAATTAAATGTGTATTATCATGCAATTTCCCACCTGGGTAACTGAGGCTTAATCCAACTGGGGGAATCTGGAAAATGGTGCAGAACATGTCTCAGAATTATCTCACCCAAGGGGAGAGGGATTTGGAGTATTTATATACTATTTACCATCAGTCTTTGTTTGAGGTCTGCTCATCAGGATCTTAATTCCATCATACTTCTAGCCTACAGAGGAAACAAGAGTGCTCAAGCCAAATATGTTTATTAGTTTTTTCTTTCATTTGGAAGTAGGGGCAAAGGGATTACAAGGGAAGGAAAAAGGTTCAGGAACTGACATTACAGATACTCATTGATCTCTTTGGTAAGCTGAATTACTGTGTTTATTTTACCTTGGAGTTTATTTTACCGCACATTATTCTACTACACACAGACCTTCACTTCTTTCCTGTCAATCATATCTCATGTTTTAGTACCCATTTTGCCTTAGTTAAATTGTGAGGTCAGTCACTAAAATTATTTATTTACACATATCCCCAGTGTCTTTTTTCTCCTTTCCTTTCTTTATGCTTATCTGGGAAATTTCAACCCTGGTTAAACCTCAATTCCCCTCCAGTTTGGCATCTAAACCTAATAGTGAACTTTGGCTGGAGAAAAACCTTCAACTCTGCTGAGTACTCTCAGATAAATTCATACCGTAAATCTCAAGTGGATCCTATGCACTGACTATCTAACCATGCTCCTACCGGCCCCATTCTGCATTCTTAAACTTGATTGTTCCATAGTAGTTCAACGATCAGACTTCAAAAGCCATGCGTCAGCTGAAGGTGTTGCTTCTTATTTCACTGAGAAAATGGGAGCAATCATAAAATGAAATACTTCATCTCATCACAACCAAATCTAACCAGTTATTTCTATCTATGCCCATAAATTTTGTCTTCTCACCTATTAAAACTGTTGAACTTTGTTAATATGGCCAGACTCTCTGATTATGTAGTGGGCCACATCCCCTTTTGCCAACTCAGGAATTTAATTTCTGGAGTTATTTATCTTTTCTAGAACACATTTACCACCCTATCTGTATAGGATTAGTTCCATCAGTATTTGAACATACCCTAGAAATTACTATAATAGTGTGAACTTTAGTAATTAAATAGTATTTCTAAGGCTCAGTTACTTCATCAATGAAAAAGAAAGATAATATCTACCACTTTGGATTGTTGCTAACATTAAATGAGATGAAGCCTAAAACTCTCCTTAGAATGTTTGATATTAATTAATAATTTATTACTTATTAAATTTATTATTTATCTGTGTCTTTCCCCCTGAACCTGAGTGGCACTTAATGACTATCTCAACTAACAGAATATGGCAGAAGCAAAGCTATGAGACTTCTAAGATTAGGTGATAAAGACTGATAGAGCATTCATCTGGCTCTCTCCCTCTTGAAATTATCACACTTGAAACTGAACAAAGGAAGTCCAGGCCACATAGACTAGCCCACGTTGAGAGAAACCCAAGGTTGCCAACCCTCAGTCATGGCTGAGATTTCTGGCTGATACAGCACCACCTTAACAGCTATGTGAATGACCCATCTTGGAAGCAGATATTTCAGCTTTCAGATGAGCCAACCCATTCAATACTTTACTTTGAATGTGGCTTTTGTGTAATGGTGAAAACCCAATAGTTTGAAGAGATTTATACATGGACTAACACTGCCAGTTTGGACTCTAAGTGGAGAGAGATTAAAAAATGAAAATGTATGGGGTGTCTGGGTGGCTTAGCCAAATGAGAATCTGACTCTTGATTTCTGCTCAGGTCATAATCCCAGGGTGGTGGGATACAGCCTTGTGTCGGGCTTTGTGCTGAATGGGGAGCCTGCTTGAGACTGACTCTCTCTCTCTCTCTTCCTCCCTCCCTCCCTCCCTCTCTCTCCCCCCTCCTCCTCTCTCCTCATGTCCCTCTTCCCCACTTGCATGTGCTCTCTCTCTCTCTAAAATAAAAATAAATAAATAAAATGAAAACGTCTTGACCCCTAAACTTATTCAAGCAAGAAGCACGCTGAGAAAACAACTGGGCTCCAAACAAGCCTACATATTATGGAAGAGTAAAGAGAATTCAGAAAGCAGAACTACGAGCTTGTAAGGCAGACCCAAGAGCCATGGAGAGTTAGCCCCACACAGGACAGAGACCTAATCAAGAAACTGGCAGCATAAACCAAGCTACAGAATTGGCTGAGGACCAGTAACTGGTGTGTGTCCTTTGCTTTTTCCACTCTTAGATTGGTTGCAATTATCTTGTCCTTGTCTCCCCATTATGATATGTTAGATATACAGTGGAAGGTACAGATAAGTTGTCTCTTTACTTCATATGGCTTCAGATTGAGCAGAAATGTTTTCAAGGAGCTGTATAACCAAGGAACTGGCTCACAGACCTCACCCACACTCACACCTGATTTGAATGGTGAAATCCTGGACCTCAAGCCCAAACCCGATGCCATAATGGATGAGATTTCTATGGGATTCGGGGAAAGAGTAAGTGTATTTTGCATGTGAGAACACTGTAAGCATTTTTTAGTCAAAGGACAGACAGAAGCAGTTTTAAAACACATCTGCACATACTGCCTATACAAACACAGTGAAGTGAATCTGTGTGACTTCTGAGACTAGGTTACAAAAGGCCATGCGGCTTTGGTTTCTCGGAGGACACTTGCTATGGAAATCTTCAGCTGCCATGGTGGAATCTGGCTACTCTTAGAGTACCACATGAAAAGACCACAGGGAGAGGAAAAAAGGGGGAAAAGGGGAGAGAGAGAAGTTAGGGAGAGTGGGAAGAAGGGAGGACCCATATGACTACAACCACATGAGAAGTCACAAGGTAGAACTTTCTAGTTGATCTCATCCCTAGATGAGATCATCCCTAGATTCAAGAGCAAATTAAATGAATGTTACTGTCTTAAAGCCACATGTACTAGTTTTCTGGGACTGACATAACCAAGTAACACAGACTAAGTGGTTTAAATGACAGGAATTTATTTTCTTACAGTTTTGGAGACTAGAAATCTGAGATCAAATTGTTGGCAGGGTTGGTTTCTTCCAAGGCCTCTGTCCATGACCTTTCTCTGTGTCTTCACATGGTCTTTGCTCTGTTGATCTGTATCCTAATGTCTTTTTATAAAGACTCTTGTTTTGTTGCATTAGAGCCCCCCTTATGACTTAGCCTTAAGTTTAATTAATTAATTGATTAATGAATTAATTAATGCCTCTTAGAGGCCCTATCTCCAAACATAGTCACATTCTGAGATTTGGGGAATTAGTAATTCAACATTTGAATTTGGGGGTAGTAACAATTTATTCCACAACATCATTATTTGGGGGTTTCTTCTTATGCAGAAGTAGATAACCAAAACACCATCATGTTTCCTGATCATATCCTAATACTGTTTATACTACATTTTAACCGTCTCCTCACTTGTTTGTCTTTATCACTCATTTTTGTACTGTTTGAGGGCCAAGACTTTACTTTTCATTTCTGTAGCTGCCGTGAAGGACACAAATTTCAGAATTACAACAGAAATGACATATTATTGGTCTTCAGTGAGTGACTGATGATTAAATCAATTCCTTAAAGACTGCATCATGTTTTCTATGTCCTCTCTCAACATAAGAATTGTCTGCTCTCATAGAAATATCTACTGTAATCTATTCCATGGTGGAAGAAGAAATGTCGCTTTTTCTGGCTAGTGCTTCTCAACATAGTTTCAGAGTTCTCCAAGTTAGCTTCAATCTTTCGTTTCTTATTTCCCATTTCTATCTATCTCCACTTGCACTACACTTTGACAATTCTGGACCATAGGCATTTCTCATCATGTTCCAAATTACTCTTGGCTATGAACAAATGGATGAATAAGCAGAGACCCACTTCCTTTGGGCATTTTTCTTGATTACTCCTAACAACCTAAGATGATTGTTGCATTTGGTAAACTCTTGAACTGTTTTGTACTGTGATACTCATTCTATAATATAAATCATTCACCTGTGAACTTTTTCTATCCTAGTTCTTGGGTTCTAAACTGCATGAGTAGGAAGTATTTTATGTTCATATTTACACTTCCTAAAGTCCTCAGGATAATATTTCGCACATAGTAGATCCTCAAGTGTATGTTACATTGCATTAAATTGATCAAATACTAAGTCTTCTTTCTTTATGGATATTAGGTATATTAATTTCAAAGTGTTTTCTTGTTGGCACAACTCATAAGAGTAAACGTATAAAAAGAAATGTTACAAGGACTGTAATTAAGAATCATAAGTTATCTCTGACTTTTGCAAGTAAACTAATTTGCTTATATATAATTTAGACTTGGTTTATTGACACCTTAACTTCAAGATATGAAATTATTTATTTGATTATTCTGGCTCTGTGCCACAGTTATTTTTTGTGATATTCCATCAGTTATGAAGCATGATCTTTCAACAAGGTTTATAAAACATGATTTTTCAGTTAATGTAACACTTACTACTCAAAGGGTATCTGTCTTACCTGCTCATCATTTATGCTTCTGCAAATTCAGTCAAGATTTTAATTCTTCTTCTCACTTCTCCCCAACCTGTGAATACTGTCTTATTTATTGAACAAATGTATAAGAACTCCTCTACACTATCAGAATACGTTTTAACAATATAATGCTCTCAAAAAAACCTACTACATTGACATTCATAGTGTTGATCTACATGATTGTAAAAAGAGCTAGTTGATGTACAAGATAATCATTTAATTGGTTACTTAGCATCACAACAAATATTTCACTTAAAACAATTTTTAGGATTTCTTTGACCACCATTAACATTTCATATGACTTAGTGAAAACATTTATGTATATGGATACTAGCCACAGAAAAATAGATTGGAGATATTTTAGCAAAAAACAGTTCTGTCTCAGAACTGTTTATCTCTCATGTTTTTATTATTATATAATTAAAATGTTATAAATGTTCTAAAAAATAAATGGAGAAGTGAGTTGTCAAAGGCCAGGCACCCTACCACATTTTTTGCTGTACCTGCCTAATATTGAATGGTTGATTAGAGAGAACCACTCATAGGGTAACATCTCCCTTCTCTATTAAATGGTAGAAAAGACTTTAGAAATATTCTTTAACTTTCATAATTTATAAAATAGTATAGAGTCTTTATTGGCTAAAAGGACTTTACCAATAATTTTATTATAAGTATTTTAAAAGTTCCTTTCTATTGTTATTGAATGTTAGTTAATTCTTAACTCAGTCTTCTGCATCTTCTGAAAAATGTGTCACTAAAAAAAATCACACATTTGCAATCAACAATAATTACATGTCTACTAACCCAGGAATCATTAAATTAATTAACCTTTAAATTCAAGTTTCAGATAAAAGGAAAATGTTCATTGAAATAAGTTTTTAAATAAAATTAATAGTAAGATTCCAAGCCAATATTTTTTGGTTAAAGTTTTTCACTTTGATATTCGAACAGCAGAGTGAACTGAATGAATAAAGTATGCCCCCAACTAACTAACTATATCCTTAGTAAATGGAGTAAGAAGAAACACTGGTTACATTATCGCCATGTTACATGATCAAGAGTCAACTAAAGTACCCATAAACATAGGAGTTGTTAGTATGTCTAATTTAGATTTTTTTTAAAGTCCCAGGAAGTGTAGAATTCACTTAATTGGCACCCTGATAAATGATTCTCCAATCTAATTGGTATAATTACCAAGAAGCAGGCACAGTGTAAGGTATTTAAATGACTCAAACCAATTGGCTCATAGA
Organism: Herpailurus yagouaroundi; assembly: GCF_014898765.1. Lineage (NCBI taxonomy): Eukaryota > Metazoa > Chordata > Mammalia > Carnivora > Felidae > Herpailurus > Herpailurus yagouaroundi. The sequence goes on from NW_024412388.1 coordinate 70,572,136, forward strand.
ATATTTTTGCCATTTAAATAGTGTTATTTATATGCTTATTTACAGTAGTCTACTATTACAACATCCAACTACAAATATTTTCTGGTATGCTTTATCTACAGATCTATGACTAAGAGACAATATTGCAAATGTTTTCTATGATTTCCATTCATTTGGAACAAGAATGAAAACTTAGCAAACTCAGCACTATGCCTTGAAATATTTTGTGTTTACCTAGGGTTGGGTGATAAAACTTGAATAAATGATTATTCTCATCACATATCAAAATATTTGAAACCCTTATCTTAATCTTTTCTATTAGAGTCCATCTATTGTCTTCTCTGATGCAAAGTACCATGAAGAAAAAGTTAAGAATTATTATGAAGGTAGTGTCTTTTTTCTTCCCTTTCTTTAGCAGGAAAGATGAATGTTTTACTCATGAAAGTTATGAGGTGGAAAAAATAGCTATTCCATTTTGTTTTTCACTTCTGACATGATATAAATTTCAATGGAAACCTTGGAGATTTATAAGAAAGAAAAAGGAAAAACAAAGTCCTCAAAAATAGTTTTTCTTTAGGAGAACATCATTATTTTCAAGTTTCTCATAAACTTGTTTGTCCTATCTCTAGCATTTTGATCTGCTGGTCATTTTATAGTAATTGAGAATTTTTCCTAAAAATTCCTAGTTGGACACTTAAGCAACTAAGCCACCCAGGCGCTCCAGCATTCCTATTCTTAAATGCACATTATTCACAAGCAAAATATTTCTTAAAATGTTATACATATAAATTTTATCTTTTTAAGCTCACCATTAATTTAAATGTATTCATTAGACCCTTGGGGTTTTGTCAATGAATGCAGACTCTTTTCAGTGCATTTTTTAAATTCATTGATAGTATTTCATTCTGAAATTCAGAAGACAAGAGGCCTCTGATAAAAGTCACTCTTATCCAATCAGTCCTAGTAAGAAAGTTAATTATAGATTTTCCTTCAAATCACCTAATAGTATTGTATTTTCAGCAGACATTGTTAACTCAATTAAACAGAAAGATATAAACTAAATTCCTATATCCTAATTATACAGAAATAGATAAACTCAAGCAGTAAAATTATCTCATAATTCACGCAGAAATTAAGAATTTTCAAATCACCAACAGATCAAAGCAAAAGTAATAAGTAAAATGCCTCTAATTGCATCAACTACCTCCTAAATTTCAACAAGTGACTCTCATGTGAAATTTAAATTAATAAAAAAATCAATATTAGAACGTATGTTACGCAGAATAAAGCCAAAATATGATCTATTTGTCACTTTGTCTCCTGATGTATGCATGTGTATGCGTGTTTTGCTTTTAGAAGCCATGTCTTTGTGTTGGATATGTCAGTTTAATTTGCCTGCCGTACCTATTTTCTACTAACATACCTTGTCTTCTTTAAATTCTGAGAAGAGATATCCAACGTATAAGATGACCCCACCTCCATGGCTATAGGTAATAGAATGGAGTGGATATCCCATTTAAGGGAATCTAATCAGTAGTCAATCAGTTTCCCCCTCAGTCATCTGAAATAAGAGTCACAGAAACTAGTCAGAAGACAAAGAGCTCTGGATTAAACAAGTTACGCATTTTTTTTTTTTTTGCTAGAACCAGCATCATAGCAAATTTATACCACCTCCAAAATTATGAATCAACAATGAGTAGGAAGGAAAAATCTCAACTGCAGACAAAAAAAAAAAAAAAAAAAGGAACGGATGCTCAGAAATAAAAGACCTTCTGGATCAGAAAGACATGTGGCTAATGTAGCTGTTTGAAGATGTGTTAGTTTCCATGAGTCCACTTTTTCTCAATCCTTTAAAAAACTTCCCATTTTTCATTGGAATGTGTTGTTGCAAGGGATGTTTATTTTTTTTTACAACTAAAATGATTTGATTAGAACAAACTTTATTTTTTGTTGCACTTTTATTTGATAAATTGATGCATCTTGCCAAAAATCTTAGTAATATCAGGCCCAATTTACATTTATAAAACTGTAACATGGCATATTATTTTGTATTAGAAATGACAAATAGGTTACTATAAAACAGGTGGCAGAGCTTCTTTTGGGAAGAAAGAAAATATACTGATGGTGTTTAAGTGTGAAAGAAGAGACATCCAAGACATGCTTGCATGAGCGACAGCAGACACAGCCACTTGAGGGAGTGGGGTGGGTAATGAACCATGTGAGGGCAATAACTCAAGCAACATGGAGAGTGTGTATGTTTATGTGTGTTTGTGTGTGCATGTACACATACACATAAAACTTATCTTCCTAGTAAAGTGATTAGTTTTTTGAAGTCAGGGACTATTTTACTTTCTTATATGTAGAGCTTTGACCAGCAACAAGCCCACATTAAGAGCCAAATAAATAAGTGAATCTGAGTTTTGTCTTACTCTATGATCTTGGACAAACCATTTAATCTGGATTGAGTTAACCATTTAACTGTTATAGCTGTAATAAACTACAGGTCCATTGTGACTGGAAGGAAGGAGAAAGAGAAAGAAAGAAAGAAAGAAAGAAAGAAAGAAAGAAAGAAAGAAAGAAAG
>NW_024412388.1:70574706-70654101 GCF_014898765.1 Herpailurus yagouaroundi
AAGAAAGAAAGAAAGAAAGAAAGAAAGAAAGAAAGAAAGAAAGAAAGGAAGGAAGGAAGGAAGGAAGGAAAAAAAGGGAGAGAGAGAGAAAGGAAGATGGAGGGAGGATGAAAGAAAAAGGAAGAAAGAAAGAAAAGAAGGAAGGAAGGAAAGAAGATGAATGAATGCTTTCCCGGAATGCATTTGTACCTGTGTTAGATTAACCTTAAAACCAAAATCTAGTGACTTGCTTCTTCCTCTCCCAAAATATCAGTTTGTTGTTTATATTCCATGTTAGCTCCATGTGTTTCCTTCGTCATGGAATCCAGGCTAAAGGAGAGGCTCCTTGCTGGAATGTTGCTGATCTTGTGGCAGAGGGAAACGAGCAATTCCACATCCAGTGATTATGCTTTAGGTTGCTGCTTATCAATGTCACAAGTTGCTTGCAATCACATGTCACTGATCAAAGTCAGTCACATTGCAAACTTGCCTCAATGGGGTGAATCCATCCTCTCACTGCTAGTGTAGATCACATAGCAACAGAGGGAATTAGGACATTTCTTGATGGGGTGTTATTTCCTGGGAATAGCTCCTCAGTCATTTATTTGTGATGGCTCTTGGATGGCTGTGCAAGGACAGTATTTCATTTTATTCCTTGGCTACATCTAAAGAAGATATTAAAGAATATTCCCTCCTTGAGAGCTCAGAAATTTTTTCAGTCTGTTTTATGCCTATAGAAGTTTTGATCCCCAAATAGGGTTAACAGATAAAATATGGACTCTTGGTTAAATTTGAATTTTGATAAACCATAAATATCTTAATATAAGTATGTTGCAAATATTGTAGAGGACATGGTTATACTAAAAAAATATTTTTTATCTAAATTCAAATTTAACTAGGCATCTCGTATTTTTATTTACTAACTCTGGCAACACAAGTACACAAAGGTAATCTCAAGTCTCAAAGGAAAGTATTTAATTTAGGGTGCTGGCACAACTGTTTCAAAAACATACTAAGATTTTTAACTATTTGATTACAGTCAGTTTCCAGTGTCTATGGATATACTATTTTTCCCTTCCTTGTAAGATGCCCTTCTCTCTAGATTTAACTGCCAATAGTTTAAACTTGCCAGGATTCCATGGGAAAGTCTCACTCTTTTTTTCTTGAGACATTTAACCCAAGTGGAGGGATTTACTGAGTGCCACATTAATGACTTCTGAGTTTTAGCAACAGGTTTTAGCTCCCCCCAAATTAGTCTTTGCCATGAGGCTGAGTTTTAATTGGCCTCTGTCATTAAAATCTCCTAATATTATATTTTACTGAGAGAAATTAAGAAAAAATTACATCATTCATCCCTGTTAGTAAATTGGCCAATTATTTTTGAGTTCCTCTCTTTCTTAAAGTACCTTATCACATGCAGCCAATAGCACATGTGCAGCTTTCTGTTTTCCGACTTATTCACCCACAAAACTCATCCAGTACATTACCTATCCTCTAAGTTATGAGAGGCAATGGTTATGTAACGTTTCACCTGTGCACATGCACAACGGGTTGCCATCTGTCTAATCAATGGTAAATACTTTCTCACCATCTTCCCAGTCCAAACCCAGTGGCACATATATTGGTGTGCTTGTTTCAGCAGAACACTATTCACAAGTTCAGGTTTCTTAATTGGTCATCTTTGCTAGGTTATACTACAGCATGAGAGAATCTTAGAAGCTTATTACAACTAAGGCGTATCTCTCATTCTCATCAAGTGATACATATAGATTGAATCAGTTATAGCTCGGTTCTATGAGATATATTCATTCTGGGACCCAGGCTGAAAGAAGAGTCTCTATTTGGGACATTGATATTTTCATGCAAGATAAATACATAACAATAGATGCTTTCTGTAGGAGTTTTGTCATAGGGTCCCTAACTACTTTCCCTCATGTCTGATTAGCCAAAGCAAGTTATAGCATCAGTGGTTCAAGAAGTATACTCTTATCACAGAGAGGATACAGGGATAAATGGGAAGTCTCAGACTATTGACAATGTTACCAAATTATTTTTAAATAAAAATTGTTAATGTTTATTTATTTATTTTTGACAGAGAGAGAGAGAGAGAGAGAGAGCGAGCAAGCAGGGGAGGGTCAGAGAGAGGGAGACAGAGAATCCCCAGCAGGCTCCATGCTGTCAGCTCAGGGCGCAACACCAGGCTTGAACCCATGAACTGTGAATTCATGACCTGAGCTGAAATCAAGACTTGGTTGCTGAACCAACTGAGCCACTCAGGCACCCCTAAATAAACTTTTTAAATTTAGTATAGTTTTAGATTTACATTATTAGTATCTTACGTTAGTATAGTTTATTTTCAGAATTAGTGAATCAGTATCAATATATTATTATTAACTAGAGTCCACATTTTATTAAGATATTCATAGTTTTTACCTAATATCCATTTACTGTTCTAGGACTCCATGTAGGATATCATATTACATTTAGTTGTCATGTCTCCTTAGGCTCTTTTACTGTGACAGTTTCTCAGGCTTTTCTTATTTTTGAAGATTTTGACAGTTTTGAGAAGTACTAGTCAGGTATTTTGTAGAATGCTCTTCAATTAGGATTTCTCTGACATTTTTCTCATGATTAGATTGAGGTTATGGGCTTTGGGGAGGAGGACCACAGAGGTAAAGTGTTATTCTCATCACATCATATCAAGGATAGATACTATCAATATGACTCATCACTATTGATGTTAATCTTGATCATCTGGCTAAGGTGATGTTTGTCATATTTCTCTTATAAGGGAACAATTTTTCCCTGTCTTATACTTTATAAAGAAGTCACTCTACAGAATTTACATTGAAGGAGTAGGGAAATATGCTTTACTTCTTTGAGGGGGAGTATTTACATGCATATTTTTAATTTTTATGAGGGGAAGATTTGTCTAATTTTTTTATTCATTTATTTTTTCAGCCATGTATTGAATTAATATGTTTATTTATATGTGTTTATTTATATAATATGTTTAATTAATATGATTAATATTAATCAAGATGTTGACAATGTAGGTTTCATTCTAAGAGCTCTTCTCTTGGCTTTAGGTGACCACCTTCTTGCTGTGTGCTCACATGACCTCTTCTTTGGGTGGACACAGGGGTAGAGCTCTCTGGTGTCTCTTCTTATAAAAACACTAATCCCATCTTCCGAGGGCCCCACCTTTATGACCTCATCTAGTGCTAGTTATCTCCCCAATCTCCATTTCCAAACATCATAACATTGAGAGGCAAGGCTTCAACATATGAATTTTGGGAAGACACATACTCAGTCCCAAAGAGTACTCATTGGTGTTTATTTTATACTTTGAGTTATAATCCAACACTATTTTGATGGTTACATTTTTCTCCTTTTGATCATTGGGAGCTCTTTTACTTGGCTTTTATGTCCCTTTAACATAACTCTGTGTGTGTGTGTGTGTGTGTGTGTGTGTGTGTGTGTGTGTGTGTGTTAGCGTGTGTTAGCATTTCCTTGTTTCCATGCAGTAGAAAATGTTCATCTTGTAAATTTTCTCCTCCAGTCCTAGAGTGAGCTCTTTCTCCAAGGATCCCTGGTTCCTTTGATTGATAATGGTATTAGAAACCAAGAGCAGAGTACTTGGTGTACTTGCTATTAATGAGGTGTTGTTGCTTCCAGGCTCTCTCATCTGCAAGAGGTAGAAATATATGTGTGCATACTACCTCATGTACATACACATATCTATAAATATTTTCATGTATATCTATCTACATATATATATATATATCAAGCTAAACATGAATTTATACTGATATTTCTGTCTAATTCATTGCCATATGGATTATTCTAGCCTTTCCCTTTGCTTATTTGAAACCTCATTCCAACAGTGAGAAACTTAGCGCCCACCTTCTTCCATTCACTTACTTGCTTGTCAAATTCTAGTGTACATGTATAGTGGCTTCAGAATTGTTAGCTCAAACCCCTGTATGAAACAATTTTATCAACTAGATTATATATTTTTTTGACTTTAGTCTTACAGACTGAACTCATTTCTAAAATTGTTTAGAGCAGCAATTTATTCCCCCACCCCATTGAGTGAGGTTATTTCACACAGTTGTAATACATTTAGATTTTTTTTTGTCACAGTATGCATTCCATCTTGGAATTCTTCAACTTCTTAGTTTTTTTTTTTTTAATTTACATACATTAAGTTGTAGGTTTTACGCAATAAAGTTCTGTGAGTTTCGACACATGCTTAATGTTTTATATTCACCGTTATATAGTATCATACAGAATAGTTTGACCACCATAAAAATATTCTGTGCCTCATATATTCCACCCTTTCTTCCCAATGACAAATGAAGTTGAGGCTCCTTTTATATGCCTATTTGCCATCTGGATATCTTCTTTGGTGAGGTGTATGTTCAAATCTGCTCATTTCTGAACTGGGTGGTTTGGTTTCCTTTTGCTGATTTTTAAGAGTTCTTTGTATGTTTTTAGATACAAGTCTTTATTAAATATATGTTTTCAAATATTTTCTCCCACTCTGTGGCTTGTCTCTGCATTTTCTTAATAGCGTCTTTTTCAGGGAAGAAGCTTTTTACTTTAATAAAATCAAACCTGTAATGTTCTTTTCATGGCTCATGCTTTGGTAATGAGTATCTAAAAACTCATCACAAAAACCTAGGTCACCTAGATTTTCTACTCTGGTTTATTCCATAAGGTTTATAATTTCCATTTTACATTTAGGTCTGTGATTCATTTAGTTTTTTTTTTTTTTTTGATATGTGTAAGATCTGTTTGTTTGTTTGTTTTGTATTTGTATGACTAATTGTTCCAGAACCACTTATTGAAAAAACTATTCTCTCTTCATTGAATTGCCTTTGCACCTTTGTCAAAATTCAGTTGGTTACCTTTGTATGGGCTGTATCTGGGTCCTGTTTTCTGTTCCATTGATCCGTGTGGCTCTTCTTTCACCAATGCCACGTTGCCTTAACCATTATAGGTTAATAGCGATTCTTGAAATTGGGTAACAATAATTCCCCAACTTTGTTCTTGTTTAGTGTTGTGTTGGCTATTGTATGTCCTCTGATTTCCACATAACTTTTTAGTATCAGTTTGTCAGTATCTACAAAATACATGCTGAGATTTTGATTAGCGTATTGAATCCATAGCTCAAGGTGAGAGTAATTAACATCTTAACAATACTGAAAGTTTTAATTCATGAAACATGAAATATCTCCCAATTTTTTTCTACAAAGAGTAGCTCACTCTATAAACTAAAAAATTAGTCCTTGGAGTAAATAATTGCAATTAAAATTTAAATATTCAAACATATATCATGAGAAAAATTAAGAAAAACAATGTACACTTGAAACTAACATAACACTGTATATTAAGTAATTGGAATTAAAATGAAAACTTAAAAAAAGCAGAAAAAAATACATAGCAGTGCCTCTATCCTAAGATTCATGTAGATAAGTCTATTCTCCAAGTATCTGATGTTGACTTTTTTATAAGTGCTTCCTACTATATGCACAAAATTGTACAACCATCACCACTATTCTTTTCTTTCTTTCTTTGTCTTTCTTTCTTTCTTTCTTTCTTTCTTTCTTTCTTTCTTTCTTTCTTTCTCTTAGCCTAGAGGACCCACTAAATGAAGAACTGTTCTTCAAGGAATTATCTACTCATATGGTGTTGGGATCACTCCCCAATTCATTTGTAGTCCTAGCCCTATAAAATCTAGTATTACATTTTCCTTAGAAAAATGAATTGGAAAGTATAATATGTAAGGAAAGGCTAGTATCTTCCCATTTGTATATTTCAAAATTTCTATGATTAGTGTTTTATATTTTTATGGATATAAATATGTACATATTTTATTATACTGAATGATTTCATATTTTTGGTACTGTTGTAAGTGGTGCTTTTTTAAAAAAATTCAAATTCCAATTGTTCATTTCTCCTATACACAAAATAAATTGTCTTCTGCTTATCAACTTCTATTCTGTTACCTCATTATACTTGCTTATTAATTCCAGGAATTTATTTTCAGATTTTTTGGAGGGTTTCTACATGGACAATCATGTTATCTGAAAATAAAGACAGTTCTTTTTTTCTTCTCAAGTCTACTTGCCTTTCACTTTCTGTTCATGTCTCACCACAAAAGCTATGACTTCCAATACCATGTTGAATAGGAGTAGTGAGAGAAAACATCCTTGCTATGTCCAATCTTAAGTAAAAACAAATCCAGATTTTTATATTAAGTAGGATATTGGCTTTAGGGTTTTTTGTTTTTTTGTTTTTTGTTTGTTTTTGTTGTTGTTGTTTTTTGTTTTTGTTTTTGTTTTTTTGTTTTTTGTTTTTTGTTTTTTTTTTTGTAGATGCTCTTTATCAGGCTGAGGAAGTCCTCTCTATTCCTGGTTTATTGAGAGTATTTATTATGAATTGGTGCTGTATTTTCACAACTTTTCCTGCCAAAATGGATAGAACATAGGATTTTTCTTCTTTTTTCTATTGATTGACTTTTTTAAAGTTTATTTATTTATTGTAAGAGAGAGAGAGAGACAGCAAGTGGGGAAGGGGCAGAGAGAGGAAGAGAAAGAGAGAATCCCAAGCACTTACAGTGTGGAGCCTGACACAGGGCTTGAACCCATGAACCTTGAGATCATGACCTGAGCCAAAACCAAGAGTCAGATGTTGAACCAGCTGAGCCACCCAGACGCCCCTCCTATTGCTTGATTTTTAAATATTGCACCAGCATTGAATACCTGGAATGAATCCTCATTTCTTGTGTGTAGTTCTTTATTGGCTTCTATTTACTAATATTTTGTTGAAAATTGTTATGTCTATGTTCATGAGATATTATTGTGTAGTTTTGTTTCCTTATAATGTTTTTGCCGGCTTTAGTATTAGAATAATGCTGGATTCAGAATAAGTATGGAAGGATTCTCTATAGCTTCTATTTTCTGGAAGAAATTGTGAAAAAAAATGATATTATTTATTCCATAAATGTGTGGTAGAATTCCCCTGTGAAATCCTCTGGACCTGGTGCTTTCTTTTTTGGAAGGTTATTAATTATTGATTTAATTTATGTAGTAGACATAGGTTAATTGGATTATTTTCTTGTGTGAATTTTATATTTTGTGTCTTTCAAGGAATTTATCTGTTTCAACTAAATTATCAAATTTGTGGGGCGCCTGGGTGGCGCAGTCGGTTAAGCGTCCGACTTCAGCCAGGTCATGATCTTGCGGTCCGTGAGTTCGAGCCCCGCGTCAGGCTCTGGGCTGATGGCTCGGAGCCTGGAGCCTGTTTCCGATTCTGTGTCTCCCTCTCTCTCTGCCCCTACCCCGTTCATGCTCTGTCTCTCTCTGTCCCAAAAATAAATAAAAAGGTGGAAAAAAAATTAAAAAAAAATTATCAAATTTGTGAACATAGAGTTCATAGTATTCTCTCATTATACTTTTAATGTACATGGGATCAATAGTGATTTTTTTTCTCATTTTCTATGCACATAGTTTTTATTTCTCACTCTTTGTTGGTTAATCAAGCTAGACCTTATCAGTTTTATTGATATTTTTAAATATTCAGCTTTTAATTTCATTTTCCCTATCATTTTTGTCTTTCAATTTCACATATTTCTGCTCTAATCATTATTTTTTCTTCTTGTTGACTTAGGCATACATACATTGTACTTATTTCTCTTTTTTACTAAGATGGAAGCTTCAGTATTGATTTTAGATCCTTACTTTTTTCTCATGTATATGTCTAATGTATAAATTTCCCTCTCCACACTGCTTTTACTATATCCCACAAATTTGTATAGGTTGTTCTTTCATTTACATTTACTTCAAATATTTTTATAAAATTTCTCTTGAGCTTTCTCTTTGACCTGTATGTTATTGAGAACTGGGTTAGTATTTGAGGACTTCCCAGATATCTTTTTGTTATGACTTCTAGTTTGATTCTATTATATGAAAACAAATTTTGTATGATTTCTATTCCTCTTTATATGTTAATATCTGTTCTATGGCCCAGAATATACTCTGTCTTGGTGAGTGTTTCCTGAGAGCTTCAAAAGAGTATGTATTTTGCTGTTGTTTGATGGAGTATTCTATAAATATTAATTAGATCAAGTTGATTAATAGTGCTGCTCTGGTAATCTATAACTTTGCTGATTTTCTGTCTGCTTGTGTATTAATTTTTGGTTGGCCCAACAATTACTTACAGAAAGGCATTGAAATCTCCAATATACTAGTGGATTTTTAAATTTCTTCTTGTGGTTCTGTTTTCGCTTCATATATTTTGATGGTCTGTGGTTAGGTGTATATACCTTTAGCATTGTTATATCTTCCTGGAGAATTGATTCCTTTTCATTATGCAGTGCTATAATAATCCTTATTCTAAGTCTGCATTGTCTGGAATTATACAGCTACTTCAGTTTTCTTTGAATTAGTGTTAGCATTATATACATTGAGAACTCTGCAACTAGAGATGGGAGTAAGGGTTAGAAGAAAAGGCTATACCTTTAGAAAAATAAATAATAACAATTAAGCCATTAATTTAACTACATTTTTATATTTATTTATGATTCTAATGTGGTTAATATTTTCACTGGGCATTAACATTATTTCAGGCAGTGATTATATCATACTCATGCATTTCCCACAGTGTCCATTAAATAACTTGTGTATACTGTACTTAACGTGCTATCTTAATGTACTAGTATTTTTATATTTGTTTAGTTGATTGCTAAGTTATTTTTCATAACTTAGTTGTTACTATAGTTGTCACGTTATACATAGCAATGTTGTTTCAATAAATATCTGTTGGACAAATGCATGATCTAAATGTGAGGAGTTAATAGAACGACTTGCCTGTATGGAACAGAATTTTTTTGCTGGAGAATAGCAAGGAATATGTGAGGCAAAAGCATGAACAGTTAAAAAGATTTCTTTAAAAAATTTTTGTAATGTTTTTATTTATTTTTGAGAGAGAGAGAGAGGGAGGGAGAGGGGCAGAGAGAGAGGGAGACACAGAATCCAAAGCAGGCTCCAGGCTCTGAGCTGTTAGCACAGAGCCCAACGCGGGGCTTGAACCCATGCGCTGTGAGATGATGACCTGAGCTGAAGTTGGACGCCCAAGCGACTGAGCCACCCAGGCACTCTAAAAAGATGTATTATAAATTTAAACTTTGTAGGAAATGTAAAGACAAATAATATTTTCATGAACTCAGACTCTTAAGGTATTAAAATAGTGACCACATGTGAGGTATTAAAGCTGGTGCTACACCAATTCAGTGTATTAAACAGCTTAGAGTTAACTTTGCGATCAACATAAACTATAAAGAAGATTTCAAAGTAGAAAATGATTATATAGTTTACATACACTGCAAGGCTTACCTGAGGATCATAGAGAGGTTCATTGAATTTTTGCTGGCTAATAAAATTTAAATACATTTAATTATAAAAATATCCTATTAATTCTTACCATTTCACCATCAATGGGATTACAGAAAATAAATGCAGTTACTGAAAAAAATCTGCAAAATAGAGCTCATATTTGAATGAAAATATAGTTGCTTGAAACTCTCCCAAATTATTATTTTATGTCACTACTTTGGAAGCCACTGATCAATGTACACTTAAGTAAGAAGATATAAAAATGCAAGTTTGTATTTTGAAACAAATCTAAATTTGCTTATTAGGTAGAGAGAAACTAAACTCTAAATCACATGTCTGAAAACAAAGATCTACATGAAATTTTAGTATCCCATCTCATCTAGCTAAGTCTTCCTCAGTATGAATGTGCCATCGCCATTAAATGAGAATAGGGAAAGAAACTGAGAATTTAGAAATATCAAGGTCCATTGCTTTTCAGAAGCAGCATCTGCAGATTGGGTTTGTTTATGCTCTATCTGTTGATAAATTTGATTTCCTAGAATGTTACATTCTCACTTATAGAATGACCTCACTTTGAAAGAATGATGAATGGTAGAAATAACTCTAGACTAAGTTTCAGAAGACCTGAACTGCCACATGTCTGTTTTCTCTAAAGTGAGGAAGTTGGACTTAGTCTTAAAAATCACAAAATAATAATTGAGATTTTGCTACTACATTCTTTTTACAATTACTTTTTACTACATTTCTTTTACAAAATAGAAACATACCATTACCTAAGGATTTGGGCCAGTATATTTCACATACAAATTTAAATTGAGTAACCAAATCTTAGGAGAGTATTAAACATCTTCTAAAACATGGCAGGGGAAGTATCCCATAGAAACTTTAATTATACAAGTATCTGAATGCCTTGTGGCCTAGATTCCCCATTGTCAAAGTGATGATTAAATTAAAAATATCCCTGAACATTAGCCACACAACTAGAATAGCACTTGAGTAGTTATTCCTTACATTCAGCTCTAAAATATGCCAAATTTATGTTTATAAACAATCTTCATTAAGTCTGACAGGCACTGTTGATCCGAGTTAAGTCTCTAATCCTGGGCATCCAAGGCCTCTGTCCTCTCTTTCTTCATCTCTTATTGTTTTCATGATGAGATGAATTAAAATTCTTATTTGTTATGCATTCGGTGTACCACCGCTCTTCCTGCTCATCTGTGCTTATAAGATTTTACTCTGCTTGCATAAGTGTTCATGAGCCCTCAATTTTGAACAGCTGTGAGGAAGGCTGGTTAACTATTTGTAAACACCACCCAACGATCCTTGACAGTAATGGAAGTCTTGCAGAATACTGAAGTGCTATTTTATTGGGAGTGATAATGAGACTGTCTTGTCCAGGGGTCTGGTTATTACACCAATACCGAACATTATCGTTTAGTTGTGTGGTGTAAAATAATTAATTAGTCACATTTTTTCCCCAAGGAGGCTCTATCCATACTGAGGGAAAAAATGGTGTGTATAGCTCTTACCTTTATTGTGATAATTCAAACTTGTACCATTTTTGAGCTTTCTATCTGGTTTGGGTAGCTTTAAGAACAAATATCAAATTTTTATATTTTGGATTGCCCTTTCTTTTCAAGAGTAAAATGGTATTTAATTATGTGAATAAGGTATTATTCATATAATATATAGGATAGCTTATATCACACAATACACAATATATACATTATTATGTAGAAATACATTATTATGAAGACATGAACATTTTTCCTATATGGTCACCAAGCTTAGAAATAAAAATTGCTTTTATTTTATCAATTTCAAGTTTGCTGTAAGGAGATACTCTTAACAATGGGAGTTGGTTAATAGGGACAATACCTATTGGAAAAGGGCCTGGCACTCACTTAAGGCATCAATAAATTATTGTTGAATAGATGCATAAAAAGTTGTGAAGATTTCCCCTTTTAATCTGAGAGCATGTATCTTTTTAAGTTGCAAAGATGCAAATAAAATACACGTTTTCTCATTGCAATTCAGAGCCTGTGCTGCTCTATCTTTATGCATGTAGCTTTATATACCAAAATCTTTATCGCACTAAAGTCATTTTGTAGATTTCTATATATACTTAGTGCACATTTTTCATGAAGTATGCACAATGCTGAAGTATTTATAAGTTGTTGCTCATATGAATGAGATGTATTTTTAAATTTTATTCTCCTACTGGTTATGGTAGTAATGGTAGGAATAAAAATAACGTCATTTACACTAGACTCTCTAATTTGCTCAAAAACATTTTTGAATGCCTACTATGTGCAAGGGACTATGCTAGGCACTGGGATAAGTGGTGGAAAATATAGACAATCTGTCTTCAAGTAGTTGATGGTCAACATGGGTCAATAACTATCTTGAGGAAAAACAGAATAGTTCTATTGAGACTGTCAGAACACAACTGTCCCTTGGCTCTCTTGCATTTCTAAACTTCTTGCTAGTAGAGGCAGTGACTACCTTTGTTCGCAACTATCTTTTCACTGATGTTGTACAGTAAATAGCCTTGGAAGATAGAGATACAGTGTTTCATTCCAGAGCAAACTGCAGATTTGTTTACAGTCTTGGAACATATAGTCTCTTTTGCTAGCAAAGACAGACATGCTTACTGACCATTATAAAAGGCAGCTTCTCTAAGCTCAAGGTTGCTGTCCTGTAAGGTGATCTACATATTGCATGTGTCATTCGACCCTCTTTGCATCATCTTGTGAGAATTGGGCTCAGAGAACCGGAGCAAATACTAAAACTGTTTCCTCTATTACCATGAGTAATAAAGTCTTTTGTTCTGATTTGGGAATCTCATGTCTTCTGCCAGCAACCATGAAACCGGGGCAGGCTAACTGGTTAACTTACAGTTACATATCAGATCCTTCAGAATGCTGGACAGATACCTGAAGTCAAAGTAGGACATAGCCAAGCCACAGTGGGACAGGAGTGGGGATGCCAAAGGGAGCATTTTAAGGAAAGAGCTATCCTGTTCATAGGCTTAGTTTGTTCAGTATTACAGAAGCAAACCTGGGGTGGGGGATATGAATTAGGAAGACTTGAAATTGTTGTTAATCACAGACTAATTTTATTGAGTGCTCACTGTGTTTCAAGAAATTTTCTCTACACATTACATAAATTATCTTATTTGATTTTCAACAACTGATTACATAAGCATAATTTCTATTCCCATTTTATAGATGAAGAAATGAAGACAGAGAAGGAACAAGTAACATGTCCAAATTTATATAGTTTGTTTAGAGGTGGAGTCAAGATTTGAGTACAAACTGGGTGAGTTTTGAGCCCATGACCCTTACCACTGGACATATACTTTGAAAGAATCTTGGACTGAGACAACATTGTAAAAGACTGTTTAAAGCACAGTGAGGATGGTGGGTTTTATTCCAAGTAAAAGGGGTAACCACCAAAAGGCAGGGAAATGACCTGGTTAGTTGTAAAGTGTATGCTCCGAACAAGGATACAATCAGAGGTACTTGAAGAGTGGTTGCAATTGTGTAGGCTAAAGAAGATGATGGAAAGAAGGTAAAAAGACAAATTGTGATCTTTTATAAGCTTTAAAAAAATATGTACTACCAAGTACAAAGTCTGGTGAACAGTATGAACTCAAAAACATATTTCAAATTAATTAATTAGGTCACTATCAATAAACTATTTTATAATTGTAATTATTTTATAATTAATTTTTCCTTTCAAATAAATATAATATCTTCCCATAATTTTATCTTGTTCTGCATCTTTCTATTTGTTTTTAATCTGTGTCTGGTATTACTGTACTGCTAGAAATGAAAAAATAGTAGTCAATAACAATATTTATTTAATTTATGTTTATTCATGTAAATTTAAAGAGTATGCCTCTGGGATATGGGTTTCTTTAAAAGGCCCGATAGTAGATTCATTAGGCTTTGAGGGCCATTCTGTCTGTGTTGCAAGTGCTGGAACCTGCTGTTATAATGAGAAAGTGACTATAGACCATGTATCAATGAATGGCCAAGTCTTTTTTCCAACAAAATTTTATGTAGGCACTGCTTTAGAATATATCTATGAATTATTTTTGATATTATCTTAAGCATATTTAATTTATTAATTTAACAAACTTTTACTGAATATATACAATGTACTAGAAACTGTGTTAGAGGTCAGAATGCAGCAATGTGCAAATCGTTGTCCTCAGTGGAGCTTAGAGTACAATAAGATGTAATTTAAAATCAGTGTGTGTGTGTGTGTGTGTCTGAGTGAATGTGTTTATACAGGTCCTAGTGATGGGAAATTTTATTTAAATGTTAGCCATTAGGGACATCCAGTCACATTGGAACATATTTTATTTGTTTTAGCTAGGTCATCAGAATGGAAATTTGATGACAAACAAGTCATTTTGACTCAGCCAGTAATAGCATTTTTATATATGCATGTAAAAATGGTGATTCCTCTTCTTCCATTACTCACACATAAATATGTATAGTGCATGGCACAAAAAAATTCTCTGGGAAAGTGTGAGTAAAACTAGTTAATGAATCCAGGTTCTTCTGGAACCAAAGCTTCTGAAATCCAGATTTCTACCTTCAGAGATGAACATTGAATCACGTCTCATATAATTAAACAGTCCTGATTAAAGCCAGCTGGTAGGCAAGGTTAACAATACCCACCAAATCCCTACCTAGGGAAATTTACCATGGAGGAGAGGAAAACTTTGGCAAAGGATCAGGCATCAAATACTAGGGCCCAAGTGACCATATGAAGTTGCACCCACCCTGACCCAGTCTCAACAGCAACATGGGTATGCATTTGGTAAAATACATATGAATGTGTATGCATGTACATGTACATTTATGAAATTTTTAAGAGATATGCCATGGCAAAATCATAAGATAGTACAGCTTTCTTTGGTATTAGCTTTTTGGTCAGGGATAAGGCAAAATTCCCAAACATAAGACATGACAAACTACTGTTTCACAAGCAGTTCTGTTGGTCCTTGACTTCTAGCACATGTCCTACTGCAGTCTACATCTTGCATCAGACAATTGCACTGCTTGACCTGGGTGATTTTTTGTCATACATTGGTTAACTTGGGGCATTTAAAAAAAAAAAAAACTGAAGTTTGCATTGCAAATCAAGATTTCCTATTTTTAGCAGCCATAACATGCAGCCATGAGAGAACAGAACAGAATAACAGGACTCTTTCAATTTTGAGCAAACCTTTTTCATTAAAGTATAATTGACACGCAATATTATATTAGCTTCAGGTGTAAAAAATATTTATTTGAAAATTCTATACATTATTCAGTGCTCACTCTGGTAAGTGTAGTCACCATTTGTCACCATACAATGTTGTTACAAATATAAACCACATTCCCTATGGTGTACTGTTCATCTCTGTGCCTTCTTCCTTTTATAACTGGAAGTTTGTACCTCGTAATTCCCTCCATTTGCTAATCTCCGCCCTTACCTCTCCTCTGGCAACCACCCGTTGTGCTCTGTATTTAGAATTCTTCTGCTGTTGTTCATTTGTTTCATTTTTTAGATTCCACATATTAATGCAATCACATGGCCTTAGTCTTTCCCTGTCTGACTTATTTCAATTAGCATAATACCCTCAGGGTACACCCATGTTGTTGCAAATGGCAAGATTTTATTCTTTTTTATGGCTCGGTAATATATATATATATTACCAAGAAGATATTGGAGATATATCTTCTTTTTTCATTCATCTATCAATGGACACTTGGGTTGCCTCCGTATCTTGGCTATAGTAAACATTGCTACAATAAACATAGGAGTATAAATATATTTTCAAAGTGTGTTTTTGGGATTTGCATAAATATTCAGCAGTGGAATTTCTAGATCATATGGTATCTCTATTTAAAAATTTTTGAGGAATCCCCATACTGTTTTCCAAAATGGTTGAACCAATTTACATTCTCATCAACAGTGCATGAGGGTTTCCTTTTCTCACCAACACTTGTTAACTCTTGCCTTTTTGATACTAGCCATTCTGACTGGTGTAAATGATATTTCACTGTGGTTTTGATTTGCATTTAGTATTTAATCAATTAAAGTTTTAAATAATTAATTTTAGTCTAATTAATTTCATTTAATTGATATATTTAATTAATTTACCCTGATTAATATTTTATCTAATTAAAATTTAATGATTTAAAATATGTGACTTATTTTTATATCACTAGTCTTTTAGCAACATATTATGAAAGATAAATTCAATATTGTTTTCTGTATCATTTATATAATTTTTGTTGTTATTAGGATGGGGTATTGGTTTTGACATAATCATCCATTTGGTGATCACTCAACTTCTTATTTAAAATTTTTTTTTCAACGTTTTTATTTATTTTTGGGACAGAGAGAGACAGAGCATGAACGGGGGAGGGGCAGAGAGAGAGGGAGACACAGAATCAGAAACAGGCTCCAGGCTCTGAGCCATCAGCCCAGAGCCTGACGCGGGGCTCGAACTCACGGACCGCGAGATCGTGACCTGGCTGAAGTCGGACGCTCAACCGACTGCGCCACCCAGGCGCCCCAGTCCTTGGATTTCTAATATAAACTCTGTCTAGTAGTAAACTCTATCTTGAGTGAAAATAAAATTTATTCAGCATTAACTCTGTGTTATTGCTCTATTAGTCAATTATATTGACTATTTCAGTGATTCTGACAAAATATTTAACTACAGGCATTCTTTCCTCAGTATTTTTAATTGTGGGACTCAGAGAAGTTAAATAAATTACGTAAGATTCAACAACTAGTAAGTCAAAAACTGAACTTCAACAATAAATCCATGTGACTTCATTGGACCAAATTGTTTATCTTATGACAGGTTATACTTTCATCAACTATCGAGTTGCATTTGCTTATAATGTTTTTAATATTTCTTCCCTTATATTAATAAGTAGTATTAATCTAGTTTTCTTTATTATGATTTTTACCACATTTAAAAATGAAAAACATAGAAGAAATTTTAAATGAGAATATTCATTCAACTCTATATAAATGAATATGGCAATCTAAATGAAGTATGTGATTTGCCAGCAAAAATTGATTGACAAAAATTAAGAAATCAAACCTAAACAAAGAAACAAAAATCACTGTAGAAGAAATTTTGAAAATGGACAAAGGAAACCTCCCAAAAGTGAAGGTAAAGAAGGTAAAGATTTAAGTACAAATTATTATTATTATTAATTATTATTATCATTAGTAGTAGTAGTATTTATGAATGCAGAGCAGATGCCAGGTATAGAGTATAGCCAATAACATTAAAAACAAACCAAATGGCAACTTAACTATATTCTCAGCAAAAGAGTAATTTATGACATTTCTCCAAAAACCAACACAGTGCCATGTTCAACAATAAAATGAAAAACAAAACAACCAGCAGTTGCTACCTTAGACCTCAAGACATAGTTTCTTACAGCATTTCATATCTACAGTTTGGTTCTCTGTTTCAGAGCATGAATTACTTTTCAGATGAAAAACCTGGGATGGCGGAGGTTTGTTTATGTGTGTTGGGGGAGAATCCAGGGTGGAAAAATAGGGGGGAGTAACAAGAGATTCATTTCTCTGGTCAGGCAACCAAGTGAGGAAGGAGGTAGTTATTTAGAGAGCTTCTCAAGTAGAGAATATTGTACTGATCTACTGAGAGCTGAGGAGGTAGTAGGAGCTTCCTGTGAGACTCAAGATAGCAACAGGAATACTTACGCAAGAAAGTCAAGACCAGGGTGTCAGTGCAGTTTGACAGTGGCTCTTTTCTGATGCTACAACTTTAAAAGTATTCATTACATTACCACACACAAGAACCACATAAAAACTCGAGTCCCATCATCACTGCTGTTAAGTTTCTTCATTTGGTACTGGCATATTTATCTTACCAGTGTGCAAAAGGCATATTCAACACCCTGTCTGGTCTTGGCTTAGGTTTCAATGAACGGAATCCCGTAACTCTTGGCCAAATTGTGGGCTTGTTTTTTGGTGACTGTCCTTGTTAGGAAATCACACTTGTTTCATCTGAGTTTTTTACTTGCTTAAGCTGTTCCCTGTAGAGGTTAATATCTGCAAATGATTTGCTATTATTGATGGCACATACACAGAGGAAGCCTTCACCTGTCCTCATGTATTGGTCTCTCATGGCACTGTATTCTTCTTGACTAGCTGTATCCATTATGTCCAGAACACAGGTTTTACCATCTGTAACCACCTGTTTTCAGTTAAAATCCTCTATGTTGGAATCACATTCATCTACAAAGTGGTTCTGGATTAGCTGGGTTGTCAGTGTGCTTTTCCCAACACCAGCTGCTCCAGATGCCACCAGTTTGTACTCAGTCATTTCACACCAGCAAGAACCTCAAGTTACACAGCCTCTGCTTCCAACGGATTTAGGACCACAACTGGGGAAAATGTTGGAGACCCCAGAACTGCCATCACCAGCCCCCACCAGGGATTAAGTTCAAATCATTTTAAAACTTAAACCAACCAGTATTGCTAATTCTATTTAAGTTTTTAATCTGAATTCTGTTTAAGTTGTTGCAAAGAACTAAGAATATAATGCTTGCAACATCTTTTGTGAAATCAGAACATTTATACTTCTGTCAAAGGCAGATAATATTTATAACAACAACAACAACAACAAAAAGTCCTTAAGGTCATTTTTTAATGTTAGTACACAATCCAAAATAAAATTAGATTGTAATTAAGAATTGATATCTACCAGTATTTTAAAAATAAACATAGTCCATAAAAGATTTATAACTGGAATGCAAGGATGGCTTGTTATTAGGAATACAATATCATTCATCATGTCAGCAAACTAAAGCAGAAAAAAATTTTAATAAATATTATTTTTAGTCAAGATACAGGTTAATCTACATGATCTCAAAATGACACCAGACTGATGCAAGGTGGATTTACTAGTTAAAACAGCATGCACTGAGAAAATATCCTAGATAAGTAACTGATTTTGAAAAATTCCACAGTCCTGGAAAACAGAAAGGAATAAACAATAAATCCTGGAAGCTATAACCTTTACCTTGGAACATATAAATAATCCCAAGAGATTTTCTCTTTGTTTTTGTTCTCAAAAAAAAAAATTACATAAAATAACGCTTCCATGTGTACTTCAGAACTTCACAAGAAAGTGTCAGATTTATTTCATAAATAAATAGCTATAATAAGTCAATAGAAATAACAGGAAGAATATTATAGTGGATATTTAGAAATTTTTGCCTTTTATTCTTTCCAAAAACAAACAAACAAACAAAAAGGAAAAGTGATCTCACTCCCACTCTGATGCATATAGAGAATTATTCCATACTTATGCTACACCAAAAGATGAATGAAAGATGGGATCATGATCCAAACGAGAGTAATTAAAATTTTCTATTTAGTAAACTGGAAAGGGAAGAGGGCAATGTGTTCCAATCCCAGTTAAAGTTGGATTCTTGAAGAGGAGATGTAAAAACTAGAGATCTTAATAGGGATCCCATATTTTCCGCTTTTAGATTAGGATATAGAGAAAGCTAGTCCATAAAAGAAACAAAAACTGATAAAAGAGATGAGAATATAGAAGCCATAAAAATATCTGGAGAGTAAGATAGAATATACACATGAGGTTTCTCACAGTGTGTTGAGTAAGCCCTGACACCAGGCAACTCTGGGTTCAGATGAAGTTTCTCCTTTTGTTGGTAAAATATGCTGGGATCTTTGTATTTTATTTTACATTATTTTTGAGCTAGAAAACTGGCATAATATTTTTAATATATCAAGTCATATATTTTGCATTTTCTTTAAATTATAGCCTTCTTGACTTCCCAGCCATTAAATAAAAGCATTTCCATCATCCAAGGGAGACTCATGTAGTCTGGAACAAAGATGTCAAGTGTATGGTAAATTAGGGCTTTGGTGTTCAAATAAAACAGTAGCTTTGCAGTCTAGGCTTAAATGAAAGACAAATTTATAAATTCCCGTTTTTCTCACATTAAAACAATTGGACATCTGAAATTTTTATTTTAGTGTATAGAAAAAGATCATGGAATATTATGGAAGTGGATAGGGTAACAGAGAGAGAAAAGAGCAAAAGATCAGATGCTGTGTCTTTAGTTCTCTATTCCACCCCAGTATAGTTCAGCTGAGGATAACCCTAAAGATGAAGATCGGGCAGTGATAGGGGAACCCCAGAGGTAGATGTGTATGTGGGAGATGCTGAAAGGAAAGGAGCCTGGTGCCCCACAATTTGTCAGATCTAGGGAGGAGGCCACTAATGTCCCACACCAACAGGGACACACACAGCTGAGTGATGATGGCCAAAAGACCACAGACTGCACCAACCATACTTTTACCTTTGACTGCACAAATTCTGTGCATAATGAGTGAAACGTCTCAAAGTCACTGTGTGTCCTCAGTGAAGAACAGGGAAATCATTGGTTAATTAGGGAGGGGCTCTTAAAGAAGGGACCAATGAGCATCTGGCTGAGATTCAGCAGAGCAGCAGTGTCGGGGAAAGCTGAGGCGGGGCCACATCAAAGTAGTGGAGCCTGTTGGTCGAAGAAAAGGGACCTCTAGGCACTGACTGTGCAGAGAAAAAACAAAACCTAAACATGACTTTCATTAGCCACAATACTGAGAATAGATAACAGTAGGATGAGCAACAGTAGGATGTCTAGGGACATCCTAGAGAAGGCTGCTACCCAATTTGGGTTTTTTGTGATGCCCCATGGTATGTCCAGGTACCCTTTGGCTAGAAGGAAGAGAAAAGGGTAGAGATAACACCAAAGGGACAATTTTAAAAGGAAAAAATAAGTAACCTTTAAGTGACGTATTTGAAATCCCATCCATCTTAGCTTCTCCTACCACCATTAAAGAGAATCTAAGCTTGAGAAAACTATGCAAACAGTTGTATATTAAAAAAACAGAATGTGACTTTTTTGCATATGTAAGTTTAGCATATGTGGATTTTAATTACCCACTCTACACTAGTAATTGCTTGTTTCTCTTATCTAACACCAAAGTTCTTTAAAAAAAATTTTTTTTTAATGTTTATTCACTTTTTGAGAGACAGAGAGAGACAGAGCATGAGCAGAGGAGGGGCAGGGAGAGAGGGAGACACAGAAAGTGAAACAGGCTCCGGGCTGTGAGCTGTCAGCACAGAGCTCAACGCGGGGCTGGAACTCAGGGAACTGCAAGATCATGACTTGAACCGAAGTCGGACGCTTAACCGTCTGAGCCACCCAGGCACCCCTAAAACCAAAGTTCTAACAAATGTCAGCACTGAGCAAGGAAATAAGAGACTGAGTCATTACTGCTGACTCTATCCCTACATCAGATGGGATAATATCACACCTGTAATGACTATCAGAAAGAGTGATCACACCTATACTTCCCTTATGTTGCAGCACGGTCATTACATAATTAAATTGTTAATACTTGTCAACATTTGTTTTGTTCTGTGGGAGATTATCACAAATACCCTTTGGTTACCATTGCCTAAAGACCATTAGTAGTCAGCCAAGTAAGTTTATTATAGAAAATTCTTACTTTTAAACAATTTATTGAATTAAATCATTTTTGAAATCAAAATTCCAATTTGGAGATCCATTTCCTTCATTCAGTTATGTTTTTACACTACTGAATTGGGGTATCCTTCAAGGGAAAGAAATAGTGTAAATAGAACATACTTATGTCAATAGTTTATATTGAACTCAACTGGTAATAATAATAAATAAATAAATCTTTATTACCTTTCCACAGGCACATATGAAATAAGTTGCTCCTCTGGTGAAAACCCCAAGGTGACTGAAAACACACATATCACAAAACACTGCAGTGTGCATGAGTTGGCAGTCTTGGTGAAGAAGCAAGTTACTTCACTCTTCTTCAGTACTTCCTCCACTCATCAAGAAAAGTTGAAGGCAGAGTGGGAGTGGCAATCATGGGTCAGTATCAATGGAAAGAGAAGAAAGTAAGGGCATGGACTTCCTATTCTGCATGTCAGTTAGGTCATGCTGAGTCAGTTAGGACCCAGCTACCCTTCTCCACTGCAGAGTGTGATCTGCTCAGCAGGACTTTGAAGACTCTGCGGGTCTTTAAAAAATAGGTTCTACAGTGTCCAATAATAGCCACTTTAAGAAATAGGTTCTACAGTGTCCAATAATAAGTACTGTCCAATAAGCGACTTCTTAAGATGCTCAGGGTATTTTGATAAATCAAGAAATCTCTAAATCAATTATCTCTGTAAGTTTCTTCAATTGTCAAATAAGAATTTAGTGTCTCTAAATCAATTATCTCTGTAAGTTTCTTCAGTTGTCAAATAAGAATTTAGATAGTTTTTTTTTTTTTCTTAATTCTGCTTTGAGTGACTGTGCTGGGCCAGGCTGGTGCTTAGCCCATTAATTGCCCTCTTCCCCTTCAAAAACTGCACATCTAAGTAGAGAGCCCTGGGAGATGATCTTTTTTCAAAATTGATTTCATAATGTCTTTGCTATTAATGATGCTTATAGGGTGTGAAACGTTAAATCATGACCCTGTAGGATTCTGGAACTTTTGCTCAGCCAAAATGTCATTTTATTTTATTCTTTAGGGTTGTACTTCTTACACTAATGTAGGATCTGGCTGTAGACTGTAATTAAACTGTAGTCAATGGGCCTAACTTTCACAAGCAATTAGATGTATTTGCTTTTTTTTGCTCCTCTTCTGAGAATATGAACTGGCTTTGTGGAATCACTAAGATGTATCCCTCTGCCCCCACTTTTATTTTAGTTCCTGCTCAGTGCAAAGAGAACACACAGCATTCTGCAATGTTTTTATTCTATTATTGCTTGAAATATTGACTTCACATTCCACTAGAGAAATTGAATGAGTGCAGGAATGTAAAGTACCGTTTAAGCATCTCTCTATGTTCCCTTCACCTTTTATGTTTTTCTCTCCATATAACCTTTCTATCCTTCCTACAATTCTGCTCTTCTCATGTTACACACAAAGCTGAAAATGGGCAGGGCTCAATGGCCTAGAACATCTTATACTCATGCAAAAATACAAGACACTCGATTATGACATAACTTTGGATATTTTTCACATTAACAAAAAATTAAGAAGATAAACCAGGTCAGAATTTAGACTTCCAAATTACAAGGAAATGGTGTCTACCAATACTAAGATATCACAATTGAGCCAAGTGTCTTTCTTTCCCCAGTTACTCTTTTTTGATCACTTTCTTTAAAACATCCACGTGTATGATTGCTATATTGCGATATCTATGTACTCTTGAGAAAGAGCATTGATGAAAATCATTAACTATTGTGTCATCAATAATTATGTGGTTTTCATATCTAGTGATGGAGATAGCTAAAATACCATTGTCATCATTACTATATCCTTTTCTAAATTACTTCTTATGGTTTACAGAATTATATATGTGTTGTTGCTCTGCTATAATCCCAAAGGGCCTTATAAAAATACATAGACACACACATACAGGCGCACATACAGTTTTACATATTATGTATTATCAGGGGAAGTCTGTGGTGGAAGTGTCTGAGGCTCCTACCACTCTTGATTCCCCATAGCAACATAGTTTTTGGATCAGTCAAAACCCCATAGAGACATATGCAAGAGTTCACATCTTTTATGCTGGACCTCCTCAGGATACACTAATTTGCTACAGCTGCGCCCATGCCCATTCACTCCTAGGTTCCTGGCAAGCCTGACCTTGATGGTTGACAGGTGTGGGAGCTACTGGCTCAGGGGAAAGAAAATTAACCCTATTTCTGCCAGAGCCCTCTTATGGCTGAATGGGAATAATCTTCACTTCTCAGCATGAGAAACTGGTATGAATTTTTTAATCAGTCAGAAACCATGCTAGTCCCAAAAGCATTGGCACACAAGATTATAATTAGAGATGTTGCTCAGAAGTGGAAAGATGAAGATAGGCAACAGCTGGTTCAGTAGCCATGTTAGAAGACCCTTTAACATTCTTATAAAAGAAAATATTTAGAATTCATTGGCATATTTTGAGAAGAGAAGAAAGCCATTTCTCTCTTCCTCCTTCACAATTTGCCCTCTTCAGAAAAAAAAAAAAAGTGTGTGTGGGGGGGGTACTTTTATAAATGTTTTAAAAGACTGAGCCATTTTGAAATGGTACATTTTTGACCATTTTAATTATTTGATTTGTTTTCTTTTCTGCTTGGTGCACAGTCAGAGGTAAACTAAAATGGCTTGTGCTGGTAGTGGGCCATCGTAAAAAGCTCAAATGACAGTGGGAAATTGCTTTTGTGATGAAGGGAAGCATTAATAAAAGCTTTGCTCATGTTTACCCTTTTAAATTGGCCCTAGAGGAGTTGATTAAACTACCCCATTGGCAGTGGTTGGTTGATACATACATTGTGAAATGTTCTATGCCTGTAGGTGGTGGTTGAGTTTAGAGGTATCTACATTTTTCTCATCTGGTTTGGTATGTCATTGAAGTTTCATTTAAACTTTTTGTCCCCTTGTGATCTGGTAAAAATTTAAGTCTCTGCCCAGAAAGAAAATATTGTTGTATATTTAAGAAAATGTCATATTTTCCTTCCCACAAGGCGAAGTAATGTAGGCTCTCAAGACACTAAGTTATTCTACCTGTGATTTCAGGGCTTTAGTAGACACTGGTAGCTAGGATTTTTTTTTCTTTTTAATTTAAAAGTAACCAAAGCAAAATAAAAGGATTTTTTAATGGGAATTTCTTGAATTTAACTATACGTTTGAGATGCCCCAAGAAAGTGCACTAAATAAGTTTTATAGCTCACTTGGGAGTCTTCCGGTTGAGTCAGAAAGTAAGAAAAGATTCATGTGGTTCAGCTGTCTAAGGGTACTCAGCGTGAGAAACCAGTGCAGAGTGAAGGCTCCCTGAGGATGGCCTATCTTATTCCCACTGTTGTGCCATTCCTTAATGCTTGTCTTCTCACCCTGAACAGCATGACAGGTGCTGTGCTCAGAGCATCTGCAAAGGCAGTTAGTAGAAGACAGGATCTCTTATAGAAACTCAAATGTCCTCCTTGGAGGATTCAGTTGATAAGGGTACATATTTGATTTCTGGAAGAATTCTGTTTAACTTTATTTTTGGTTTTGAATCTTAAAATTTTCTCTGGTGAAAGGCAGCTAGTGAGCATCAAAGACGTTTGTACATATTGGAATCATGTGGTTTTTCACACCCAGTGTATAAGGCATAGATTTTTCTCCTTTGTAGAGGAAAAAATTGTAACTGTGAAAGGTTGAATTCCTGCTCAGGCATCTAGTAAGTGCGAGGGTCCCAATATTTATCATGATTTTCCTGGATCCAAGACCAACTTCTGTCTAATGCATTAAGCTTTCTCCTCTATATGAAAAAAATAGGAGAAATTTAAGATTTTCCTTAGAAATGCATAATGCGATGAGTCTTAAAGATTTTCTAGTTTAACTCTTCTTCATTTAACATGGACAAAAATGAAGGCCTTTGGGAAAAGGAAACTAATCCCAAATCACACTGCTCTTTTTTTTTTTTTTTCCTTTTGAATGGGTTTGAAGTTACAGGCTTATTTAATCATGCATTTTTCTTTTTCTTTTTCTTCTTTTTTTTTGTTATAATTATTTACTTAGACTAACAGAAAAACTTTACATCGGTGTAATCATCATCACAGTCAAAATATAGAACATTTCTACCACTCAAAAACTTCCTTTGTACTCCTTTATGGTCAGTTTCTCTACTACTTACTGATATGCTTTCTGTCAGCATAGACTAATTTTGCCTGGTCTAAATGTTGTGTATATGAAATCGGACAGCACAAAACTTCTTTAGTTCATTCATTCATGTAGCTAGGGTATCATAGTACTGTCTTTCTTTTTTTAATTGCTGAACAGTATTCCATTATATGCATATCCTATGCTTATCTATTTACTTGGGTTGTTTACAGGTTTTTGCCTATTGAGAAAAAAAACCTATGAGCATTCCTGTGCAAGGCATTTCATACCTCTTAGGTAAATACATAGGTGTAGAATTGCTTAGTGTTTTGGTAATAAATTGCCAAATTGATTGCCAAAATGGTTATACATTTCTATATTCATAACCAGTAGTGTGTGAAACTTCCAGTTGTTCTGTATCTTAGTCAACACCTATATTTTCAGCATTTTTAATTTTACCCATTCTAGTTGTTATAGCAATATCTCATGGTTTTACTTTTTATTTCTCTGAGGCTTGAAAGCATTGAGCATCTTTTCTTGTGTTTGTTGGTCATTCGTGTATCTTCTTTGGTGAAATATCTGTTTGAATTTTTTGACCAGTTTTTTACACTTTAGGTTTCTAATTTTCTTCTTGAGTTGGAAAAAATGATTTTATATTTTGGATAGAAGTCATTTGTCAGTTATATGTAATATAAATGTGTTCACCTAGTGTGTGTTGCCCTTTCAATTAAAAATTTTCTTTTTACTATTTGTTTTTAAGAGAGAGAGAAATGGAGCATGAGCAGGGGAGAGTCAGAGAGAGGGAGACACAGAAACCAAAGCAGGCTCTGGGCTCTCAGCTGTTTGAAGCTGTTTGAAACCCACGAACTGTGAGATCATGACCTGAGCAGAAGTCAGATGCTTAACTGACTGAGCCACCCAAGCGCCCTTCATTTTTTTTAATGATAATATATATAGTATCAATATATCTATCAATATATCTATATATCTATCTATCTCTATATCTATATAGATGTAGATATAGATATTGCATTCTACCTAGAAACATTTGCCTAATTAAGATTATAATTAATTTTTTCCTGTATTATCATCTGGAATTATAAACTTTAAAGTTTGAACTTTAAAATAAATTTCAAAGTTTATATTTTAAAGTTTAAAATTTTAAGTGTGGAGTTCATCTTTGTGTATGTTATGAAGTAAGAGTTATAGTTCATTTTTTCCATAAGGATATCTCTTTGTTGAAAATGTTATCTTTTCCCCATTAAATAACTGCAATATCTTTTTTTTTCACTTTTCCAAATAGTATTTAAAAATCTACTGACTTAAAAAAAATCTCTTACTATGAGTATGTTTGTGTATTTCTACTCTCTCCATTCTTTTCCATTGCTTGATACATTTCTTCTTTCACCAATACTGCAATGTCTTGATTACGGTGGCTTTTGAGTAAGTATTGAAATCAAACATGTAAACCACTTTTGGAAAATTGTTCTGGCTATTATAGGTTCTTTGCATTTTCATACAAATTTTAGAATCAGTTTGTCAATGTTAAAAAAAGAAAAAGTGATGAATTATATTGGGATTTTAACCATGATGGGTCTTCCATAACTAGGTTCCTTTTAATTGTCCTAACAGTGTTTCAGTTATTCACTGTGTCTCATATATATCTTGAACATATTTTATTAAATTTATCCCTAAATATTTCATGATTTTGTATGCTATTACAAATAGTATGTTTTATTTAAATTTTTATTTTCTAACTATTCTTTTCTAGGATAGAAATACACTTGATTTTTTTATATTGATTTTATATCCTATGACCCTGCTAAATGGGTTTTTTATAGCAGTTTTGCTGTTTTTGATTCTTTAGAATATCTTATATATATGTAATCATGTTTCATCTCTTCCTTGTGAATCATCTCTTCACAAGGACAGTTTTATTAATTCTTTTACAATGTTTATATTGTTTATTTTTTTCTTCACTTCTTGCACTGTATAGAATTTCTAGTACAATGTTGACTACAAATGAAAAAGACAGCCATCTTGCCTTGTTTCCAGTCTTGGGGAAGGCATTCTGACATCCAATGTTGTATATGATGCTCATGGCAAGTTTCTCATACGTGCCTTCTATAAGGTTGAAAAAGGACCAGAGGGAAGATGGCGGCGTAGGAGGACGCTGTGCTCACCGCGCGTCCTGCTGATCACTTAGATTCCACCTACACCTGCCTAAATAACCCAGAAAACCACCAGAGGATTAGCAGAACGGAGTCGCCGGAGCCAAGCGCAGACGAGAGGCCCACGGAAGAGGGTAGGAAGGGCGGCGAGGCGGTGCGCGCTCCACGGACTGGCGGGAGGGAGCCGGGGCGGAGGGGCGGCTCGCCGGCCAAGCAGAGCCCCCGAGTCTGGCTTGCAAAAAGCGGAGGGGCCTGACGGACTGTGTTCCCACAGCAAGCGCGACTTAGCGCCTGGGAGGTCATAAGTTAACAGCTCTGCTCAGAAAGCGGGAAGGATGGAGGACAAAGGGAAGGAGAGCTGCTGAGCCCCCTGACGACAGAGCTCAGTTTGGTGGAGAACAAAGGCGCTCGCCAGCGCCATCTCCCCCGCCCATCCCCCAGCCAAAATCCCAAAGAGAACCAGTTCCTGCCAGGGAACTTGCTTGCCCCGCGCAAACACCCAACTCTGCGCTTCTGCGGAGCCAAACCTCTGGCAGCAGATCTGACTCCCTCCTGCTGCCACAGGGCCCCTTCTGAAGTGGATCACCTAAGGAGAAGCAAGCTAAGCCTGCCCCTCCTGCCCCTGTGCACCTTGCCTACCCACCCCAGCTAAGACGCCAGATCCCCAGCATCACAAGCCTGGCAGTGTGCAAGTAGCCCAGACAGGCCACCCCACCCCACAGTGAATCCCGCCCCTAGGAGAGGGGAAGAGAAGGCACACACCGGTCTGACTGTGGACACAGCGGTGGGCTGGGGGCAGACATCAGGTCTGACTGCGGCTCTGCCCACCAACTCCAGTTATACACCACAGCACAGGGGAAGTGCCCTGCAGGTCCTCACCACGCCGGGGACTATCCAAAATGACCAAGCGGAAGAATTCCCCTCAGAAGAATCTCCAGGAAATAACAACAGCTAATGAGCTGATCAAAAAGGATTTAAAGAATATAACAGAAAGTGAATTTAGAATAATAGTCATCAAATTAATTGCTGGGCTTGAAAACAGTATAGCTGACAGCAGAGAATCTCTTGCTACAGAGATCAAGGGACTAAGGAACAGTCACGAGGAGCTCAAAAACGCTTTAAACGAAATGCATAACAAAATGGAAACCACCACGGCTCGGATTGAAGAGGCAGAGGAGAGAATAGGTGAACTAGAAGATAAAGTTATGGAGAAAGAGGAAGCTGAGAAAAAGAGAGATAAAAAAATCCAGGAGTATGAGGGGAAAATTAGAGAACTAAGTGATACACTAAAAAGAAATAATCTACGCATAATTGGTATCCCAGAGGAGGAAGAGAGAGGGAAAGGTGCTGAAGGGGTACTTGAAGAAATCATAGCTGAGAACTTCCCTGAAGTGGGGAAGGAAAAAGGCATTGAAATCCAAGAGGCACAGAGAACTCCCTTCAGACGGAACTTGAATCGATCTTCTGCACGACATATCATAGTGAAACTGGCAAAATACAAGGATAAAGAGAAAATTCTGAAAGCAGCAAGGGGTAAACGTGCCCTCACATATAAAGGGAGACCTATAAGACTCGTGACTGATCTCTCTTTTGAAACTTGGCAGGCCAGAAAGAATTGGCACGAGATTTTCAGTGTGCTAGACAGAAAAAATATGCAGCTGAGAATCCTTTATCCAGCAAGTCTGTCATTTAGAATAGAAGGAGAGATAAAGGTCTTCCCAAACAAACAAAAACTGAAGGAATTTGTCACCACTAAACCAGCCCTCCAAGAGATCCTAAGGGGGACCCTGTGAGACAAAGTACCAGAGACATCACTACAAGCATAAAACATACAGACATCACAATGACTCTAAACCCATATCTTTCTATAATAACACTGAATGTAAATGGATTAAATGCGCCAACCAAAAGACATAGGGTATTGGAATGGATATAAGGTTGAAAAAATTTTAACTTAAATGAATGATTTCTTTCCAAATGTGTTTTTCTGCACATATTAAAAATTAACATATGCTCTATTGTTCATTCTATTAAAATGGTCAATTATGTTGATTATTTTTCAAACATTAAATCAACTGTTTAATTCCTGAGGTATACGTCATTCATTCATACATACATACATACATACATCAGTCTACATAATTATCCTCTTTATATATTCTGAAATTCAGTTTGCTGATATTTTGTTAAGGATTTTTCTATGTTCATGATCTATGTTCATGTGTAGTTTTCTTTTAGTATCTTTGACTAGTTTTAGTATCAGCGTGCACTTGCTTCATAAAGTAAACTCGAATTGTCCCTTCTATTTGTGGAAGAGTTTGCATGTAGTTGTCATTGGTTGAAATCAGCTCTTAAGCCATTGAGGCTTATACTGTTGCTTATGGGACGGCCTTTAACCATGAATTTGATTTGTTTGTATTGATTAAGGGCTTCAGGTTTTCTTTTTCCTTTTGTCTCAAATTTTAAAAATTTGTATCTGTTAATGAGTTTGTGCATGTCCTTAAAGTTAGCAAATTTATTGGGATATTTATTAATTATAATCTCCTATTATCTTTTCACTGTCTATAGGATCTGTAGTGAGTTTCACTCTTTCATTCCTAATATTAGTTATTCTTCTGTTCCCTAATGATGATCAGATCTTGTATTTTTAAAAATGTTTACTGAGTTATAATTGATATCAACATTATGTACAGTATAATTGTTCTGTATTTGTATGTGTTACGAAATGATCACCATGATAAATCTATCCATTACCATGCATAGTTACAAAATCTTTTTCTTGTGATGAGAACTTTTAAGATCTAGTCTTTTATCAGCTTCCAAATATACAATCATTATTAACTGTAGTCACCATGCTGTGCATTATATCCCCATGATTTATTTATTTTATAATTGAAAGTTTGTGCCTTTTGACCCCCTTTACAACTTTCACCCAACCTCCACCCCTCTGCCTCTGGCACCTCTGGCACATCTATTCTCTGTATCTATGAATTTAGTTGTTTTTTTTTTCTGTTAGATTCCACATGTAAGTGAGATCATACATTATTTGTCTTTGTCTAATTTCACTCAGCATAATGTCATCAAGATCCATCCATGTTGTCACAAATGGCAAGATTTGTGACATGTTTTTATGGCTAAATAACATTTTATATATATTGATGGACTAAAGTTGCTTCTATGTCTTGGCTATTGTAATAATGTTGCAATAAACCTGGGGGTGCATATATCTTTCATGGTGGCAAAATGACTAACAATTCCAGGCTTCACACCTTTATAGTACATCTTCCTCTCTCCTAGATGTCTATAGAATAATTCTTCTTGAATCTTAAATAAACCCTTGAAACTGATCATATGTCCATCCAGAAAAATTCCTGGTGGACAAAGAAATGCTATATGCTGATTAGAGTAAACTTCAGGTGCAGGAATCAAGCACTAAGTTAAATGACATGGAGTTACCTCAACAAAGTTAGACCTACCAGGAATCATCCCCAGAGCCTAGGGTATAATAATAACCTCTAACTTCCAAACCCATGGCCTTTTAAAAATGGAAGTATAATGAATAGCAATATCCTGTTAGTTTCAGGTATACTTTATAGTGATTTGATATTTTTATAAATTATGAAATGATACCCATGATAAGTTTAGTTACTTTCTGTCACCATACAAAGTTATTGAAGTATTATTGACTGTATACCATGTGTACATTACACCTCCATGACTTACTTATTTTGTAATAAATTTTGTGCCTCTTAATCCCCTTCACCTATTTTTCCTGCCTCACCAACTCCCCTGTTCTAGTAATCAACAGTTTATTTCCTGTATCTGTGAATGATTTTCTGCTTTTTTTCTGATTTTCTGTTTCTTTTGTTCATTTGTTTTGTTTTTTAGAACCCACATATAGGTAAAATCATATGGTATCTGTCTTTGACACTCTCAAGTGTCAAAAATGGCAAGAGTTCATTCTTTTTTATGGCTGAGTGCTATTCCATTGTGTATGTATACCATATATTTATCCAGTTATCTATTGATATTCACTTAGTTTGCTTCCATATCTTGGCTATTGTAAATAAAGCGGCAATGAACATTGGGGGTACATATATTTCTTTGAGCTGGTATTTTTGTTTTCTTTGTATAAATAGCCAGAAGTGGAATTGATAGATTGTATGATAGCTCTATTTTTAATTTTTTAGGGAAACTCCAAACTGTTTTTCTTAGTGACTACACCAACTTATGTTCCCACTAAAAGTGCTTGAATCTTCCCTTTTATCCACGTCCACACCAACACTTCTTGTTTTTTGTCAGCCCATCTGACAGGTATGAAGTGACATTTCATTATGGTTTTGATTTGCATTTCCCTGATGATTAGTGGTGTTGAGCATCTTTTGATGGGCCCGTTGGCTATCTGTATGCCTTCTTCGGAAAAATGTCCATTCAGATTCTCTGCTCAGTTTTTAAATGAGACTTTTTTTAATATTAAGTAGTATGAGTTATTTATATATTTTGGATATTAAAATCTTTTTGGATGTATGATTTGTAAATATCTTTCCCCATTCAGTAGATTGCCTTTTTGTTTTGTTGATATTTTCCTTTGCTGTGTAAATGATTTTAATTTGAGGTAATTCCATTTGTTTATTTTAGCTTTTGTTGCCCTTGGATGAGGAGACTGGTCCAAAAAAATATTGCTAAGACCTATGTCAACGAGCCTACTGCCTATGTTTTCTTCTAGGAGGCTTATGGTTTTAGGTCCAAATTCCTGGCTTTTAAACAGCTTGGAAAAACAGTAAGTCTTGGGGATAAAACATGGGGGAATTTATGATCGCAAACAAACAAACAAAAAAGATTAATTTTAACATTTTCAACCAAAACAAAATCCCTTGAAATTAGAATTGCCAAATTTACCAAGTAAAAATACATGACACCAAGTTAAATTTAAATTTCAGATAAATCATGAGTACTTTTCAGTATAAAATGCCCTCTAAAACACTGTACTTGAAATTTCATGTTAACTTCAATACCAAATTGATCTATTTGAAATACACATACACAAAAATCAAGACAACTTCTATATGAAACAAATAAAGATAAGACTAAGATTGCCAGTAGGTTTCAGTTGCATGCATCCAAGATTGTATGAAATCAGTTCAACATAATGTGTTTTCAATGAGGAGGACATATCCTGAAGTTCTACAGTCTCTTTCTGCCTCCTTATTGATTTTTTTGCCGAATTTGGCAAGAGTTTGCTAAGCCCTGTATTGTTGTGGAGCTTTTGTGTTTTTGGTTTTGTTTTCTGTTTGTTTTGTTTTGTTTTGTTTTGTTTTTAGGAAGAAGCTCCCTCTCATATCTCAAGGGGCAGGTCTCTTGTTGCCCTCAAGGGGTCTCTTGGTCCAAGGTGCATGACTGCATGGATAAAGTCTCTAACTCCAGACTTAGGAAGTTCATTTGACTCTTGTTTTAAGGATTTTCCCTCAACTTAGCTTTTATTAATAACAAACTTATATTCCAGGCCCGACTCTTTTTTCCCCCTTGACTTGCAGAACTTGAGAGGGAAGAGGTACTGTTTATATGGCTTCCTTAGAAACCTCAACCCAAATCATGCTTCTTAACGTATACGTGCTGGTACTAAGAAGTTACAGGATATGCTGCATGTTTATATGAATGGCACAAATTCTGGAGTTTTAAATTTAGACCTCTTGAAATAAGGCTCAAATTTTGTGGGATAATATTAAACACGTATTACCCATTTTTAATTATTACAATAAATTATATATAATAATTAAATATAAAAATGAAAATCATTTCTGAAGACATATAAAAATGGCTTCATAATGTGCGCCATTCTGAGAAATCAAAAAGGAAATGACACTGAAACATTAAATATAAGCAGGAATAGGGGCAACATAGAATAATAGCCCCAAAATACAGATTCTGGAGATACTTAACTGAATTTTTCTCTCAAATTCATATGTCTGTCCTCTGTCCACAATCCCCCAAAAATAGCCATCCCAAAAGAAGGTAAAGCATGCTTCTAGAAATTTAGGGATTCCAGGTGGGCACACGAACATGAAAGAAGTTGTGGTAGGCTTTGTATTATACAGCTAGTGATATGCTATAATTTGAAATACCTTGAATGAATTTTGCTTTCCTTATCACTACAGTGTTAGATGCCACATGAAAGCTGTGTTTCAAAATTAACAAAACAAATAGAGAGACAAAATCATCCAGAAACTTCCAGGGATATTACATTCTAGATATGGACTTCATGAGATAGGAACCTCAGGAGTGAGAACCTTTAAAATAAAGTTATTGCCTTAGCCCTTGGTGAGAAGTTTACAAAACAAGCTGTACTTTGCATCTCTGGGTCTAACAAAGATCACATATCAAAGCTTCATGACCAAATTAATGTGTAGCTTATCCCCCTCCCCAAGGTCTTTCCCTTGGTTTTATTATTACTGACAATATTGTAAGAGCGGTGTGAAATGGCCAATTCACACATGTGCCACGTTTTGCACACTGCCTGAACCTGCTGGAACATGATTTTCCTAAGAATGATGACAGTAATAAACATCTTCTGGCAGAGGCTTGCAAAATCTGCACCCATTTTAGTCACTCAGTAATGGCCCATAAAATTCTTTGAGAACTGCAGGAGAAAAACAATGTACATACTCATGCATAAATTAAAACTAGAAGTGCCAGCTCAATGGAACTCGACTTCTCACACTCTGGAACAACTGTGGAGCAATTAAAAAATAAACAAACTCATAACACATGGGTGCAGCCAACGGTCATCAGAGAAGGTGTTCTCTGCTGGAGCTCAAACCATTACCCAGCACTTGCCCTGAGTAGATTCCCTCTTTGGTCTGTGAAAATAGAGAAATTTACGTAATCCTTCCTGATGAGGTCTCTTGCAAAAGCATTGCAATCTAAGTGGTTGAGAGGGAAAATGTTCATCTTGACTTCCCTTTACATTGAGGATAATTTTTCTGCAGGAAATATG
Source organism: Herpailurus yagouaroundi (assembly GCF_014898765.1). Lineage (NCBI taxonomy): Eukaryota > Metazoa > Chordata > Mammalia > Carnivora > Felidae > Herpailurus > Herpailurus yagouaroundi. The sequence goes on from NW_024412388.1 coordinate 70,608,987, forward strand.
ATACATAAAAGAACATTCCTGATTTGCCTATTTATATCAAGGTTTTAGGTTTGAGCTCTGTCATTTTTACGGGTGAACAATTCAGAAAAGCCCTTTGTTTTGTCAAGGTGCAAAGAAATTAAACACTTTGACTTGTCTAAAAAATATCTTTTTTTAAAATGTTTATTTATTTTTGACTGAGGGAGAGAGAGAGAGCAGGGAAGGGGCAGAGAGAGAGGGAGACACAGAATCTGAAGCAGGCCCCAGGCTTCAAGTTGTTAGCACAGAGCCTGACACGAGGCTTGAACTCACGAACCGTGAGATCACGACCTGAACCCAAGTCAGGTGCTTAACCAACTGAGCCACGCAGGAGCCCCCAAAAAATCTTTATAGAACTCAAAAAAATCTTTATAGAACTCAAAAAAGTCATGGAGTATTTCTAATAATATCTTAGAATCTCTTTGTCAGTCCTACTCATTGTGAGCAGGATTCTTTAGAATATTTGGAAATGAAAAAATAATCAGGTTTATGGTCAGGTTTCCATATTTGTCTTAGCAACTGAGAGCCTGTCCTGTCATTATTTGGAAATTTCTTAGGTAGAAAGTGTAAGTACCACCATTTACCCTGTTATCTAACATAATATCCAGTAGTAGAGACAGTGTAGTTGCAATAATACCCTCCTGAAGTAGCAACACTATAGTTGGGGGAATTGATCCCAGATCCAGAGGTGGGTTTAATTGATCCTAGTTTAATTGATCCAAGTCACTCACCAGAGATTGGCGTAGGCATGCAACCATTTTGGGCCAATAGGCCCAAATAGGCCAGTAGGCCATGTAATAAGATTTATGAAAGATCCCTAGGAAAGTTCTTTCTTTCTCTTCAGAGTGAATCAGAAAGCTTTTTTCTCCCCCCCCCCCCACCACCATGGTTGTGAATGAGGAAATTTGTAGCCCCTATTATTTTCAGCATCCATCTTAAATATTTGAAGAAATGAGAGTCAGGATGAAGTCAGTGAGAAGTTTCCTGAGCTGGTGGATCTATCAGCACTAACCCCATGAACTTGATTTCCTCTTATATGAGCTGGTAAGTGACCCGTTCTTTAAACATCATTGTTTTAGGCTTTGTTACTTACTGTGAGAGGCAGTCCAACAGTCTCAAGAACTTTACAAAAAATGTATTTCTAATAGAGCTTGGACCTTGTAGGATAGAGAGTTGCAGATGTTCAGATAGTTGATGTGTGGGCCAAAGATATAGTCCCTTTAGACAATCAGAGAATCATGAAGTAGGAAAGATAGAATCTTCTCAGAAAGCTGGCTATAGCTGGTGAGAATCCCAGCTCTACCACCTGTGAGAATCCTCCATCCTTCTTGAAATTTCTGTAGTTTTAAAGGAGTTTACTTCCTCAACATTTTTTCTCTATATTTTTCCTCTTGATTCTCCATGTGCTATTTTCCATCAGAGCCCATCAACCTCACTGTGTGTTTTTGTGTACACATGTGCACAAATACACACACACACACACACACTGCATCACAGAGCATTCTGTAATGCTGATTTTCTAGATGATTTCTGGAATATCATAAAGGGAATATGAATCCTGACTTGTATGAATAGCTGCACACTCCACTCCATTTCTTCTCATCTCCTCTTACCTGTCTGCTCCCAAAGACACACTAGAGAATTTCCCCAACAAAGGCACATCTTCTCCTCAAGGACTCCTAGCTGCAAAAAAAAATTAAAAGTTACAAGTTCTTCTCTTTTCCAAATTTGTCTTGAACTTGCCTTAGTTATCAAGGAGATATTCTTAGGGTACTGCATCTGCAAAATAATATTCCCAGTTGTGACCAGAAATTTCCTTCTAAGTCAGTACAGCTCTCAATTCAGAATGGTGTTTAGATTCTGCCCAGCCCCTTTGCAAGCAGGGAAGGCTTCTGAGGCAGCAGGACCTTTTCATGTGAGAAAGGCCACTATCTAGGATTGAAGAGAAATACAAATGAATGGTTTTAGGATCAGAAGCATCTTTGGATCTGAAATATGGGAAAAGGTCCATACAAGCACTATGCTCTAAATGCCAGGAGAGGATGGTCCTCGTGTTAAGCACCTTCTTGATACAAATTCATGGTAGATGGCAGGATATCAGAATTGGTGCACAGACTAGAGACAAAAGACCTGAAAAATCTTGCAATGTTAGTAGATCCTTGCTGTTAGATGATTTCTAGTGCAAAAAAAAATGCTTCAACTTCTCTTCCAATGTAATTCACTTCTGTTCTATGTATCAAAGATCTCACAAGAGTAGTTAAGGCTATCAAGTGTAATTCAGCACTTAAAGATCTTACCGTTCAATTACTGATCATGAAAAAAATATTCACACTCAAAATACCAGCTCAGGAAACAAGAGTTTCACACTCTAGGGCTAGTGCTATAATCCCTTATAAAGCACTGAACTATATCACAATGATAGTAGAGAGTATTGCTGTCTAATAACAGTTTAGCATATATGGAGCCAATACATACAACTGTGGATTATTAATTCTAAAAAAGAGGAATATAATTAATAGTCTGGAATGATAGGAAGAGTACACAAGTGGACATCAAGAAATCCAAACTTGTGGTTTGATTCTATAACTTTCACACTTTACCTCTCCTAGCAGGCCTTAGTTTTCTCCTTGATAAAATGATAAAATGAAAATATTGATAAAATGAAACAATTGGGTATTCCTTCAGTAAGGTAATTCTAACTCATAGCTTTAAATTATTTTAAGAAGTTTGAAAACACAAATCAAGGTACCTAATCTTTTTTGCTCTCAGGTTCCTCATATGTAAAAGAGAAGTATAAAATATCAGCAATGAATATATGCATGTCATCCCTGGAGCCCCATTTTGGAAACCCATGCCTGTTTCCTTCCAACTTCTGCTCCACACCTATCATTACCTGTCTCACAGTAAAATCACTTAGTTCAGGTGGTTTTTTGTTGTTGTTTTGTTTATTTATTTTAGTTCGGGTGGTTTGAGAGAAGTTGATGTAATTCTGTAAAGGTAGACACATGGCTTGGCCAATCAGGGATTAGCACCAGTAATTGGTACAGGAATAGACATTTGAAGCAGGCTAGACCAGTTAATGTTGTCCTAGGACTTTCACTGAATCTAACTAGAAAGAAAACTTCCTTTTCTTAGATTGTGAGCAAGGAGAAAAAATGGACTTCCATTTGCCAGTGGCCATCTTGTCACTGCTTGGAGTGCTCCTTTTTGAGAATGAAGATAAATGGAGAGGAAGAAAATTGGTGAGGTTGGGGTTGGCGACACTTCATCTTGAATCTCTGAATTCAAATGCTTGAAGCCAATTATTTTTGGTATGTTTCATGAGCCAATATATTTCCTGCTTTTCTTTAGGACAGTAATTTTTGGGGAATCTTGGTGGCTCAGTCGGTTGAAGTCCAACCTGATCTCGGCTCAGGTCATGCTCTCACGATTCGTGAGTTCAAGCCCTGCATTGGGCTCTGTGCTGATAGTATGGAGCCTCCTTGGGATTCTCTCTCTCCCTCTGTCTCTCTGCCCCTCCCCTATTCATGCTCTCTCTCTCAAAAGTAAACATTAAAAAATATATTGCATTAGAAAAAAAAGCAATTTTCCTTGGATTCTATCATAAATACTCAAAACATCTACCAACATAGCACCTTAGAAATGTATTAGAATTTTTTAATGAGATAAAGCATGTAAAAGAACTTTTAAAAATGCAAATAACTATGCAAATATGTTACTACTACTATTATTTTTTTATCATTTTTATATGATAAAATACAGAACAATTATTTTAATTAAGAATAAAATACTGGGGCACCTGGATGGCTCAGTTGGTTAAGCGTCTGACTTTGGCTCAGGTCATGATCAGAGGCAGTTCACAAGTTCAAGCCCCACATTGGACTCTGTGCTGACAGCCTGGAGCCTGCTTTGGATTCTTTGTCTCCCTCTCTCTCTGCCCCTCACCCTCTTGCGCGCTCTCTCTCTCTCTCTCTCTCTCTCTCTCCCTCTCTTTCTCAGAAATAAACATTAAAAATTTTTTTTTAAAAAACAATGAAATACTTTGTTGGCATTATTACTCAAATAAACACCATCTTAAATAAGCACCTAATTCCTTGCACCCTTATCCTTGTTGCTTTGGGAGAACTTACTTGATTTATCTCCTGGTCAAGAAGTCTGCCTAATAGCTATAGATTTGTTTCTATATTATCTGATTGCTGAATAGAAAGTAGGAATATACTCATTTTGCTTTGTAATACAGTTTAACTCTCTTTTGCTAAAGTTCTTATAATACTTTGTACTTTTAAAAGAAAGGTGCTAAGTGCCAAGAATTAGTATTCCAGTGATTTAATAAGAAGGAAAATAGAGACTTTGTGAGGTGTGCTAAGTCTACAAGATTTTAAATAGGGTCTGAAATCATTAATCCACAAATTCTGGACTAACCCACTTTAATAAAGAGGAGTTCCAGAACCTAGTTTGCAAACTGATTATATGGTTAATGCAGGATTAAATTTTCTTTCAATTATAGACCAAGTCTTGAAAATGCTGTAAAGAGAATGAAGGAAAAAAAAATCCTACAAGAGGTACATTTGGTGTAAAGTGCTTTTAAATATGTTTCTTAATTGCTGGGGGCTGTTTTGCTCTTCATCTAATCATTGTCTGAATTACTGAAGCTCAACTCATCTGATAAAATAGGTGAGTTTAGTGGTAATGAAGTCAGATAATGTCTTATCTGAGTGTCAGGCTAGGCATCAAATGGGCAGTGTGTTTAACCATTAGTAAGGAGTTTACAGACTGAAATATTTTCATCCAAGTTACATGTCTCAAGCCAATTCATTGGAATAAGAAAAGGTTTAGAAATGGGAAAACATTTGAGAAGCTGTGCCTTTAACTATTTAATAAAATTGCTTGTTATTTAAATAAAGGTAATTAAAAGTGTAATGCTCTGGAACTATTAGGCATCTACTCAAAACGAGTGGATTTTTGTTTTGTGAAAGAGCCAATACCTTGAAAGAAGGCACAGGCTTCACAATGAGAATCCCATAGATACTTTTAAAGAGCTGGAGATTAACTCATTTAAATAAACAGTCATTTTATGGCTTTTTCACCAGGGAAGCCAGTATTTCCTTGGGGTTCTTGAATTAGGGAGTTCCACACCAAGGTTCTGTGAATTAGCTATGTGGGCATTCATATTATCAAGACCTTCACCACCGCAGGAGGTCCCACATGGGCAGAAATCAAAGAAATGTAGTAATCTTGTGACTAGACTGATCTTCTGCCTTGAATGCTTTGGAGTTTTTTTTCATTATACCTGTGTTTTGTTTTGTTTTGTTTTGTTTTAATCCTGAAACTATTATTTGTTTGATTCTAATTAGTAACACATACTGGATGGCCAGGCTCACATGCACTGTTTTTCAGGTGTTCATTCTCGTAGAGGAATTTTTATGTGTGTTGGTTTTATACCATAAAATGTGAAAATTAATACAACTGCTCAGTACAAGTTTAAGAGCAGTCTTATGTAAAATAAAAAGATATTTTAAATGAAATAGACAAATGCACTGGCTTTTCTATGTTTTTTACACTAACTGAAACAAAACTATATTCACATATGAGAAACATCCAATTTCATTTCATCCCTCCCCCCTCCTGCCCAACATATGGTAAGTATTTCCTTGGTTTCTAAATCTGATTCATTTCCAAATACACTTGGGGAAGAAGTGTAAGTTACCATACTTCCATCTAATTTTTCTCAGGGAATTTTGTACAACATAAGTTTTACAGAATGGACGAGTTTCATTAAAAAGAAGAGTCTTTTTAATGCAATACTTAAAAACCTGTGAAATTGCAGGCCATCGGAAAGAAGTCATGGTATTATTTGCTGGTTTTCTGTCAACAACAACTTTCCCATCCTTATGTATGTTTCTGCAGTTTCAAGTGCACGTTTTTAGTAGCAATGGGCCAGGAGAATGCAATTGACTACCTTGGATGTCTGGGCCACCAGGCTGCCTAGAGGAGACCGTGGAGTCTCCTCTAGGAGACTTGATTGTGTTTGTTTTTTGTGTTGTTTTTATTTTTCTATAGAAAACCAAACCAAGCAAAGAAACTTTCTACAATGCATGCTAAAATTACCGCTAACTTACATCTGTAGAAATTTCTTCTTCTTGGTTCAGTTCAGCAGTCTTGTGTACTGGTTGTTTTCTAAATACATCAGTTTTATTTTGTGCTAAAAACTAATGCCATCGTGTTACATACTACTTTTAACTATATGGCTGAAATGCTCTGGGCCTGACAGGCCATGAAGCATTAGTATATGATTGGTTCTTTCCGTCTTGGAACTCAGCCTAATACCTAGAGTATTTAAATAGGGAAATTGACATTGACTTTGTAATCCCTTGTGTGACACTTGTTCTGTGAACAGATAAGGGGGAAGTAAGTCAAGTACAGCATTTGTCAGGAAGTCTCCACTGTCTCTTTGTCCCCAAAGGCAGGAACTGTCAGCATTTGTGACTTCAAGCTAGCCCATGTTCTGATATTATTGTGCACATTCCCAGAGGGGATTCTTTGGAAGGACTTCTGCATTCATGTGAAAGGAAATATTTCAGCTGTTTTTCACAAGCACTGATTGCCCAGGACAAAGTGACTGACTGCTACACATGCTGAAGTTGAAGGACATAAACATACTATAATATGTTTTGTCATAAACAATCACAGATTAAGGCTCTTTTCACAGGTGATTGAACAAAATGAATAACAGAATGAGGACTTGTATTCTGAAGCTTGTTGCTTATGTAAACTCATGTTCTGCATTTTAGAATTTGTTGATGGCATAGCTTCTGCTTTAGGAATAAGCCCCATTAATCAGGTCATTCCTCTAGGTGTATTCTGAAGTAGCTACTTTTGGTGATTAAACTTCACATATTATATTAGGTAACAGAGCATGCTGTTAACAGCATGCTATCACTAAAGGCAAAAGAAAGCATTCATTTTAGATAAGGCAGGTTAATGTGTGTCAACTCTAACACTGCTCTCTGAAATGAAGGTAAGAGTAAGATACAGAACACCATCAACAATAGCAAACATTTGCTGAGTACTCGCTATGTGCTGAGCATGATACCAGGTACTAAGAAGAAATATGTATCATATCGTATCATATCATATCATATCATATCATATCATATCATGTCATATCATATATCCTGTTATATTTCATAGGCAATGTAAATCAGCAAGCAATTCAAGGCAGTAAATCAACAATAATCTATATGCCTTGAAAAGTATCAAGACATATGAATCCCATTTAAGAGTCAAAAGAGTTGAGGTCCTTGCTCCTTCGGAGGCTTAATCGAGGGTACAAAGTCTGTAAGAAGTTTAAGCAAGACTATTTAATCTATCTTCTGTGTGATGAAAGGCTAGGGGGAGAACCCAGGAGCTTTGAGATTTTCCATCTAGCAGAGAGCTTAGAGCCTGGCCACAAGAACTTTCAGGTTTTTCCTTCTGGGATGAGACTGCATTTAAGATCTCCAAGGAGGGACGCCTGGATGGCTCAGTCGTTTGGGCGTCTGACTTCAGCTTGGGTCATGATCTTATGGTTTGTCGGTTTGAGCCCCATGTCGGGCTCTGTGCTGACAGCTCAGAGCCTGGAGCCTGCTTCAGATTCTGTGTTTCCCTCTCTCTGTCCTTCCGCTCACACTCTCTCTCTCTGTCTCTCAAAAATGGAATAAATGTTAAAGAAAATGAGAAAAAAAAGATCTCCAAGGAACCCTTTAGCTGATAATTCCAATTATGAGTTTTAAGCTTGCATAAAATGTCAGTTGTTAAGCAATAGACATCATTAGATTATTCATCGCCTTTCACTTGATGCTATTAATGAAGCACAAACACAAGTCTAGTAATTCCATTTCCACTATAAAAGATTCAGAGGGATAAAAGAACCTCAGTGGCTTCTTTTGTCCAGTGTTTTTTTTTTTTTAAATATGTTTTTCTATATAAGAGAAAGTCTGTTGTGAATTAAATGCAACTCTGCATTTAGTCAGTACTCCATTCTGTTTTCCCAATAAATAACTGGATCCAAAATCATTTAAAGAGAAAAGACCTTCTCTTTCAGGAAACAATTCCAGACTACCTTTTATGAGATTTCTCTAGCAGACCAGTTTGAAACTGTGAGGAAAATAACCCAAACCATGTCAGTGTACCGAAGGGAGATCCATAGGGAAGCACAGCCTCCTAGTTCTGTCTCCATACCATTTCTGGTGGGTGCAGAATAGAAGAAAATTGTGGTTTCAACAGAATTCAAACATTATTGTATCATATCTGAAAACATTTATTCATTAAGACCAAAATAAAGGAAAAGGTTTTGAAAAGTAACAGCCAGTAATTTAAGTCTCACTGCGCTCAATCTAAATTTGAGTTCTGGCCATTTTCAAGCATGTTATCATGAGTATTTACCATGACAACATCTGCATAGCATTACCTACTCACTTCTGAGTATTTAATGTAGGTACTCTTAAGAAACATGTTCCTTGTGGTCTGTTACATATATTTTTAAGACCACATTAAAAGAATCAAAAGTGGAAAAGATGTTTCCAAGAACTTAAACACAGACAATTCTCATGGGGATTTTTGAAAATATGCAGTATTTGCTTTAATATCCAGAGCCCATATTATAAAATATCTGTAGAAAACCTAAAGTGAATGAAGAAGTCACCAACTTTAGTGGCTTCAACAAAGTGTTATATTTTGGGAAACCATGAAATAAACTTCCATGAATATAAGTAGTAAGTAGAATGGGAAGAATGTATATCTATTTATCAGATGATGGAGTCTCCTGGCATTTTCTCATAAGGCAACCGTAGAAGAAGCTATAACATGAATGTGCATGTGAAAAAGGAAAGCATAGCATCCGTCTCTCGTGTCTTTTTTTTTTTTAATGTTAAAGCAAAAACAAAGAAAACCTGAAGGACTAATGCTAAAATTGGCATAATAGTGTTTGATTTTAAAATATCGTGATGGAAGGTAAATAATCAGAAAAGCAAAGCTTCCAGGATTTCTTGCCCTCCAAGTAAAACAGGACAGTAAACAGATATTGTTATCAGATTGCAAGAACATTTGAATATAGGCACTGAAAAGATGGGAATAATAGTGTCTTTTTTTACTTTGAAGTTTCCTTATTGGAATGCAGTGCTTAGGGGGATTTGCTTCATTTATAGAATTGCAATTCAAACCATTCTTTTCCATTGGTAATATATGTCACAGGAAGATTTTCCCATAGTGAAACCATTTTGTTAATAAACATTATTTTTAATGTTGAAGGTCCCTTACATGCAACTAACTGGAACCATGCTTTCACCAAGGTTTTAGACAAAGCCTGGCCTTTGAATTATACAGGGTTGACATGTCATTGCAGAGACACGTCACATTGCGTTATGTTGTCGCTTTGCATCCCATAGCGTTTCATTGACACACTGCAGGCTCTTGTTCCACTTTTTTTTTGTGCTTCTTTCCTCGCTTCCCATGAAAGGCTCCAAGACCCAACAACTTCTGCAAGAATTGATAGCATTTTATTTTTCAGTGAACAATCACTTCCTTATTTGAATGACTAAAAAATGTGCTATGGTTCTTAGTTTATGAAAAAATTTACTTGGGATGTTCTCAGCCCATCCAAGTCACTGACAGCCCTCTGTTTCCAAATGTAGAATAGGGATTCCAAATCTACAGAAATGAACTGCATGAAACATGCATGATAAGATAAAAACAATAAAAGTTGATTTGAAGTAGGATGTAAAGACTGGGTTGAAAGGGAAAAGATCCTTTCATTATGAGAAATACAGTGTTTTTATGATTACAAAAGTTACCCATTTTCATATTAGGAAGGTTTGACAGAGAAGGGGAGTTAAACAGAATGAAGAAAAAAATCATGGGTAATCCCACGATTCAAAAATAGGCCCTTATCAGGTTCATTTCTATCTACGTCCAGAGTAATACTAACATGGAGTATATGTGCATAAATGTTTCACATACAATGAAAACCTATTTTTTAAACATGGAATTATATTATAAACATGTCTCTGTTCATTGATATTCCTATGCAGTATTGTTTTTATGTATACTTTTAATTTTATGATGTGATCATGGCGTAATTTATTTTCTTAAGATAAACTCCTTAAAAAAGAATACAATATATCTAGAGATTGCCACTTTCTACCTCCATACAGATTTTAATGCTTCTTTTCCTGATCCCTGTGTGTACTCTTAACAGCTGTGTTTAAAAGTGCCCATCTTCCCTATTCTTCACTAGCATTAGCAATAATCATTTATTATAATTTTTATCATCCTGATGTATGGAAAACAGTTAAACACCATCTTAATTAGTATTTTTTATAGTTAGTAAGGTGAAATCTTTTATTATATGTTTTTGGTCATTTGTAAGTGCTTCTGCCTTAAAAAAATTAATTAAAAAACCATGATTTTTCTTTCCAACGGGCTGTTTTATTGCAAAAAAGTCAGACTGAATCATTTCTGTAACCAGATTACTTCTAATTAAAGTATTTCACACCTAAAGCCCATTTGGGAAAGTATGAAGTCTCTACTTCAACTAATAATCCATTCCTCTGTCACCCAAATGTTTTTAACTATTTGAACAATGAAAATCCTGCATTATTCCTTTAGGACAAACTATCGGTAGCCTCGGGACAAAAACCAAACCAGAATTATTCAGTGTGCTTCAATCATAAATTCTGTCTCTTTTTTCCCCCAATTTCCATGGTCTGTCACTATTGTCCTTTCTCCATAGCTTTCTGTTTCTCATTCTTTTTGAGCTTCTTTTGTTTATTTCCACTTTTATTTCAGATCTCTGGAATCCTGTGAGGTAACTTCAAAGACTTGCCTGCTTGCATATGAGAGATTTTGGAATTGTTTTTTCTTAAGTTTTATTTCTTGCTCCCAGTGAGAATGACAAAGATGACTAAGGAGAGATTGCATTTAGTCTTGATACAGAGAAATACCCCGCTTAATGAGTAGATTGACTATTGAAAAACATTTTTTTTCTGAAATAATAAAGCAGAAAATATTTGCTGCAGCCTTTATCATGTGCTAGGCACTTTTATATATTATTTCATTTGATATACACAAAGTGTTATGAGATTGATGTTATTTCTCTCATTTTACAGGTGAAAGAATTGAGGCCTAGAGACAGAAAAATGGAAGTAAGAATATATATATATTATATATTTTTTATATATGTTTATATATGTTTATATATATAATTATATTATATTATATATAATTATATTCTATTCTATTATAATATATTATATATAATTTTATATTTATATATAAATATATATTTATATATAAAGTTTTATATATATAAAGTTTTATATATATATATACATATATATATACATATATATATAAAGTTTCTTTTACCTAAGAATACAAGTAAACAATGTATGTGAAGGTGTGTGTGTGTGATACATAATTAAAACATATTTGTAAACAAGTGTTCACTTAAAGTCTTTTCCAGGAAAACAAAACTAAACAAAAATTTTCCTCATCTTTGAACATTCTTCTTTTCTGTTTTGACTTTTTCTTCCTAAATCCTTATGCACTTCATTAAAGAGGTTTTAGAAAAATATTGAAAATCATCCTCCTTTCAAGGCTGTTCCTAACCCACTTACCCACTCCCCCAAGAGCCGAGTCCATGGGGAAAACTTGTCATACATTCAAGGTATATGCCAAGAATCATGACAAAAGATACTGGATTACAAAATGGACATTGCCTGCTTTGGGAAATCATTTTAACAAATCATTCAAATAAAAATTTCCTTTCCCGATTCTTAATAAAAGAAGTAATATGTAAATACACAGACTATTTTAAAGTTTTCCAACTACTTCCATGTATTTAGTGTCATTTAATTCTAACAATTCAGGAGGAAGATATTATTCCCTTTCTTCAGTTGAGGAAACTAAAACAGAGATGAGGTGACTTGAATTTGCAAGTCTCAGGTGTGAAAGTAGGTCTTTGGGACTGAAATCAAAGACAGTCCCTTCATTTGTGCCATGTCTCACCAAAACTATTCATCCATTTATTCACGTGCTCAGAGAGTATTTGTTGGACACATGTTATATGTCAAGGTCATAGGAAATTTTGAGACTCAGAGACATGAAAAATTCAGTCACTGCTCTCCTAACTTAGAATGTAGCTCATGACTTATGTGTTTAGATCAAACTAGATTACAACACAATGCATGTTCTAGAAGTGCCCCAGATGTGAAATACTAGAGGAAGGATGAAACTTAAGAAAAATATCCTTCAGACTGAGTTAGATTTCAAAGGACTTAAATGATTTATCTTGTAGTAAGGCTATGGAAGAATACTCCTAGTAGAACCAATAGCATATGCAAAGAGTCATCCAAAAAATTGATGGGGTATTTTAAACTGAATGAAGTTAGAACATTGGCTTAATAGAAAGGAGTGAGTAGAATGGTGTAACATGAGTTTACAGGAATGCTGTAACATGAGTTCTGTGAGTTTACATAGAACTAGATTATGTGGTCAGCACGAGTAGATAAACAGTCTAAATAATATACACATCTTCCTTGATTTACAGATTGCATCCTGATAAACCGATAAACCTGATAAATCATAAGTTGGAAATACCCTAAGTGGCAAATGGATTTAATACACCTAACCTACCGAATATCATAGCTTAGCCTAGCCTACTATAAATGTTCTCAGAACACTTCTGTTAGCCTACAGTTGGGCAAAATCATTTAACACAAAGCCTATTTTATTTATTTTTATTTTTTTAAACATTTATTTATTTTTGAAAGACAGAAACAGAGCATGAGCAGGGGAGGGGCAGAGAGAGAGGGAAGGAGACACAGAATCTGAAACAAGCTCCAAGCTCTGAGTTGTTAGCACAGAGCCCTATGCGGGGCTCAAATCGATGAGCCATGAGATGGTGACCTGAGCTGAAGTCAGACACTTAACTAGCTGAGCCACCCAGGTGCCCCACACAAAACCTATTTTAAAATGGAGTATGGAACGTCTCCTGTAATTTATTGAATACTGAAAGTGAAATCCAGAATGATTGTATAGGTACAGAATGGTTTCAAGTGTTGGTGTTTTACCCTTATGATCACGTGGTTGATCAGGAGCCGGGGCTCACCACCACTGCCCAATATCACAAAGAGGGCATGATACCTCATATTGCTAGCCTGGGAAGAGATCAAAATTCAAAATTGAAAGTACGGTTTCTACTGGATACATATCACTTTTGTACCATTGTATAGTTGAAAACTCATGAATTGAACCATTGTTAAGTCAGAGACCATTTGTAACTTAGTATGTAGAATGGTGTTGGGGCAAGTTAATAGTCTAAACAGTTCTTGAATGCCCACATCCATTATTTTTGAATAAAGAAAATACCTTACTTTTCATGTCAAGCTTTGTGATTGGCACTGTTATTCCCATTTGCAATTGAGGGAATTGAGGCTTAGAGAGGTGACAAAACACATCCAAGGTTACCCTGCTTACAAAACACATACCTGAGATTAAAATAGAGGTATACTTAAACCCACAGCTCATGTTTTTTGTACTCATTGTTAAATATTTTTTTGGACTTGACCCCACAGGCAAGGGGGTCAAGTCCAAAAACATATTGCTAAAACCGATGCCAAGGAGCTTATACCTAGCTTTCTTCTAGGGGTTTTATGGCTTCAGGTCTTATGTTTAAGTCTCTAATCCCTGTAGAGTTAATTTTTATGCATAGTGTAAGATAGTGGTCCAGCTTCATTTTTTTACATGTAGCTGTTCAGTTTTCCCTACACTATTTATTGAAGAGGCTTTTTTCCCACTATATAGTCTTGCCTACTTCATCAAAGATTAATTAACCAAAAATGTGTGGGTTTATTTCTGGGCTTTCTATTCTGTTCCACTGATTAACATCTGTTTTTTCTACCAGTACCATACTGATCTTATTACTATAGCTTTGTGGTATAGTTAGAAATCAGACCTCCATTTTTGTTCTTCTTTCTCAAGCTTGCTTTGACATTTGAGGGTTTTTTTGTGGTTCCATAGACATTTTAGGATTTTTTGTTCTAGTTTTTTGAAACATCCCATTGGTATTTTCATAAGAATTTCATTGAATATATAGATAACTTCAGGTAGAATGGACATTTTAATAATATTTTTTCCATCCATGAGAATGCTATAACTTTATATTTATTTGTGTTTTATTCAGTTTCTTCCATCAGTACTTCATAGTTTTCAGAGTACAGGACTTTAACCTCCTTGGTTAAATTCATTTCTAGGTGTTTTGCAAAACTTTTTGGTGCAAATCTGAATGGGATCTTTTTCCTTAATGTCTCTTTCTGACAGTTTGTTATTAGTGTATATAAATGCAATGGATTTTTGCATATTAATTTTGTACCTTTCAGCTTTACTGAATTCCTTTTTTAGTTCTAACAGGGTTTTTTTGGGATGTATTTTTTAGGGTTTTCTATATATAGTATTACGTCATCTGCAAATAACAATAATTTTGTTTTTTCCTTTCCTATTTGGATGCCTTCTGTTTCTTTTTCTTTCCTGATTTCTGAGGCTAGAACTTCCAACATTATGTTGAATATAAGTTGTGAGAGTGAGCATTTTTCTCTTATTCCTGATCTTAGAGGAAAAGCGTTCAGCTTTTTGCTGCTGAGTATGATGTTAACTGTGAATTTGTTGTATATGGCCTTTATTATGTTGGGGTACATTCGCTCTATACCCTCCATATTCTCTATACTTTGTTGAGAGTTTTTATGACAATGAGTGTTAAATTTCATCAGATACTTTTTCTGCCTCTATTGAGATTATCATATGATTTTTTATCCTTTATTTTGTTAATATAATAAATCACTATTGACTTGCAAATCTTGAACCATCATTGCCTCCCTGGAATAAATTTCACTTGATCATCATGTATGATCCTTTTAATGTATTTTTTAATTTGGTTTGTTAATATATTGTTGAGGACTTTATATCTATGTTCATCAGGGATAGCGGCCTGTAATTTGCTTTTATTGTGGTGTCTTTGTTCCATTTTGGTATCAGGGTGATGATGGCCTTTGTAAAATGAGTTTGGAAGCATTCCCTACTTATCATTTTTTTGGAATAATTTGAGAAGAATAGGTATTAACTGTTTGAATGTTTTCTAGAATCCACTGGGGAGGGTATCTGGTACTGGACTTCTGTTTCTTGAAAGTTTTTTTTTAATTACTAATTCAATATTATTACTAATAATAGGTCTGTTAAGATTTTCTATTTCTTTATGATTCAGTCTTGGAAGATTCTGTGTTTCTAGGAATTATCTATTTTTTCCAGGTTTTCCCACTTGTTGGTGTATTATTATTATGCAAGTTAGTCTCTTATAATTCTTAGTATTTCTGTGGTATCAGTTGTAATTTCTCTTTCATTTCTGATTTTGTTTATGTGGGCTTTCTCCTTTTTTTTCTTGACAGTTCTAGCTAAAGGTTACCAATTTTGTTTTCAAAGAATTTGCTCTTGGTTCCATTGATCTTTTCTGTTGTTTTTTCGTCTCTATTTCAATTATTTCTGTTCTGATGTTTGTTATTTCCTTCCTTCTAGTAACTTGAGGCTTCATTTTTTTCTCTGTTTTTATTTCTAATTCCTTGAGGTTTAAAGTTAGATTTTTTTATTTTTATTTTTAAATTTACATTCAAGTTAGTTAGCATATAGTGCAACAATGATTTCAGGAGTAGATTCCTTAATGCCCATTACCCATTTAGCCCGTCCCCCTCCCACAACCCCTCCAGCAACCCTCTGTTTGTTCTCTATATTTAAGAGTCTTTTATGTTTTGTCCCCCTCCCTGTTTTTATATTATTTTTGCTTCCCTTCCCTTATGTTCACCTGTTTTGTATCTTAAATTCATCATATGAGTAAAGTCATATGATATTTGTCTTTCTCTGACTAGTTTTCCTTAGTGTAATACCCTCTAGTTGCATCCATGTAGTTGCAAATGGCAAGATTTCATTCTTTGTGATTGCAAAGTAATACTACATTGTATGTATGTGTGGTGTGTGTGTGTGTGTGTGTGTGTGTGTGTGTGTGTGTGTACGTGTACATGGGCTCTTTCCATACTTTGGCTATTGTTGATAACGCTGCTATAAACATTGGGGTGCATGTGCCCCTTCAAAACAGCTCACCTGTATCTCTTGGAAAAATACCTAGTAGCGCAATTCCTGGGTCATAGGGTAGTTCTACTTTTAACTTTTTGAAGAACCTCCGTACTGTTTTCCAGAGTGGCTGCACCAGTTTACGTTCCTACCAGCTGTGCAAAAGAGATCCTCTTTCTCCGCATCCTCACCAACATCTCTGTCTTTGCCTGAGTTGTTAATTTTAGACATTCTAACTGGAGTAAGGTGGTATCTCATTGTGGTTTTAATTTGTATTTCCCTAATGATGAGTGATGTTCAGTAGTTTTTCATGTGTCTGTTTGCCATCTAGATGTCTTCTTTGGAAAACTATCTATTCATGTCTTTTGCCCATTTCTTCACTGGATTATTTGCTTTTTGGGTGTGGAGCTTGATAAGTTCTTTATAGATTTTGGATACTATCCTTTTATCTGATATGTCATTTGTGAATTATCTTCTCCCATTCCGTTGGTTGCCCTTTAGCTTTGCTGTCTGTTTCCTTTGCTGTGCAGAAGCTTTTCATTTTGATGAGGTCCTAATAGTTCAATTTTGTTTTTGTTTCCCTTGCCTCCAGAGACGTGTTGAGTGTTTTCTTTTTCAGGATTGCTTTGGCTACTTGGGGTCTTTCCTGGATGCATACAAATTTTAAGATTGTTTGTTCTAGCTCTGTGAAGAATGCTGGTGTTACTTTGATAGGGATTGCATTGAATATGTAGACTGCTTTGGGTAGTATTGATATTTTAACAATATTTGTTCTTCCAATCCAGAGCATGGAATATTTTTCCATTTTTTTTGTGTCTTCTTCAATTTCTTTCATAAGCTTTCTACAGTTTTCAGGGTATAGATTTTTCACCTCTTTGGTTAGGTTTATTCCTAGATATTTTATGGTTTTTGATGCAATTGTAAATGGAATAGATTCCTTGATTTCTCCTTCTCCTACTTCATTATTGGTGTTTAAGAATGCAACCGATTTCTGTGCATTGATTTTATATCCTACGATTTTGCTGAATTCATGAATCAGTTCTAGCAGTTTTTTGGGGAATCTTTTGGATTTTCCATATAGAGTATAATGTCATCTGCAAAGAGTGAAAGTTTGACTTCCTCCTGGCTGATTCAGATGCCTTTTATTCCATTGTGTTGTCTGATTGCTGAGGCTAAGACTTCCAATACTATGTTGAATAACAGTGTAATATTCCTGACCTTAGTGGGAAAGCTCTCAGTTTTTCCCTATTGAGGATGATATTAGCGGTGGGTCTTTCATATACGATGTTTATGATCTTGAGGTATGATCCTTCTATCCCTATGAAGTTAGATTATTTATTTGGGAATTTTTTTGGATCTTGAGGTAAGCCTTTGTTGCTATGAGCTTCCTTCTTCGAACTGCCTTTGCTTCACCACATAGATTTTAGAATGTTGTGTTTCCATTTTCATTTGTCTCAAGGTATTTTTTTATTTCCCTTTTGATTGCTGACTCATTGGTTGTTTAGTAGCATATTGTTTAACCTTCATGTATTTGTATTTTTTCCAATTTTCTTTTTGTAATTGATTTCTAGTTTCACACCATTGTAGTCAGAACAGATGCTTGATATTTCAGTCTTCTTAAATTTATGGAGGTGTTTTTTTTGTTGTTGTTGTTGTTTGGTTGTTTGGCTGGCTGGTTTTTATTATGTATTGTTTTGTTTTTGTGGCCCAACTTGTGATCCATTTCAGAGAATGTTCTGTGTGCACTTGAGGTAATGTGGATTATGCTGTCTTGAGATGGAATGTTCTGTCTGTATTTACTAAGTCCTTGTGGTCAATATGTTGTTTAAGACTGATGTCTTCTTATTGATTTTTTTTGTCTTGATTATCTATTTATTGATACAAGTTGGGTATTAAAGTTCCCTACTATTACTATATTGATACTAGTTTCTTCCTTTGTTTCCGTTAGTATTTGTTTTATATATTTAGGTTCTCTGTGTTGGGTGGATAAATATTTACAATTGTTATATCCTCCAGTTGGATTAACCTCTTTTTCTTTTTCTTTTTTAATGTTTCTTTATTTATTTTTGAAGGAGAGAGGGAGACAGAGCATGAGCAGGGGAGGGGCAGAGAGAGGAGGAGATACAGAATCCAAAGCAGGCTCCAGGCTCTGAGCTGTTAGTGCAGAGCTTGATGTGGGGCTCAAACTAATGAACCGCGAGGTTGTGACCTGAGCCGAAGTCAGACCCTCAACAGACTGAGCCACCCAGGAGCCCCAGATTAACCTCTTTTTCATTATGTAATGTCCTTCTTTGTCTTGTGTTATACTCTTTGCTTTAAAGTCTATTTGGGGGGCGCCTGGGTTAAGCGTCCGACTTCAGCCAGGTCACGATCTCGCGGTACGTGAGTTCGAGCCCCGCGTCAGGCTCTGGGCTGATGGCTCGGAGCCTGGAGCCTGTTTCCGATTCTGTGTCTCCCTCTCTCTCTGCCCCTCCCCCGTTCATGCTCTGTCTCTCTCTGTCCCAAAAATAAATAAAAACGTTGAAAAAAAATTAAAAAAAAAATAAAGTCTATTTGGTGTGATATATTGCTGTCCTGACTTTTTTTCCCATTTATTTGTTTGTTTGTTGTTTGTTTGTTTGTTTGTTTGTTTTGCATGGAGTTTTTCCACCCCTTCACTTTTGATCTCTGTGTGTCTTTAGAACTGAAGTGAGTGTCTTTTAGGCAGCATATGGATAAGTCTTGTTTTTTATCCATTTAGTCACCCTACATCTTTTGATTGAAGCATTTATTCCATTTACGTTTAGAGTAATTATTAATAGGCATATACTTACTGACATTTTGTTGATTGTTTTCTGGTTTTTTGGAATTCTTTATTCCTTTCTTCTGCTCTTCCTCTCTCTGGTATGACTTAATGACTTTCTTTAGTGTTATGTTTAGATTTTTTCCTCATTATTTTTGTGTACCTATTATATTCTTGGTTTGTTGTTACCATGAGGTTTATATGTAATAACCTATGTATGTATAGCAAACCTTTTCAAGTTGATAGTCACTTACATTTGACTGTATTCTAAAAGCACTACATTTTTACTTTTCCTTCAATGTTTTATGTTTTTGACATCATATTTTCCATCTTTTTATTTTTTATATTTAGCTCATTATTGTAGCTATGGTTGGTTTTACTACTTTTGTTCTTTTAATTTTCCTACTGGCTTTTTAAGTGGTGGATACAATATCTTTACTATGTATTTGAATTTACCCATGAGATTTTTATCTATCTATCATCTATTTTAGAATTATGGCTTTTTTTTTTACTTTAAATAAGTCCTTTTATAATTCCTGTAAGGCTGATTTAGTGGTGACTAACTCCCTCAGTTTTTGCTTGTCTGGAAAACTCTTCATCTCTCCTTCACCTTAATGACAGGTTTGTTGTGTAGAGTATCCTTCGTTCAAAGTTTCTGTGCTTTCAGCACTTTGAATATATTATGCCAGTCCTCTCTAACTTGGTAAAGTTTCTGTTGAAAAATCAGCTTATAGTTCTATAGGGGCTCCCTTGTATGTAAGTAGTTGTTTTCCTCTTGATATTTTTAAGATTCTCTCTTTACTGTTAACTTTTTTTTTTTTTTTTTTTTTTTTTTTTTGCTGTTAACTTCTTAATTATAACGTATCTTCATGTAGATTCATTTGGGAATTTCTTGTTTGGAAATCTCTGTGCCTCTTGGACCTGGATATCTGTTTCTCCCTTCATGTTAGACAACTTCTCAGCCATTATTTTTTCAAATAAGTTTTTGGCCCTTTTGCTCTCTCTTCTCCTTCTGGGGTCCCTATATTGTGAATGTTAGTATGCTTGATGTTGTCCCACAGATTCCTTAAGCTATCCTCATTTAAAATTAGAGGAGTGTTGGATGAGGGAATGGGCTAAATGGGTGATGGGCATTAAGGAGGGAACTTGTTGGGATGAGCACTGAGTGTTATATGTAGGTGATTAATCACTAAATTCTACTCCTGAAACTATTGTTACACTATTATGAACTAACTTGGATTTAAATAAAATTTTAAAAATGTTCTTTTCTTATTGCTCCTCTCTTTGGGTGATTTCCACAACCCTGTCTTCTAGGTCACTGATCCATTCTTCTGTGTCATCTAGTCAACTGTTGATTCTCTTTAGTGCATTGTTCAATTCTGTTATATTCTTCAGCTCTGTGAGTTCTGTTTGGTAATTTTTTATATTTTCTATCTCTGTTGAAGTTTTTAGTGTT
Organism: Herpailurus yagouaroundi; assembly: GCF_014898765.1. Taxonomy (NCBI): domain Eukaryota; kingdom Metazoa; phylum Chordata; class Mammalia; order Carnivora; family Felidae; genus Herpailurus; species Herpailurus yagouaroundi. The sequence continues at coordinate 70,629,395 of NW_024412388.1, forward strand.
TTATGCATGTTTTCCCTGAGTTCAGTGAGTCTCATTATGACCATTGCTTTGAACACTTTATCATGTAAATCACTCATCTGTGTTTCATAAAGAATTTTTTCCTTGTTCCTTCATTTAGAGCATGTTCCTCTGTTTCCTAATTTTGCTTACCTCTCTGTGTTTGTTTCTGTATATGATGCAAAATAGCTATCTCTCCCTGTCTTGAAGGAGTTTTTCTGTGTAGAAAATAAGAACCTTGTCCTATATCTTAATTAAACTTTCTCTCTGATTGTTTCTGACCAATGGGGTCCAGAAAGGCAATCCCTTCAGCAACTTGAGCCTCAAGGGACAACTTATGTGACCTGTACATGCTCACTGGCATTGATAGGGTTATGCACAGCATATGGGGGTTTCAGGGTTAATTACCTACTATGTGTATTGGAGTTGTGGGGGGGGGTGCAGGGGGGCGGGGGCTGCTTGACTACTGTGCCTGTGATTTCTGTACCTATAAGGTTAGGGATTGGGGTTGTTTACCCACCCTGCTGTGTCTGCAGGACTAGGCGGTGGGGTAGTGGTGTTTACTCACCCTGTTAAACTAGTTAGAGTGAGGTTACAAGAAAGTCTGACCAGTGCTGTCACCAGTAAGGTAGAGGGAGCCAATAAAAATGGTGTCCACCAGTGTTGCATCCCCAGAGGGAGTTCTAACAGATTCTGCCCATCTGTTAGATGCTTTAAGTTTAGCAAGTAAATCTCCTTAAGCTATGGTCTAGGCTTTTCTCAAACTGCTGCTTTTTGCATTGGGTCCCAGGGCAAGTGGATCAGTGTGGAAGCCCGTTAAGAGTGGAAGCTTTGTTCTCTATAACCCTTTGTTCCCCTGAACAAAATCACTATTGGTTTTTAAAACCAGATATTCTAGGGGCTTGTCTCTCTAGTGTAGAACCCAATGGCTGGGAAGCTTGATGTGGGGTGCAAACCTCATCCTCTCTAGGGAGAAGCTCCATTTATATTTTGTTTTGTTTTGTTTTTGAGATTCTCCTGATTGTGCGTTGCTGCACTGGGGGTAGACTTTTGGGCAAGAATGTGTCTCTGCCTCTCTTACACTTCTTGGTATGGTCCTTTTACCATTTCTGTGGAGCAAGTGTTTAGTTCACAAGTTCTTTTCACAGGGAATTGTTCCATTTGTAGCTATATATTTGTTGTGTCCATGGAAAGAGGTGAGTTCAGGATATTCTTATGCTACCGTCTTGAACCACCTCCCCAGGCATTGGTTTTCTGCCTATATTTTTTCGGCCCCCATCTCTCCCTTCTCCTTCTGGAACTCCAATTGCATATATTTTAAATGGCTTGATATGGCCTCATCAGGTAATTGAGGCTCTGTTCATTATTTATTTTTTATAATGCTTTCTATGCATCAGTCTTTGAATATCCATTAATAAATCTTTAAGTCTACTGATCCTCTTTTCTGCAGTGTCCCAATTTGCTTTTAATTTTCTTAAATGAATTATTTTTATTTTAGACACTGTATTTTTCATTTCTAGAATTTTCACCTGGTTTCCTTCCTTCCTTCTTTCTTTTTCTCCTTCTTTCCTTTCTTATGCTTTCCATATTGCTCCAGAATTCGCCATCTTCAATCATCATATATATTTCATCCTATAGCTTATTTAATATATTTTAATAGTTATGTTAAAGTTCTTGTACTCTAATCACAAAATATGCAGTTGTTCTTGTGACTTTCTCTATTATGTATTTCTACCTAAGAAGACCATAAACTTTAGAAATGTAAGGATCATTACTGGTTGGTTCTCTTCTTTACCTAGAGAGAAAATACCTATTATGTACTTACTGAGAGAAGGAATGAAGTTCCTAAGTACCCCATGTTTTTCAAAAGCAATGCCATTTTAAAAAGCTCATAAATATACTTGTAACAAAGTTTTGAACCAAGACCAAAATATAAAGATGATTTGTATGTGTGTGTGTGTGTTTATATATATATATATATAATATATATATATACATATATATATATTTCACTATATGTAAAAATATATATATTTCACTATATATATAAATATATATATATATTTCACTACTAGAGCTATATAATATTGGAAGTCATTTTACTCAAAGTGTTTTTAAATTTTTCATAGTTAATCCTAATATTGAAAGGGTTTTTGACTGGAAGTGTCATAGATATAGCAGAGTGAACAAGACAAAGCCCTTTGACTTTTCAATTCTTGTAATTTCCTTAAGCTTGGAAGACAATACTCATTATTTTTATGATTCCCTTTTTCATGATATTCCACAATATTTTCTAATGTCAGTAAATCTCATATGACTTATATACAATAGACTATGGAGTTTAACACCTTGCAAGTGCAAGTGGGCAGTTATTTTCTTTCTCTGTTTTCTTTCTCTCTCCATCCCCGCCTCCCTCCTTCCTGTCCTCCTCTCTTCCTTTCCTCCCTCTTACTCTCTCTCTCAAAACCTAACTCAACTGTTAAAGCAATACAAAGCAACACAAATCTGAATGAAAAGGCATTTAGTGTACTTGATCCTTGAAAATAGCTACTTCCTTTAACTCTATTAAGAATTTAACTGACTGGGGCGCCTGGGTGGCGCAGTCGGTTAAGCGTCCGACTTCAGCCAGGTCACGATCTCACAGTCCGTGAGTTCGAGCCCCGTGTCAGGCTCTGGGCTGATGGCTCAGAGCCTGGAGCCTGTTTCCGATTCTGTGCCTCCCTCTCTCTCTGCCCCTCCCCCGTTCATGCTCTGTCTCTCTCTGTCCCAAAAATAAATAAAAATGCTGAAAAAAAATTAAAAAAAAAAAAGAATTTAACTTGACTGACAGATTTCAGAGTCCCAAATCAAATGCCAAGTCAAGTAACCCTTCTGAGATATTCTCACAAAACTCTCTGTGGACTACATTGGAATAAGATAAGTTAAAAAATAAAAGTGTGCTGAGTAGAGTCCGATGACAAATTTGCAGTATCATTTTTTAAATGTTACTGTAATTCAGGCAAATTTGAACAAAAAGTATGGAGTTAGGAACCCAACAATGAAAACGAGTCTATCCATATCCATACATAGTAGCAACTCAAGGAAGATAATGCCTCCAACTACTTTTATTTCATAGTGTAGACTTTCTAAGAATCTTAAAAAATAAGAGACTGCATTTTATTTTTGCTTCATTAGAGTCGGGTGTAGTTAATGTTTATAGAATATCAATAATGCAGTTTGTAGCTCTGCATAATTAAAGGCACCCTTTTTGTTAATAAAATAACATGAAAAGAAACTGCACAATCAGAGACATAAATATGTTGATGCATTTGGTCTTATTTCAGGCAAGCTTAATTACAAAGACATGGGTGCCTGCTATACCTATAAAAATATTTTTCTGTCACTTAGAGCTATCAAACCTTACACCCATTTATGATATTAGTGAGAAAGAGTAAACATCATCATAATGGCCCACCAGTGAATACTTGCAGCCGTGGCCGTCTAGACTATGAATCTGCAAATAGAAGCATATGTAAATGGAGAAAGGCTTTACACACACACACACACACACACACACACACACACACACACAGAGTAAATTATTCTCTGAATCTATTTTAAAATGTCAACCAACAGAAAAAGCTGAAGAAATATATTTCTAATGTGAATCATTAGTGTCAGAGGCAGCAATTGTGATAATGCAGACTTCGCAGGACTTGAATCAGAAGACCCAGACTGAGTTCTAGCCTTTCTTGTTAGCTGCATGCTATTGGGCAAGTTTCTTACCTCTCTGAGCCTTAAACCCTTAATTTCTTATATCTAAATCAATGATTAACAAGTCACACATTTTGCACTCAGAGAGTTAGAGTTATTTATATTATATGTGTATTTTTTAAAGTTTATTTATTCATTTATTTATTTATGTATAAAAAAATGCAAGTGGGGGAGAGTCAGAGAGAGAGAGAGAGAGAGAGAAAGAGAGACAGAGAATTCAAAGTGGGTTCTTTACGGTCAGTGCAAAGCCCAATAAGTGGCTTGAACTCACGAACTGCTGGGCCATGATCTGAGCCAAAGTCAGACACTTAATTGACTGAGCCACCTGGGTACCACTACATGTGTTTTTTAATGTCTAGGTCTATCTAGCACATAATATGCACTTAACAGATATTTATTCCACTAGCCTTCCTGTATGAAAGAATTGTGGTGATCAAGTGAGATAATTTCTATAAATGTAATTTATTTAATTGAGATAAATATCACTATTTTTCTTATTTGCATATCAAAAATATGACATCATATTAGTTTCTACCTCAGACTAAATGATTGAATTGTAATTCACCTTAAATTTGGAAGATAATACAGGAATTAATTATCAAATAGAGAGCAGGAAAATCCACAATATTCTTGGACAAAATTTAATCCAGAGCATCCATTCAGAGAGTGAGTTGATTCTGAGACAATCACGGATAGTTGGAGTAGCTTTGGGAATTCTAATGTTCACTGGAGTCCCAAGTAGGGCAGTTCTTATAGGCATGCAGAATCAGTAATTGCCTATCTCCGATTTGAGAGGTACTATGCAATTCCTGCATTTCCATAAATAGGCAGGTTCCAAGAGAGATTCATTTTACTGTAATTGGTATAGGGGTTACATAAGATCACATGTAGGAAAGCACTTGGTAAGCCATCATTCACTGACCAAATGAGACTGTCATCATCATCACCACCATCATTACCATAAATTGGTCCCATTCCCAACAAATTACTCCTTGCAGAGAAAATAGGCAAATTTTATTCACACTAAAATGTCAGGTACAGGACAGAAGAGATCAAAATCACTACCTTTTACCCTGCTTTGGGAGCATAGGGAAAGAAGTGTGACCTGAAATGTGGAAGTAGTTAGAAGAGAAAGAAACAGTGGTGCCAACTGATAATATTTGTTAATAATGTACCAAGTACTAAACCAAACTCATCATATGTATTATCTTACTTAAGATATTAGGTAAGGGATCACTTAATTAGAGTATTTTGAAAAGTTTTATGGGATAATTTAAAGAATATTATAAAGGTTTTATGATATAATTTCAAGACACTAATGCTCCACTCTTCCTGACAGTGGCTATGGAGGCTGGAATTTCTTTAACCATCATGTGCCTATAAAATAAGCTATCTTGAGAACAATGGTGATACACTAATCAGGGCAGAGCCATGAGAGTCTCAGAGATGTATTACTACAACCCTGAATAAGGTATAAATGAAGTTCAACAAGCCCTTTTATTTCTAATTTTTAAGTCAATATTATTTGCTTTTTCATTATACCTAACTATAAAATATAAATAAATATCATAATGCTTGGTATTTATTTATATAAAGAGCTAAGGCTCTTTAAGCCTTAGCCTAAATATGACATTATTTTAAGGAATGCCATCTATCAGTTGTATATACCTGCCATGCCAAAATCCACCCATAACTTTCCACCTAACAATATATTCAGCCCTTCAAAAAGTGGGACAATTTATATCTGAGAGAAAGCAACCTAAGTAAGAAATAAGTGGTTGGAGAATTTTCTTCTGTCACTGAACTCACATCTACTTAGGGAGGGTAGGGTGATGGTTAATTTTATGTGTTAATTTGACTGGGCTTCAGGGTGCCCAGAAATCTGGTCAGACATTTTTGTGGTGGTCAGACATTTTTGTGGGTTTATTTGTGAAGGTGTTTCTGTATCAGATTTACATTTGAAAACATAGATTGAGTAAAGCATATTGCCCTGCCCAATGCGAGTTAGCCTTATCCAATTAGCTGAAGACCTAGACAGAATAAAAAGACAGCATAAGAGGGAATTCCTTAAACTGGGACATCAGTTTTTTCCTGCCTTCAGACTTAAACTGAAACATCTGCTGTCCTTGGGTCCTGAGCTTGCTGGCTTTCAGAGTAGCACTTACATTATTGCCTTTCCTCATTCTTGAGCCTTAGGACTCCGGCTAGAACTATACCATCAGCACTTCTGGGTCTCCAGTTTGCCAACTACAAATCTACTTCTCAGCCTCCATAATCATTTAGCCAATTTCTTATGATAAATCTCTTTGTATATAAATAAAAGAATGTGGAGAAGGTATTGCCCTTGAAAGAAAGGAAGCACACTGGGTGAGATCCACACTCAGTATTGACATCTTCCCTCAGAGCCCTGATAGTTTTGTGGTACATGAAGGGACAGTACTCCAGCAGAAAGCAGCAATTTTATTGGGTTGGGAAATCATATATTTGAGTTCACAGCTCCCAGAACAGTGAAATTGAGAGAGGAGCACCTCAGAAAGACAAAGCTACAAAAAGAACAGCCACACATATGCATACAAATTCCTCTCAGATCTTGGGCTAACCCTAAACATGCATAACTCAAGACTTCAGGTACACTAGCAGAAAGCAACAGGTGGGAAACTTTAAAGAACTGAGCAGAGATTTCAGTAGGGGTCCATTACCATTGAGAGAATGTTTAGAATTCAGTCCTGCCAAGTTAAAAGGGCTTAGTAAATACCTTGTGCTTTCCATTGACATCAAAAATCTATACCCAAGGAAAAAATGAAAACCAAAGTAGACTCATGCTAAAATTTCAAACCAGGCCTCCAGTTGTTAATCTGCATGAATGATCAAAACTTAACAACCCTTTATAAAAATTTAGAAAATTGAAGAGATAATGATAATGGGTGAAGATATGAGGTAGTTCAGAAAGATATGGACATTCAACAAAGAAACCAAATGGAAACTGTAAACATGAAGAAGAAAAAAAACGAAACGACATGAGAAATCAGATGTATTAGATAAGTTTAGCAGCAAACTGCATAATAGAAGAATGGGTGGAGTTGAATCATCAGGGAAAACAAAAAAGATTAAAACAAATGACCAAAATCTTAATGACTTATGAGACAAAATTAAGCCATACAGTACAAATGTAATTGGAATTCTAGAAAGAGAAGAGAGATAAAACAGGGCAGAAAAGGTAATTTCTTCTATTCACAGATCTAGGAAGGTCAGAGAACCCTAGGCAGAACAAATATAAAAACAAAACAGTCAAACAAATGAAACTAAGCACGTCATAGTCAAACTTATGCATGCCAAAGAAAAGGAAAAAAAAATTGGTTGGGGGGAGGTGGGAACCTATTACTTACAATGGAACAACAATAAGAATTACTTTGCATCAGAAACGGTAGAAGCCAGAAGATAAGGAAACATTGTATTTAAAGTGCTATAAGAAAAAAATGTTAACCTAAGATAATATAAAATGGAAATCATCCTTAAAAGATGAAAGTCAAATAAATATATTTGCAGAAAAATAAAAACCTAGAGGATGTGTTGTCCATGGACTTACACCATAAGAAATGCTGGAGACTCTTCAAGTTGAAGGGAAATGATATCAGATAGAAATATAAATCTTGGGGCGCCTGGGTGGCGCAGTCGGTTAAGCGTCCGACTTCAGCCAGGTCACGATCTCGCGGTCCGTGAGTTCGAGCCCCGCGTCAGGCTCTGGGCTGATGGCTCAGAGCCTGGAGCCTGTTTCCAATTCTGTGTCTCCCTCTCTCTCTGCCCCTCCCCCGTTCATGCTCTGTCTCTCTCTGTCGCAAAAATAAATAAACGTTGAAAAAAAAAATTAAAAAAAAAAAGAAATATAAATCTCTGAGAAGTAATTTAATGGTAAACATGGGTAAAAATAAAAGACTTTTAAAAGCTTTATTTTTTCATTAAATTCTTTGGAAGTTAATTCATAATTTAAACAAAAATATTGACACTTTTATGGGGCTTAGATTAGATTTAAAGTAAAATTTAGTATAACAATAACATAATAAACAGGAGGGCATGTTACTATAACTGTAATGCTCCACAGTTCTTACTTTTACAGGAGGTATATAATGTTAACTCCTAAGAGAATGTTAAGTGTGTGCTTCGTAATATCTAGAGTAATACAGTAACAGAATGGCGAAAAGAAAAGAAGCTAAAAAACAAGTGGGACAATAGAAGGGATACTAAAAAATTCCAGTTTAACTCCATTGAAGGCAGAAAAAGGAGGACAAAGATCAAAGGACACAAATAGAAAAATATATACATATATGAATATAAAAGATAGTGGATATAACTCAATAATTATATTTAATGTTTTAAATGAAATACTAGTAAAACTTATATAGGGATGCCAATATATCAATGTAAAAAAAAAAAAAAAAAAAGCAATTCAGTATGCCCAGGTAAGGATTGACTAAATACCAGCATTTAACTTCTGTTCATCCCCTACACTATATAAGCCTACTAAAGCAAGAGCAAAAAATTTTTTTCTGTCTTGCTCAAAATGGTTTTTCAGATGTTAATCCCCCAATCAAAGAGAATATGAGGGGTAACAAAAGAATTAAAATGCATATTCCATAAAGTGGGAAAAAAGAAAACAGAGGGGAGGAAAATCATCAATAAGTCAAGAAAACTTCACAGAAGTAAAGGATAAGAGCTTCCAGATTTAAAGAGCCTACCGAACAACCAAAAGATATAGTTGAATTAAATGGCATCATTATAAAATTTCAAAGCACTGAAGACAAGGAGCTTTGAGAGGTAAAACAAAAATAAAACCATGCCTTATACAAAAATATTGACTTCTGAAGAATAATATTTTTAACCTAAAAGAGAGTATAACAAGGCTGCACAATTTAGAGAAAAAAAAAAAGTTTCCAATCCAGTATTTCATAGCAATGTCTTACAATTTTACTTCAATGTACTATTTTCCAAGAAGCTACTGAAAAACAGAACCCATAAATTTAAACAACATCAAAATACAAGAAAAAGGGAGGTAAATAATCCAGAAAATAGAGAATCCATTACAGTATGAAACTTAAAGTTATCTCCAGCATGATGACAATGGAAAATCCCATTCAGTTGCTTTGTAGCAGGTCAGAAATCTCCAGGAGAGACTTTTTTTCTCTTAAACTGTCCAATAAATCCTATTAAAAATTATTAAATTCTGTTAAAATCCCATTAAAATTCAATTAAAACTTAGTAAGATTTAATCTAAAATTTTTTTTTTCAAACGTTTATTCATTTTTGCGACAGAGAGAGACAGAGCATGAATGGGGGAGGGGCAGAGAGAGAGGGAGACACAGAATCGGAAACAGGCTCCAGGTTCCGAGCCATCAGCCCAGAGCCCGACGCGGGGCTCGAACTCACGGACCGCGAGATCGTGACCTGGCTGAGGTCGGACGCTTAACCAACTGCGCCACCCAGGCGCCCCGAGTAAGATTTAATCTAGTAAGAGTAAATGTGCACAATTTAGGGAAAGTTTGGGTTTGAAATACTGACAGTAAATATAATACTAAGGCAACAACAATAGAAGCAAATGATGGCATGTGCCACCTCTGCTTAAATAGCAACAAGTCACTCTTAACAGAGCTGCTGATAAGTGACGGAGAAAATCATGGAGACAGAAGCAGTAAGCAGAAGCTTAGATTCCTCACTGTTCAATTCCATTCTTGGATAGCCCATAGGTATCTAATGGAGCCAGAAATCAAACTGGGAGAGGAATTTCAACTTGCATGATTAAGGAAACACCAACACTTACTGGCATTATCAGTGGTTGAGATCCAGCGGTAAGATGATGTGGAAACCAACTCTATTGTATTTGCATACTGTTTATGGATAGGATCACCTACCCCCCTAAACTGTTGTAGACAGCTTCTGAGATTCATACTTCCTAGTGTTCAGACCTTTATTTTCTCCTTTTCCCCTTAAGTGTTGACTGGACTTACTGACTCACTTGTAAAGAATAGAATACTATAGAATATCACCTCCTAGATGATATTATAAGAAGACCATGGCTTCAATCTTTGGTTCTCTCTCTGTCTCTCTCTCTCCCTCTCTCTCTCTCTTGAATTGCTCACTGTAGAGGAAGCCAGCTGTCATGTCATGGGACAGCCCTGTGGTGAAACCCAAGGGAGTGACCTAGGAAAGAAATCTTCTGAATCTTGCCAAAGGCCAATGAGTGAACTTAGAAGTAAATCTTCCCTTACTCAAATCTTGAAATTACCAGACTTGTGCCTCTTCTTGATTATATCCTCATAAGACACTGAACTGTAACCATACAGCTTAGTCTCCCCTGGATTTCTGACTTAAACTAACTGTGAGATAATGAATATTTGTTGTTTTATTTATCTGTTATGTTTATTTGTTTTTGAGAGGTAGAGAGAGCATAAGTGGGAGAGAGGCAGAGAGAGGGAAACACAAAATCTGAAGCAAGCTCCAGGCTCTGAGCTGGTAGCACAGAGCCTGATGCAGGACTCAAACCCATGAACCATGAGATCATGACCTGAGTTGAAGTCAGCCGCCTAGCTGACCGACTGAGCCACCCAGGTTCCCCTATTTGTTGTTTTAAATTGCTAAGTTCTGAAGTAATTTGTTATGTAACAATAACAATAAATAATATAACTAATGTGACCAGAGACCTAGGGTCTGAGCCTTATAGCTTATATGGCATGGTAAATGAGTGACCTGATTTACTCTGTCAGTTCTCTACCAAAAATGATTGCCTTAAACATTCACTTATGGCCAGTTTTAGAATTTTTTAGGAGGTCAAATTGCAAAGAATTTTTGGACAAACTAATTTTTTATTCTCAGTTTATATCTTCTGTCTGATCACAAAGGGGGACTCTATAGACCATATACGAATATATCAACAACTTACACAATTTGAACCCATAATAGTTTCAGTGCTAGTACAGATATAGCTATAGTAGAGTCTGGCAGATGGATACAACAGTAAATAGAGATGAAACAATTCAAGCAATAACACCTGAAGCCTTCCACTATATCAAAAGTGGGAACCCAAGCCTGGGTTCCAAGAGAAAAGGTCCCAGGGTTATTATTGGGATACCTTAGATAACCATTCTTCCCATTCCTAGATGTAGAACATCATTGTTCTACTTTTCTACTTGGTAATAATCCATATCAAACATCATGCTGGTCAGAGTGTAGTATCCTCTTGAGTAGCCAACAATCAAAGTGATTGTATTATATAAAAAAAAAAACCCTGGCCAAAGAGTCTAAGCTTGGCAACGGTGTCTGCAAGTCCCAGGCCACCCAACTGGGCATTTGACTTAGCATGACTGACACATGACTGACATATTCCAGTTGTAGTATTACATGAAAATAAAACAATTCTGAGATTGGAGAGTATTAGAACTTCAAATATCACCACTTCTCTTCAGGAAGATAGCTTATTTGATACCAGAAAACAAGTCTTGGAAAACTCAGAGTGGCCAGATAATCAGTTCTGGGCAGCATCTCAGAGTCTTTTTAAGCAGATGGGGTAACACTATTCAACTACATGAGAAGAACAACCTGGGAGGGGCACATTATCCCACCCAGAGAATTCCACTTATGGTCATGGAGTTCTAGTCACTGGATGCTCTTATGGATCATATATTCTAGTGGATGTCATAGACAATAGGGAGTTCATAAATAGAGTAGACCATTTCAAGGAGTTGTGAGTGATATGAGAAAAACATGAATTTTGGCTAGAGTGGATGTGGGGGAGATATTAAATAGGGTTGCTGAAGCAAGCTCCTCTAAAGGATGACATTTGAGCTCAGAGCTGAATTATAAAGACGTAGGCATAAAAATATTTAGAAGAAGAATATTCTAGATGTCCAGAAAGGCAAGTCCATAGCAAGGAATAAACTTGGTATGTACTTGATGAAGGATGCTACTGTGCCTGGAAAGTAAGCAGCAGAGTGCTAAGGGAAAAAAAAAGAGTTCCAAGAAGCATAGGGCCATGTAGGTCTGCGTATGTCTTGGTAGGCACTTTGAAGTTTATTTGGAGTATGAGCTGAAACCACTGGAAGGGTTTAAGCAGAAAAGTAATAAGATCTGAAAGAAGTTTGTGAAAACATACATTTGTACATTGGCTGATAAAGTACAGTTTGGAGCAGAAAGTCCAATGAATAGATCATTGAAGAAGTTCAGGTAACAGAAGATGTTGGTTTGGAATGGATGGGAGAAGTGGAGTGATAATATGTAGACATGGTCAGGAAATATTTTGGAGGCAAAGCCTTTAGAACTTGCTGATGTATTAGAAATGAAGGGAGAGGGAAAGAGAAAAAACAAAGATGACGTCCTAAGATTTGCATTGAAGCAAAACACATTGGTAGTAGAGAAGGCGAAATAAACTCCACTGTTTTAATTTATATAATATTGAGATACCTGTTAGTCATCATGATAAAGATATTGAAGTGGAGGTGGGTTGAAGAGAGATATTTGGATTAACAAGTCATAACTAATGATAAAAATGTGTAATTATTAGCAATTGGATGGTTGGTGTTTAAAATCATAGAGTGGGTAAAGTCAATAAGGAGATCTTTAGTTATCAGGATCATTGGATTGTTCAGTTAAAGTAGAACAATTTCTGGGATTTTCACATCTGAAACACTGAGATATCAAACAAACAGTGACTTCCTCAGTCAGTTAATGATATACGTAGGTCAAATGTCTTTGAGAACCTAAACTACCCAAATTCTTCATGTATGTAGACTCAGTCAGTGATATGCAGTTAGTATAGTTACTTTATGCAAGTGACTAGTGTTGTCTGTAATGCTATAATTTTCCAAAGAGAAGAAAAGGAATTACTGTGTTAAATCTGTAATTTGGATCCATATGATGGTGCAGCCAGTTATGTGGAGGTGTTACTAAATGGCATTTTAACAGAATGGCTTAGTCCTGTTGATTCATTTTAGAAAATAGATTACCATAAAATATGTGGCATTTTGAAGAATCTCTGTAATGACTACTTTAAATATTTTCTAAATAAGTATTTACATGACTCTTTTCCCTGGAAGCTGTTAGTGCCTGTTAATTAGTACCTGTCTAAGTGTTTCAGCATAAGCAGCTGTACACCCAATGCTAAGTGCAATAAAAAATATGACACATTTCATTTCAGAGAAGTCTTGAGTTCTTCTCACATATTTTTAAAGATTGAAGATTGTTCTGATTTTTTTCACCACTACATCAAAAGAAGTATATTCCTTTTTTGCAGAGAAACCACCAAGCATTTTGAACAAGAAAAAATGATGATGCTGAAGATGATGCTGATGCTGCTGCTGCTGCTGCTGCTGATGTTAGTGATACTGGTACTGACTATGGTGATGGTGGTGGTAGTCCTTGTGTAGATGTTGGTGGTCATAACTAATCTTCATTGACATACTAGTGTATTGCAAGCATTGGGCTAGGAGCTTGCACTATAGTATCAAATCTGCAGAATTCATATTATTTACTCATTTTGCTGATGAAGAAAATGAGGATAAGTGCATTAAATTGCTTGCACAAATTCACTTGGCTAGTAGGACTAGGATCTGAATCTTGGTCTGTCTAACTCCAAAGCATTTATTCTTTTCCACTTATTATCTTGCACATCATCTTGTCTCAGAGTTCTCTGCCTTTATTCAAGAGACACATTTATGTTTAAAAGCAAATGAAGATAATTCCTATGTCAAATGTGTCTGTATATGTGTGTTTAAATTTCTAAGGATATAGTACTAATTGCTATAAAATCCAAAAGAAATCTGGCTTCACAAATTGTAGGAGATTTCTTATCTGTAACCCCTGAGGCCTTACCATTTTAAGGCTCTTGGAAACCCAATTGCCTGAAGGTAGAAATACATCAGATCAGTATTTTTTTTTTATTTTTTTTAGTGTTTATTTTTGAGACAGAGACAGAGCATGAATGGGGGAGGGTCAGAGAGAGAGGGAGACACAGAATCCGAAACAGGCTCCAGGCTCTGAGCTGTCAGCACAGAGCCCGACGCGGAGCTCTAACTCACAGACAGTGAGATCATGACCTGAGCTGAAGTCGGACGCTCAACTGACTGAGCCACCCAGGCGTCCCATAGATTAGTATTTTTAAAATGTAATCTCTTCCCCTCCCCAACCAATGATGGATTCAGTGTACAAATACCCCAGCTCCTAGGCTCCTGGACTGAGCTAACTGTGGAGGAATCTGTCCTATAGAGACTCCAGAGTTCTGGTTTGTCCCAATGGTACTGGTTTGAAAATTTACCCTTTACTTTGTGCTTTCCCTTTCCTGACTCATTTCTCCACTCTCCTAACAATGTTTTCTGAGATCACTTGCCAAATATCTTACTTCTCAAATCCTAGCCTCAGGGTCTACTTCTGAGGGAACTCAAACTAATCATGGATTTTTTTTTTTTTATTTCTAACTAGAATTCTTATTTCCCACATATGTCTATGCTTTTATTGTGGCTTCAGAATTTTGGATCACCTATTGAGAATGTACAACAAAGAGAATATTTAAGCAGATTGCAGGCAACGTTGTATCCACCATGGTAATCTTTCTTCACCTTTAATAAAATAAAGTTTCTACCATGCTCAATGCAGTCAGCTCTCAATCCCCATCTATTAGTTCTGGGACAGCTTTACTTTCCAACTAAAGGTTATTTGCTTTTTGGCCACTAACAGTGCAGTGCCTGGAACTCTCGATATTTATCTAGTACAGTCTTTATGTGCAGTAAACAAGAGTCTAGGGCACAATGGAATCTCACATTTCATCATGGTTGCTATAGCACTCCTGACCTCAGCCCGGAATTTTGAGAGCACAGGGCTGCTCCCAAACAAGTGTGGTTGAGTTATTGCATTTACTTGACACTTCTGACAGAAGAGAGAGTGAGTGTTTCATTCTTAAGGACTAATTTCTGTAGAGGTTTGATATATGCAGTGGAGCACATAGACATGATTCTGAATGCTTTGGGGTTACCTTCACCCATGTTTCTTTATTCTACACAATTTTAAAAGTCATTTTATCATTTGGTTTTTAGATTAGCTAATGGGATGTTCATTACTTTATTTAGAGTAGTGGACAATGGTTTGTTTACACTAAGCTCATTTTATGCTGCTGTATAATTGAAGAGTTTTCTTTTCTGAAAGTAAGTTTCCCTGAAGGCATTATTGGAGAAAATGCATCTGCAGTATTTGCTTTTTGTAACTCCCTTTTTAATTTACTAACACAGGAAAATTTTATTCTCTTAACATATCTTGAATTTGGTTCCTTCCTTTGTTTCTGAATCAAATAGATATCATAATTACTAGAATGTTTAATGTCCCATATGAATTTCTTATGTTCCTTACTCTCTGAGAATTCATATGCATGATTTGACTACAGGAAGAAATAAACATTTCTTTGGACCTGTAAGAAGTAAGACACTGAAACCTTGAACAAAGAAACCTTCATATCATCTGAATATGTTCAAGTAGAAAAAGTAAGCCAGACCATGCACTGATGTAAAAAAAGTGATGGTCATTACTTTCATTTTTGGGTTGGAAATTACTTTCCAAGCATTGTTTCAAACACTTAAAATATAGCTGCCATCATATTAACCCCAGATAGACACCACTGTGTGCTAACAGCATAAGTTGTACTCATCTTTCTCTTCAGTAGCTCTGAAAAGGAAATGTAAGTGCGGGGTCAGCAGGAACCTCTCCTACGGAAGAGAGAGGCTACTCAATGAGAGACAATCAAGGCTATTGCTAGAATGGCCCTGTCAAGGTATGTCTTAAGGCCAAGAGGCTTAGGAATCCCGTGGGAAAACTTGTTCTGTATGAAGAAAACTACTTTGTGTACCTTTTGACGTGCCTTTGGGGGGAGTAGGATAGAATATAGCATCAAATATAACTCCTAGCTTTATCATTTACCAGCTGTACAGCTATTTAAATGCTTGAGGAACCGTTCAAACACTTGATCCTTGGTTTTCTCAAATGTGAAGTGGAGGATAATAATAACTTATTTAACCTGCCCTCATAGAGATTTTATGAGTAGTAAATGAAATGTATGTGAAAACACTTTGTATATTGTAAAACCACACACAGTAGTTCTAATGGCTTACCTTTATTGATGCTGCAGTGGGTGCTAGACATTCTTCCCCGTGTTTCACCTAGACTATCTCATTAAATCTTCACAGCAACCTTAGAAGAAGGTATCAGTGTTATTTTCATTTCCCATTTAAGTAATTTGAACAAGATTCCAAGGTGAGTGGAATATAGCAGAGATAGGAATTGAATCCAAGCAACAGAGTATCAAAGACTATACTGTACTTTAAAGGAATGCTACTCAATGAGTGTTCCATCAACTGGAGCATGTCCATAACAAAATAAGTTCAGAAACTGAACATAAGTATTTGAAAACTTTTATAAATGTTTGATATTGTCTCAACATCCAGATACATGATTATTTTATAGTAATTTGTGTTTATTTTGTTGTACAAAATGTTGGTTCGCAGTGGATCAGAAAGGAAAACTAGCCTTCATCACAGATAGTTCAGGAAACACTGCTCTAAGTCACTGCACAATGTGCTTGTAATTGATTATTTTATTGGAATACTGCAGGCAATTTGCAAGATAGCCTTTCTATGGAAATTAGAAGATAACCTTTATAAATCACTATACCTAATTTAAGCTAAGGAATGTGCTTATACATACTATGAAAATAAATAATAATTCATGAAGCTAAAGCCAGATCCTTGATATCAGTCCTCCTAGTCTCAGCAAAGTTCTCCTCTTTCTCCCTCTGTCTTCCATTCTGGACATTAGATAGGGTGTTACCAAATAAGTAGTTCTTCTTCAAAACAAATATTCTACTATATATGGTTCATGTGGAGGATTATGTGGGAGATTGACCTCTAGGAGAAAATGACTTGTATTGGTCAAATATCCCCCAAATCAGAAAAAGAGGGGGAAGGGAACACCTGTGGCTGGAAATCCTATATTTGATCAGCTAGATAACAAATGAAAAATACTTTTATGAATGCTTAGAGATTTTATAGCAATACTTGGAATTATATTGGATTCACATTTTCTCTACAAGATTGTTTCAGATTTGACTCGTTAAGGGTAGTGTTACTCTTTCATTGTAATCTTTATATCAATTAAGTTCATTTCACTTCTTCAAATATTGTCCATTTTCTTTTCTTCTTTAATTTTGGTCTCACAGTTTTCTGTCACTCTCAAATAAATATCTTCTGATAAAGCAAGAAATTCCAAGAGATTGTTTTAAATATCTTCTTTGGGTTTTATATAAAACCCATTGTTCAAGTCTTATGAGGCACTTATGTGACAACCATGCTTATGTTTAGAAACTAAACTCAGACACATGTTTCATAAACAATATAAAATCTGATATTGTAAGAACAACAAAGGGATGTGTAAGCTTCTTGGATTAAAATAAATATTAAAACTTGTGGAGTGAGTTACATTTGGACATTTTGATCAATAATAAATGTTTCCATGCAGGATATAGAAACTTAATGGAGACTGATTCTTTGAGTGTCAAGATTTATTTTTCTTTCTCTTTTAGAGATACATAGTTTTGCTTAGCACAACAGTCAAGACAACAGTTTACAATCTCATAGATGATAAATTGAGATCATGACCTGAGCCGAAATTGAGAGTTGGCTTAACCGACTGAGCCACCCAGGCATTCCCGACAAATATTTTTTTAAGGATCAATATGTACTTACAGTGGAGGATAAAGTGTCAATGTTAGTTTTCTAACTCATTAAGGAGTATCCTCTATTATGGGATATTAGATTGTTACCAGTATTTCACTGCTATAATCAACTCTTAAAGTATGGGGACATATTTAGACAAAAAAAGTATTTGTTGCTTATCTGAAATGTGTTTTATATAGCAACCCTAGACGATGAAGGGCAAGTTCTTTGTGAAGTCCAAGAGAAGATATCTTCTCTGTGTAGGTCTTACCACCATAGGTCTACAGACTAGCATTTAGTGGTAGGCGTGGAGCTGCTCTTGGTCAACAGAGTCATCAGTTGAGAAGGAGAGCAGAGGAAAGTAAAAACAAACAGGAACCTATTTCTGCATTTGTCCGTCGTGATATCTGACTAACGCAGCCTTTAAAGGGTAATGGCTGGTGCTTCATTCCACTCTCCAAGTCTCATGCAAATAACTGTTGGTCAATTGTAAGCCAGAGCTAGAAGAGAAGGGAGTTTAGAGAACCGTACTTCCTGACTTAACCAAATTGACGAAGTGAAAATCACCCCCATGATGATGATGATGATGATGATGATGATGATGATGATGATAATGATATGGGTGTTTTCTCAAGGGAAGCTACATCTTTGTAGCAGTTCTGGGAGACATGAAAAAGTTTTACTTTACCCAGCATTTGGTAAACTAAATAAGTGTGTGACAGAGTTCAAGTTATGTGATGTAATAAGATCACATTATGTCAAAAGCCATAGGATTTCCAGACATAGTCCAGGAGTCTACCTTGAATGTTTTCATAGGCCTCTAAATGTTGTACCATCTATGTTTTCAATTCAAACCTTGACTTGGCAGTGTGGAGATTCTACTCTGAAAGCAACCTTGATGCATGCAATGGAGTGTTATATATTTGAGGGCAGATTAATAAAATTAATTTTCCAACCCACTGTGGCAATCCTCTCATATGGACTACTTAGATTATAACCAGTATTTCATTGCTATAGTTTACCTAAGTAAATTTTCATACAAAATAAATGTACATAAATGCAAATATTCCTATAGTTTTCTTGGTGTAGAAATTCTAGGATAAAGGTAACAATGTTTGCAAGACAAATCAACAATTTTAAGGCAAAATATCTATTATAAAATTGTACTCCAGAAAAGTTTTACTAATTACAAACCCACCAGTTCAACAGCATAGGATTATAAAATTTCTGACAACCACACCCACACCCATACTGGGAGTTTTCATTAAAAACATAGATTTACCTTTTGAGAGGAAAAAACATGTTGTTTTAGTTTTTATTTGTATGGTGATTCCGTATGTTCATGAGACATGTACATATACCCACCTGTGAGATATTTGTCATGTTATGTACTGTTTTTCTATTGTAGCATTTATTTTTCTTGTTAATCCACAATTACAGTCTCCCTGTTTTATACCTTTTCATTTGCTTGTGGCATTTGGTAGCATAGGATTTTCTTAAATAAGTGGTCATAATCAAATCTGCTAACTTTATCTGTTTTCAGCATGTAAATCCAGGTGTAGGAATGCCTCCCTCCCACCCCCAATGAAGGTATTCTAAAGGACATTTGTACGTTTTCTACTTTTTAAGACTTTGCATTTTATGGGCACCTGAATGGCTCAGCTAGTTAATCATCCGACCCTTGATTTTGGCTCAGGTCATGATCTTACCGTTCGTGAGTTCAAGCCCACATTGGGATTCTCTGTCTCCCTCTCTCTCTCTGCCTCTCATTCTCTCTCTCAAAAATAAATAAACCATAAAAAAATGGATGTACATTTTATATCCAAGTTTTTAATTCATTTGGCATCTACTATGAACAAAAATTAAAAATAGTTTAACTTTTCTCAAGTAATATTCTAATTATCCCAATTTTTTTTTACTAAACTTCCTTATCTTGTTTTAAAATGCCACTTTCATCATAAGATGTGTTGTACATAATCATAGCTCTAGCACAGGGGTTGGTAGTATGAGCCCAGTACTCAGACTACAAGGTAATGGCAGTTACTTACAAGCTGTGTGAACTTATGTAATTTAGTTAACCTTTCAATGATTAAGTTTCCTAATCTGTGAAGTTGCGATAACATTAGGATAAAATTGTCATGAGGATTACAAAGATGAATTCATGTGTGTAAATCTCCTAGAAGAGTGCCTGGTGTATAGTAAACACCCAGTAAACGTTGGCTTGCAGTGTTGTGTCTTAGGATATCAAATGAAACACTTAGAAACTCAAGTTCAGATGAGCATTTTTGGTTGTTAAAGACTGGACCTAAAAGTCACTTTGAAGATAGTCCCACATCTACCCCTTGTCTCAGTGTGATGTGAACCTCCACTTTGATGTGATATTGCCACTTAGAGAACTTGTTACATCTCCTATTATTACTATATTACTGTTAAAGAAAGACGGTAGATGGGTTTTATGTACTTGAAAATGGTTTGTAGACGGAATGTGAAATAGAGTGTGAGAGAAGAGCTAGGTCAGAATGAGAAGCAAAGAGTTTGATACATAGCTCTAAGCTAGCCTTGTATTTAAGAGATGGAAGGAAGAAGAGTAGAACTGTTGAAGAACATAGGAAGCAAAAGTCCTTTGGGTTGGGCACTGTTCTGTAAAGAATTGTGCCCCCTTCTTGCATTCATATGTTGAAGCCCTAACTCTCAATGTGGCAGTAGAGATGGAGCCTTTAAAGAAGTAAATAAGGTTAAATGAGGTCATAAGCATAGGGACATAATCCAATAGGATTTGTGTTCTCACACAAAGAAGAGAATCCATTGATGCATAATATCAATATAGGAACAAATAGTATCTTTGGGGCGCCTGGGTGGCTCAGTTGGTTAGGCATCGGACTTCAGCTCAGGTCATGGTCTCACAGCTTGTGGGTTCAAGCCCCGCGTCAGGCTCTGTGCTGACAGCTCAGAGCCTGGAGCCTGCTTTGGATTCTGTGTGTCTCTCTCTCTGCCCCTCCCCTGCTCACACTCTGTCTCTCTCCTTCAAAAATAGTAAACATTAAAAAAATAAAAAAATAGTATCTTTAATAAAGGATATTAGAATAAATGAATATCCCAAAAGAAAAAAGTGACCCTTGACCTTATCTCAGACCATACACAAAAATTAACTCAGATGGCTCATAGACCTAAAAATTAGGGCAAAAGAAACAAAGGGTTATACTTAGCATTTTAGTGATTTTTTCGATGTTAGTGTATATTGCTTATTTTCCCTCTCTCTGTATTTTTCTTTGGAAGGCCTCCCTAATATGTACCTATTTGATCAATACTCTTAATTGGATTTTTTAATATTCTTAAATCTCAGATTTATAAATCAATTCTATATATTTTTCTCTTTTGTATTAATAAAATTCTGCTTGATAATTATCAACTCTTTTTTTCAAGGTAAAATTATCATAGTTATAGAAAATAATGCCTATATGCCTTTAGAATTGGATATAATTCCTGTTAGAGGAATATTAGAATTTAATAAGGTGATGGAATGGAAAGTTAATACATTAAAAGCCTTAGATTTCCTATGTTCAAACAATAGAAAACAGAATGTTAGAAAAAGTATATTAGTTTTGTTAATGTGATGTATCACGTTGATTGATTTGCGAATGTTGAACCAGCCCTGCATCCCAGGAATGAATCCCACTGATGCATAGGGGCACTTGTACCCCAATGTTCATAGCAGCACTCTCAACAATAGCCAAATTATGGAAAGAGCCTAAATGTCCATCAACGGATGAATGGATAAAGAAATTGTGGTTTATATACACTATGGAATACTACGTGGCAATGAGAAAAAATGAAATATGGCCTTTTGTAGCAACGTGGATGGAACTGGAGAGTGTGATGCTAAGTGAAATAAGCCATACAGAGAAAGACAGATACCATATGGTTTCACTCTTATGTGGATCCTGAGAAACTTAACAGGAACCCATGGGGGAGGGGAAGAAAAAAAAAAAAAAAGAGGTTAGAGTGGGAGAGAGCCAAAGCATAAGAGACTGTTGAGAACTGAGAGCAAACTGAGGGTTGATGGGGGGTGGGAGGGAGGAGAGGGTGGGTGATGGGTATTGAGGAGGGCACCTTTTGGGATGAGCACTGGGTGTTGTATGGAAACCAATTTGACAATAAATTTCATATATAAATTAAAAAAAAAATAAAATAAAAAAAAATAAAATAAAATAAAAAAAGAGAAAAAGTATATTGTTTCAAAACAAGGAAACATGGAAAGATACTTAGATATAAATTTTATAATTATTGCATTAGACTTAATTTAAAAATCTGTTAAAAATCTATGAAGACTCATTAAAGAGGATTTAGATAACTGAAAAGATATATGCTTTTGGATAGGAAGATACAGTCCCATCGTTATGTCACTTCTCACTAAACTAACGTATATATTCAACACAAACCCAATTAACAAAGAAGAGGATTTTGTTGTTGTTTGCATGCTTCTTTCTTTGTAGTGTTTAATTTGGGATTTGATTTTGCATGTTGTATGAAACTAAACAAAATATATTAAGTTCATCTTGTAAAATAAAAATGTGAAGATCTTTTAGGACATCTTTTAACAATGGAGGACATTAGAAAATTCTAATAATAGAGATGGGTAGATATGCAACTTTAAAATATGTTACAGGGGTGCCTGAGTGGCTCAGTCAGCTGAGTGTCTGACTCTTGATGTTAGCTCAGGTCATGATCCCAGTGGTCATGGAATTGAGCCCCGTGTTGGGCTCCACACTGAGTGTGGAACCTGCTTAAGATTCCCTCTCTCCCTCTGCCTCTCCCCACTCATGTGCTCTCTCTCTAAAACAAACAAATAAGCAAAAATTTAAATATGAGCACTAGAGATGAATGACTGTTTATAATGACATTAGAGATTAGTTAGGCCAAACAATGAAAGTAAAACAAAAATAAATTGATTGAAACATGATTTGTTTTACAGTAAGGTAATGATGCCATTTCAAATTAGTGGGGAAGACAAGGATAATTCTATAAATTATGTTAGATAAAAGTAAAGCTGGATCCTCACTTCATTCCTTAAAACAAAATAAATTTTTATGGAGCAAAGATTTAAACTAAGCATAAAAGTCCTAGAAAGAAAACACTGTGAATTTATTCATAATATTGAAATGAGAAAGGCCTTTTTAAATTGAACATAAAATCTAAAAGCCTTAAAGAAAGAAAAAAAGAGAGATAACATCAACTTCATAAAAATAAAACATATATTTAAAAAATTACCATAAATGAAGTCAAAAGGCCAACAGCAGACTGGAAAACAATTTTTCAACACACGTAACAGACACAAAGTAAATTTTTCAAATTCTCAAGATGCACATATACGATCTTGAAGAAGAATCAAAAGCTACAAACAGACAGTGTACAGAAAAACAATTACAAATGTGCAATAAATATATGATTCAATATTGTGCCTCACTCATAATGATATAAAATAATTAATTCATACAAAAGTTATTGAGCACCTCTTCTATATGTTGGGGAAACAGCCATTAACAAAGTAAACACAAACCTCAGCCCTAATGGAGATTATATTTCAGTGAGCAAACTACAGACAATAAAAATGAGTAGACAAAATAAATGAGTAGTACATAGTTTATTTGATGAGGATTGAGTGCTGTGGAGAAAATAAAGCAGAGAAAAGGGAATGTGAGCTCTAAGAGAGAAGAGGACTGTCATTTTTAACATGGCAGCCAGAGATGGCCTCCAATAAAGATAACAATGTAGTATCAAATTTCACAATTTCATATCCAGCAGAAATATGTGAGTGAGGCAAAAAATATGTATGAGAATGTTTAAAGAATCATTATTTGTAGCAGCAAACAACGTGAAACAACTGCATCAAGTATATCAACACTAGAATAAGTAAATATTTTAGTATATTCACATAGTAGAATTATATCCAAAAATGAACCTGAATCTACCTGAATCTATTTTTTATAATAAAGCAACATGTTGGAATCTCAACATAACGATAAGACAAAAAAAGTCATGTAAGAGAAACTCCATTATGTGGTTCCATTTATATCAAGTCTGAAACTAAGCAAAACTAAAATAGTTTTAGAAGTTAGGATAGTGGTTATCTTTGGGGAGAAGACTGCATGGGAATGTCTTTTAAGGTACAGGAATGTTCCATTTCTTAGCCTGAGTAGTGAACACAACTGTATTCTCATGGGTAATTAATTGAGCTGTTCAATGACAATTTATGCACTTTTCTTTATGTTATATTTCAGTTTCAGGAAAATTAAAAAAAATCCCTTTCTGAATACCCAGGTTTCTTTCATTATTCTTGAGGTTTTAAAACAGAACCAGGATATATCTAAGTATTTTGATTTTTCCATTAATCTTTCCTACTGCTCAGTGAGCATTTTGACCTGTACACATGGGCCTTTCTCAGACCAAAGCTTCTTCATGCTTTTCCTTTCTTCTTTATTAAGAAATATTGCATGTTTCATTGGGTCTTCTGTCTCTGGCCTTCAGTAGCTTCTGTATTCATTCTTATTGTCTTTATGTTTATGAATATTTCTACTACGCTTTGGGAGTAATTATCATTTGTCTTTCAAATTAATCATTTAGTTTTCCAAATTTACAATTCAATTCTGAATTTCTACTGGTGACTTTCAAAAATTTTTTAATGTTTTATTTATTTTTGAGACAGAGAGAGACAGAGCATGAGCATGGGACGGGCAGAGAGAGAGGGAGACACAGAATCTGAAGCAGGCTCCAGGCTCTGAGCTGTCAGCACAGAGCCGACATGGGGCTCGAACTCAGGAGCTGTGAGATCATGACCTGAGCTGAAGTTAAACGCTTGACTGAATGAGCCACCTAGGTGCTCCTCTACTGGTGAATTTCATTCTGAAATTCCTTTTTTATTTTAAGTGATTAAGGCTGTTTACACAGGGACTGTACTTTTTCTTCAGGTCACAGGGACTGTACTTTTTCCCTTAATCAGTTATGGCCAGGTCACTTGATTTGGCATGTGAACTGTGAATGGAAGACAAACGTGGATCTTACTGCTTACATGCCTTTAAGAGCTATGTGATATTGGCCATACTCTTCTCTATAAACCATGTACCTCTGTGATCAGCAATACTCCACATAGGGTAGTGGCTCCTTTATTATCCCGTGAAGTGAAGTGAAGTGAAGTGAAGTGAAGTGAAGTGAAGTGAAGTGAAG